>NC_135553.1:27229448-27569448 GCF_964340395.1 Glandiceps talaboti
GGGAATTACCAAGAAATGAATAAAGCACAAATTTAATCCACATAGGTGTTTTCAATCTGTTTAGTACAACTATTCCAATCAAAAGAAGGTTTGACCATGAACTAATTGCAAAAGAAATTATTTTTAGTGCACCTTACCCAGAATTTTATGCTGAACAACCTATATCAAAAGTCTAGGAAAATCTAAGTTGGTGGAACAGGGCTAAAAATTAGTTTTTTAAAGTGGCCATATGGATGAGGATTTGGAATTTATCTGGGATTTTTAATTTATAGAACAATATCATGGTTTCCTACTTGAAAAATCAACATGAAACAACATAGACAAAGTCCTTGTTTGTAAGTTAATAAATTGCAAAAGATTAATAAAATGCATAAAATCTTTGTTATTGTACGTAAAAAAACCCAAAAACTTTTGACACATATTTTAGTTTTTTCAATGCATTGAGTTACAAACACAGACTTGGTCTATTTTGTTTCACATTGATTTTTCAAGTAGGAAGCCATGATAACATTGTTCTATAAATTAAAAATCCAAAATGAAATCCAAAATAAAATCCATATGGCCAATTTAAGGAACAAACAGAACACTGGGGAGTGTACCTAGTACCCGAGAAGTGTTTCAGATGGAGTCACTGTTTAGGCAGGATAAAATGTCGGTGAACAAACAGAACACCAGGGAGTGTAGAGTGTACCCTAGAAGTGTTTCAGATGGAGTCACTGTTTATGCAGGATAAAATGTCGGTGAACAAACAGAACACTAGGGGAGTGTAGAGTGTACCCTAGAAGTGTTTCAGATGGAGTCACTGTTTAGGCAGGATAAAATGTCGGTGAACAAACAGAATACAATGGAGTGTAGAGTGTACCCTAGAAGTGTTTCAGGTTTAGTCACTGTTTAGGCAGGATAAAATGTCAGTGAGCAAACAGAACACTAGGGGAGTGTAGAGTGTACCCTAGAAGTGTTTCAGGTTTAGTCACTGTTTAGGCAGGATAAAATGTCGGTGAACAAACACTAGGGGAGTGTAGAGTGTACCCTAGAAGTGTTTCAGGTGGAGTCATGATGTGAACATAGGACAATAAATGTGGAGAGTGCTTGTAGTTTTATGGTTTGCCATCAATGATTTCTTGTTACCAGTACTGTAACAATAACAATCAGTGACCAAATGTATAGTTTCAGTATTAGCACTATTTCAGGACCTAGTTTTTCATGTGTATGAATGGAGCATAGAAATGATAAAAATAGATTTTGTCATAAAGGACGCAGAAATTAATATTGACCAATGGAAAGTCATTTTCTTATTTTACATACAATAATCATGCCTACTTTAAATAAATATTTACCATAAAATGTATTTGTTTTATCATAGACCCTCCACCCACCTTGATGGAGGGTCTATGGTTTTATTGAAAATCACTCAAAACTGAAGCAATAATTTAAATCTTACTAATATAACTTAAGCAGTAAGCTTCAGTGGCAGAGCTTGAAGGGGACAATATGAATAGGTTTTCTATGTGCATGCCTCAATACGCCAGTGTGTACATGGTCAGCCTAATGTCCATCATGCATATAAAAGCCAAAAGTATCCTGTATAAAATTCCTATAGGATACCATATGGCACTTCCAATGGGAAGATATATATGACACTCAAGTATGTTTAACATTTTCTAAGACAATCCTATTGGCATCCAATAGGACAACTCTATTAGGCGTATGGTAAACCTATTGGTATCCACTAGGACAGCCCTATTAGACCTATAGGTTGCACTATTGGATGCCAATAGGACAGCCCTATAGGGTAAACCTATAGACATCCAATAGGACAGCCTTATAGGGCAACCCTATTAGCCCTGTAGGACAAACCTATTGTTTATTACAGTAGGGAAATTTAGCTCTTTGACGTAAACCTATTGGCATAGCACAACCCCATTGGTCCTCTAGGGTAAACCTATTGGCATTCCTCAAATAAAATCATGTCATACTGTAGAAATCTTCGCACTCAGCCCACTGCATCATTGATCAATCAATCAATCGATGCAATTTATATAGCGCCGATAAATCTTCGCACTCAGCCCACTGCATCATTGATCAATCAATCAATCGATGCAATTTATATAATGCCAATAAATCTTCGCACTCAGCCCACTGCATCATTGATCAATCAATCAATCGATGCAATTTATATAGCGCCAATTCCACTATGACAAGAGTTCAAAGGCGCTGTACAGTCAAAATGTTTTAGAAAACAGGTAAGTCTTTAAGTGTTTTTTAAATGTGCTAATTGTAACTTGTTCGCGAATTTCAATTGGTAGTTCATGCCACAGTCGAGGCACAGCAGAAGAAAACGATCTTCCTCCATAAGATTCCAGCTTGTACTTAGGTACATATAGGAGATGTTTATTTGTTGATCGCAGTGTTCTCGTAGCTGTTTTCCAGTGAAGATGTCACTGGTTTCCAAGGAGAAAATGTTACAGTAACCATTTGTACTCCGTTTCACTAACATTATGAAATAAAAATAGTTATCTAGCAAATGGAACTTTGGAACAGATTCCAACATGTCTTTATGTATATATATTTATGCATCACCTGTAACCAATCTCGCATTCTGATTGGTCGAGAGCCCTGCAGATATGCAGGCGGATCTTTCACCAACAGCCATATTTTTGCTTGTTGTATCATGTGATCATTGTACGTCCCTTTGTAAACAAACCTAGCAGACAACTAGAAATCCAGCTATAACCAGCATTTCCAATGCCAAATTTGTTGTCAACCGAACAAAATATCACTGTTGTATACATTGTAACAAGTCTTTGAACTGTACTTTTCTTGTCACAGGGAAATAGTTAAAAATTCCACACCGAACGGCAAAAGTCCAGTGACAGTGAATGCGCAGTTGTCACGCGATCTTAAACATGAATTGCTAAATTTATCAATGATAACAAAATTACCACCACAGAGGGAGCAATTTTTTGCTTAACTAGAACAACAAAGCATATCACAAACATTTCTGTACATTTAATGGAATACAGTACGCAAAACAAAGATGCACTCATGTTTCAGCTGAAGGTTATAAGTTTGAATAATATCGCTGAGTGATATGCAAATAGTAAACATTACATCATACTACTGAGCAACGCGCACTCTGATTGGATGATACAGTTAAGGCTGACGTGTAAACAACTGCATTGCAGTTATCAGAGGTGTGTTATACTATTCTCAACAGTATAATGCAGAAGTGATTTTTACTTTAAATTGAAACAGTATTAGAAATTCAAAAATGAATTCGTAGTTGCAGGTAGCGTATAAGTATGTTATTTGCCAAATACTGTTCCACATCTTGCTGCTCTAGGTAATTTTTACGGTATAACGGCTTGCCTCCAGCTCTCCATTATTACAGGAAAAATTACCCCTCACAGCAAGATATGGAACGGAATTTGGCAAATAAAAGATATATATAGATATATTTATAATATACCTAGTGATAATGCTGTGCCATGATTCGCTAGAATCAGTCACGTGATAGGAAAATAGAATGACTTTCCCTAGGGAAATAGTTCCATCAACTATTACATGGTCACGTGACCACCCCGAGTTCACAGCAGATCAAAATGGCAACTTCGAACGATGTCGTCTGCCAACCTCAAGAGAAGGGGGCAAGATTTTCATGAGGTATATTGTAAAACACATATTGCCTGGCCTATATTCGGGCTATAGCACCCGTTCATTACCCCCTCGTGACTGTGAGTTACCAGAATCACATGCTATTTCCCCCGGCCTTCGGCCTTGGGAAATAGCATGTGATTCTGGTAACTCACAGTCCCTCGGGTGTAATAAACGGGTGCTATATCCCTCATGGCCAGGCAATATGTGTTCAATATATATATAGATGAAAAAATGACTAGCTGAACTGGAGATTGCAAAGTTTTGTAGTCAGTGGAATTCTAAAAGTCTTTTATCACAACATTCTGGTTTACCTCAACTGCATCTGATCCAGGGTGCACCTGAATAAACAGTTGATTTGAAAGTATGGGTAGGATGACAACTCGATGGTTGCAGAAAATGGTGTGATGTGATGGGTTTACTATATAGATCAGTTTCCAACTTATGTTTAACTAGGTGAATATTTACATCAAGAAAAGAAACTGAAGTTTAATTGATTTCTGCAGTAAATTTGATTTTTGGATGGCGATTGTTGAGTTGGTCCATGAAAATATGTAGTTCTTTCTCAGTGGATGTAGACAGGGCAGTGAGATCATCAATGAAATGATCTGTGACTTCTGGACAGTTTGGTATGGTGAAGTAACATTTTCTCATCCACCAACTCATGTAGATGTTACGATACCGCAAATGGTGTGCCCATAGCTGTACCAGAGACTTGTCTGTAGTGTTTATCATTAAATTTGAAGACATTGTTCTCTAAAACAAAACGAGCCAGCAATGTAATTAATGTTTATGGTGTCTTCTTGATCAGTATTAGAACATAAGGTTAGAAGGTGAGTATACACCCAGTATATTATAATCATGTAGTACATTGTATGTTTAGGAATGGTGCCCACAATGGTCAGTTTTAAGCTATGCTGATAATGTAAGTGTCAGAGGTGTAAACTGCTGTATTTTTATTCTCTTTGATATTTGTCATGCATGGTAGGAGTGTGCTTTGTTTATCTTAGTTATAAGTATAGACATCACTCTGTGTCATAGATGTAACTGACTCTACTGCCCACAAGTCAACTTGCCAGTAATGTCACAGGTTTTGTACCATACTGTTACCATAAATCCAAAGAGAACAAGTTCACAAATGAGCTTTGAAATAGAATGATGTTACTTATCTAAAACTTATCAAATGAAAACATCAGAAACCTGATTTGTTTAATTCATAATGATGTAAAATCTAGGAATTGTTGGGATTGTTGTTTTTTATCTTTTTTTTTTTAAATGAAAGAAAAACTAAAGAAAAGCTGTACATGTAAATCTTTCTAATAGTATATGTTGTGTAAGCCTCAGTGGTAGAGCTTGAAGGGGATTGTAGCAATGGGTGTGTCATGATGTAAAAGCCAGGACATTCCATTATTGAGATTGTTGCTTTCAATTGCAATGGTTATACAATGATATACATAATAGAAATAAAACTCTGTAAATGATGAAGGTCACTATACATGCTTAAAAGTAATTTACCATTGTAAGTTCTTGCCACCATTAATTAAATTAAACTGCAAGCTGTAAGTGGTATTTATAACTAGCTAAAGTTTCCCAATCAACATACCTCAGTCTATCATATGTCTATAGCTATAAATATAGTGTCCTTGGTAATGAGATGTTGATCTTATTTAGTTCATGGCTGCTGTAAGATTGACATACCTCTCTATATGTATTACTAGAGGACATATTATATGTTGTCACAACACACTTAACTAAGCATGTGTCTTGTTACTGTTTCCTGTTTTCTTCCTTCATCACTGAAATAATTCTATCGATCTGATCAACTTCTTACAGCTCTGCCCGACAATTGTTTTTCACACCTAAATTGTTATCCTACTCCAAACTGAGTCTTTAAAAAGACTGATACTACCAGTGAAGTGCAGTCAGTATTTTAGCTCTGGATATATATGCTGCAGGGTTTCGACTCGTCTTCTCCCCTCTGCTATGGGTCTTCCCTATTTCAAATAGCGAGACTACAAACAGATTTCTTTCACATGGATTTTGGGAATAAAAACCACCCATACCCTTGCTAATGACTATATAAAATACAGAAAACAACTTTAGAAAATCTGTGCAAATGCAGTCGCGCTATTTGAAATAGGGAAGAGCAATAGGGGAAGGGAGAAGATGAGTCAAAACCCTGCAGCATATATCCAGAGCTATCAATATTTTAGTTTAAATGTCTTAATGGAAGCTAAAATTTCTGTATAATATGTATTGCCAATATCTTAATACCATCATATTTGCACTGAAGAAAATGTTTTTTTTATGATTCTTGTCTCTAGATCTGTGATTCTAGATTCTGGATCCTGTTTTTGACTTTCTGAATTATTCTGTGCCTCTGTTTATGGTGCAGGCACCAATTTTAATGGTGCCAGTTAAGCTATCCCATAATTTATATTGTATTGGCTCCATCATTGCCATTTGTATATATAGCTACTGTTAGGCCACAAAAAAAAAGAATTGTTTCTGGTCAGTGTGTGCATTACTTAAATACCTTCACGTCGGCTTTTATGTGTATGTGTGTGTGTGTGTGTGTGTGTGTGTGTGTGTGTGTTTGGCCAGCCTGTACAGGCTGCAGACCCGGGGGAGAAACACAAAAGTAACCCACCCTACTTCAGTAAAGACAACTGCAAAGCCAATCATGAACAAGCCAATGACATCTGCCCCACATACACACTTCGTCTAAAGTGCTAAATAAAAAGAACAGTAACTGCCATATATAGGAGATGGAGTGACAGGTTTGTTGAGAATATAAAAAAATTGTGCACCACTTTAGACAAACTCTCCTGACCAGAAACAATTCTTTTTTTTTATTGCCTTAATATGTATTTGTTCATTTAATTATGGAATGCATCTGATTCCCTCAATAAAAGGGATCATTTATTGGGTATTATTAATGAGGAACTGTGAAGAAAATTATTTGACACTGGCCAAATAAGGAGAATTCCCCTTTCACTTGTAAAAAATTATACTTTCATCAACATCTGCTTTTTATAATCCATTTGTAGCTTTGGGACTGTAGCTTTGGGACTGTGAAAGTGATTTTTTAGTTATTTTAGGGTGAGCTATTTAGTAAATGTAGTCAATAATTGTATCTGTAAGTGAATCAACTCATCAGCCAATTAAAAAGAGCAATAGGGATAGTTTACAAAGTTCCCTCAGGACTCTTTCATTTCCTTTAAAACTATAGTGTTCCACATTCTTACAGAAGCTGTCAAATAATCTAAAACAGCTATTTGGTGCTCCATATTAACACAAAGTCTCACACTGTTCAAGCCACAGCAGTAATTTTAAACCCTTGGCAAGAAAATATGTTAGTTGGTAGGAGCACATTAAAAACCTGAGAAAGTCTATCTCTGTACTTATGAAGTTCCCTATTAATACCAATTTATACAGCATGTCTGCCACAGTGTGAGGTTTGTTCAATTGAAAGTACACATTTATGAATTACAAGTTCTGTGCTCTGTAGGAAGTCATCATCGTAAATCAAGTAATCTATCATGTCAGAAGACAAATTGAGATACTAACTGTCCTGATATTGTGATTGGCATGCTAACAAATACCATTCCTATTGAGATGCTAACTGTCCAGATATTGTGATTGGCATGCTGTAACAAATACCATTCCTCTTAAATTTGGAAATGGGTAGTGGTAGTGGAAGATGAAGTAAGTATTAAACTCAGTATGACGTTTTAATGAAGTTTAAGCACGGTGGTTAAATGGTGAAGTTATAGAGAAGTTCAAGTAAACCCAATTTGAGATGTGAATGACTATGCATACATGTAGACTGTTATTTTCTCATATCTCACCACACTTCCTCCCGTTTTGATGATTTAAATATCTAGTTCAAGTGTCATGTTATAATATCAAGTAAGCACTAGGGAAATCTATTCAGTCAGCCATATTGTTTTACATATCCATTGAGAAATCTAGGCAGTGATTACAATTGATGGAGTAATCACTGGTGCAGATGATTGCCTCCTAGTGTGACTTGGGAAAGTGTATCTTAATGTAACTGACAAATACATCCATGCATGCATCTTCTGAGATAGCATGGGGCTGTTCTGACAAGTAGGAGCTAAAGGTGACTCAAGGGATAAAAGCCTACAGCACAACATGATTTGCCACAGTTTTTGAAATCTTTTAGAGTGTTCTTCATAACTATTTTATTTCTAAGACCTTTGTACACATACTGTCTGTATTTGCCTACTTCCACATGACTGTCTAATTTTCATAGACTGTGTTCAATTTTAAAGACAATTTCATTTTCTTTGTGATCTATTTCACTTCTAAGATATATATCATAAATTTCTTTATAAACTGACTCTGTCAAGAATGGAGGTAAAGACAACTTTAAGTGATAGAAACGTAAAAGCTCTTCACTGTTTGGACAGGGTCTCTCATGTCACTTTCCAAATGACTATTAAATCTTTTTAAGACACTATTGTTAATTAACTTTTTCATTTAAAAGACCTTACATAGCTGTATTGAACAGTAAGCTGTGATTCTCTCAAAGACCTTACATAGCTGTATTGAACAGTAAGCTGTGATTCTCTCAAAAGACCTTACATACCTGTATTGAACAGTAAGCTGTGATTCTCTCAAAGACCTTACATAGCTGTATTGAACAGTAAGCTGTGATTCTCTCAAAAGACCTTACATAGCTGTATTGAACAGTAAGCTGTGATTCTCTCAAAGACCTTACATAGCTGTATTGAACAGTAAGCTGTGATTCTCTCAAGTATGACAAAGAATACTTTGAAGCTATAGAAAATTAAGAAACAACATGGCCCATCATGTTTGGACAGGATGACTTCAATGTCGACGTCTTTTTGTTAAAGGTTGTGAAATCTTCAAATAGTGCTGTTCATAAGGGTCAGAACAATAGTTCAATGCAGGATAACAAACAAAATGCTTTCAGTTAGGCCTCAGACACACACCCCCCCCCCCCCCCCCCCCCCGCCCCTTAACTAAATTGGCCAAAATTGACAATGTTTCGGACAGCACAATCAGTTTGAATTTCATATGTTGTATTATGTAATGCTATGAATGCAAAGCCAGTGGTGTTAATTGTAGTGCTGTGCATTTACTATATCAAAAATTCTTCTATTTCTCAATTTGACAAAACTTTTTAGAAGTGTTTGCATTTAGGGGTACACACAGTAAAATTGATTTTGTAGGATGAGAACTAAAATGGCTCAATCCCCCTCCCCCCCCCCCCTTCCACACATACACCCCAAAGTAAAAGAATATAGTTTTTTATCCTACATTGAACTATTTGATCTTGCCCCTAACCATTTCATTTCTAATGCCTATTTTAAATTGTATTTCTCACAAGCAAGGAAGTGAAGGTGACTTTTACGTGATAGCAATCCCCCAAAAAATGACATACCTTGTCCTTTTCTTGACTCAACAATTTCCAAGTGCCGCTAGTGGCCATATTCTTAGATCTAAAAACATAAACTGTCAAATTTCTTAGACCTGAAACCATAAAACCATATCATGCACTTCATAGGATTAAAAGAAACTGTAAACAGAAAAGTAACTTTCAAATCAAATCTGTATTGCTGTAAATATTATTACTGTTAAATCTGTACATGTGCACAGGTCAGTGTACAGTAGGGTAACCATGACTACAGGTCAGTTTACAGTAGGGTAATCAAACATGACTACAGGTCAGTGTACAGTAGGGTAACCATGACTACAGGTCAGTTTACAGTAGGGTAATCAAACATGACTACAGGTCAGTGTACAGTAGGGTAATCAAACATGACTACAGGTCAGTGTACAGTAGGGTAATCAAACATGACTACAGGTCAGTGTACAGTTGGGTAATCAAACATGACTACAGGTCAGTGTACAGTAGGGTAATCAAACATGACTACAGGTCAGTGTACAGTAGGGTAATCAAACATGACTACAGGTCAGTGTACAGTAGGGTAATCAAACATGACTACAGGTCAGTGTACAGTAGGGTAATCAAACATGACTACAGGTCAGTGTACAGTAGGGTAACCATGACTACAGGTCAGTTTACAGTAGGGTAATCAAACATGACTACAGGTCAGTGTACAGTAGGGTAATCAAACATGACTACAGGTCAGTGTACAGTAGGGTAACCATGACTACAGGTCAGTGTACAGTAGGGTAACCATGACTACAGGTCAGTGTACAGTAGGGTAATCAAACATGACTACAGGTCAGTGTACAGTAGGGTAATCAACTTTTGTTGCATCCTGGATAATTTCAATTCCCAGTACTTCTACAAACTGTTAACTGTTATAGACTGCCTTTAGGTTAGTGTGTACGGTACGCCGTGACTGGGCGCCCTCACTCATCTCGCCAACCCCTACAGTCTATCCTTAGGTATGTGTAAAATTTATGAGTTGTGGCTGTAGCTTTTACATCCCTGGATTAATTGATTGGCATGCTACTAGGAGACCTTGCCATTTACTCAGAAAGAAGGGCAGGATGTGTATTCAATGACATAATGTAACCAACTACTCCAAACACTCAGGTTGATGTACCTAAATTGAAAGTGTCATCATATGTTTTGTGGAAATTTAAGATTAGCAGCCGACAGGAATGTCTTTGGGTGCCTCTTAACTATTTTGATGTTTGGCATTTCACAATACACAAGGCAAATCCTTTCAATAAAAGGTCTGTAACCTATCAAATTGACAGCTATTCCATTAGTTTTTCTAAGTCTTCAATGCTAGCATTAAAGGATACTCGTCATTCACAAGATCTTTCCTCCAACCATCATTTCTATCAAATGTGTTTTCTTGTGTGTGACTATAATAATTTGGACTTTTACACCCTTCCTAACTATTTCTAGTTAGACCAATGTCATGCCACAAATTTTTCCGTAATGATGTTTTTTATTACATATTGATCATTAAACTTTTACAATCATGTACTTCATAATGTGCTTGTACTATTATGGTACACAATTCAAATTGGTTAATGTGCTTGTACTATTATGGTACACAATTCAAATTGGTTAAAGTGCTTGTACTATTATGGTACACAATTCAAATTGGTTAATGTGCTTGTACTATTATGGTACACAATTCAAATTGGTTAAAGTGCTTGTACTATTATGGTACACAATTCAAATTGGTTAATGTGCTTGTACTATTATGGTACACAATTCAAATTGGTTAATGTGCTTGTACTATTATGGTACACAATTCAAATTGGTTAATGTGCTTGTACTATTATGGTACACAATTCAAATTGGTAAATGTGCTTGTACTATTATGGTACACAATTCAAATTGGTTAATGTGCTTGTACTATTATGGTACACAATTCAAATTGGTTAATGTGCTTGTACTATTATGGTACACAATTCAAATTGGTAAATGTGCTTGTACTATTATGGTACACAATTCAAATTGGTTAATGTGCTTGTACTATTATGGTACACAATTCAAATTGGTTAAAGTGCTTGTACTATTATGGTACACAATTCAAATTGGTTAATGTGCTTGTACTATTATGGTACACAATTCAAATTGGTTAATGTGCTTGTACTATTATGGTACACAATTCAAATTGGTTAATGTGCTTGTAGTATTATGGTACACAATTCAAATTGGTTAATGTGCTTGTACTATTATGGTACACAATTCAAATTGGTTAAAGTGCTTGTACTATTATGGTATACAATTCAAATTGGTTAATGTGCTTGTACTATTATGGTACACAATTCAAATTGGTTAAAGTGCTTGTACTATTATGGTACACAATTCAAATTGGTTAATGTGCTTGTACTATTATGGTATACAATTCAAATTGGTTAAAGTGCTTGTACTATTATGGTACACAATTCAAATTGGTTAAAGTGCTTGTACTATTATGGTACACAATTCAAATTGGTTAATGTGCTTGTACTATTATGGTATACAATTCAAATTGGTTAATGTGCTTGTACTATTATGGTACACAATTCAAATTGGTTAAAGTGCTTGTACTATTATGGTACACAATTCAAATTGGTTAATGTGCTTGTACTATTATGGTACACAATTCAAATTGGTTAATGTGCTTGTACTATTACGGTACACAATTCAAATTGGTTAATGTGCTTGTACTATTACGGTACACAATTCAAATTGGTTAAAGTGCTTGTACTATTATGGTATACAATTCAAATTGGTTAATGTGCTTGTACTATTACGGTACACAATTCAAATTGGTTAAAGTGCTTGTACTATTACGGTACACAATTCAAATTGGTAAATGTGCTTGTACTATTACGGTACACAATTCAAATTGGTTAAAGTGCTTGTACTATTATGGTACACAATTCAAATTGGTTAATGTGCTTGTACTATTACGGTACACAATTCAAATTGGTTAATGTGCTTGTACTATTATGGCACAGTATTCAAATTGGTTAATGTGCTTGTACTATTATGGTACACAATTCAAATTGGTTAAAGTGCTTGTACTATTATGGTACACAATTCAAATTGGTAAATGTGCTTGTACTATTATGGTACACAATTCAAATTGGTTAATGTGCTTGTACTATTATGGTATACAATTCAAATTGGTTAATGTGCTTGTACTATTATGGTACACAATTCAAATTGGTTAAAGTGCTTGTACTATTATGGTACACAATTCAAATTGGTTAATGTGCTTGTACTATTATGGTACACAATTCAAATTGGTTAATGTGCTTGTACTATTATGGTACACAATTCAAATTGGTTAATGTGCTTGTACTATTATGGTACACAATTCAAATTGGTTAATGTGCTTGTAGTATTATGGTACACAATTCAAATTGGTTAATGTGCTTGTACTATTATGGTACACAATTCAAATTGGTTAATGTGCTTGTACTATTATGGTACACAATTCAAATTGGTTAATGTGCTTGTACTATTACGGTACACAATTCAAATTGGTTAATGTGCTTGTACTATTATGGTACACAATTCAAATTGGTTAATGTGCTTGTACTATTACGGTACACAATTCAAATTGGTTAAAGTGCTTGTACTATTATGGTACACAATTCAAATTGGTTAATGTGCTTGTACTATTATGGTACACAATTCAAATTGGTTAAAGTGCTTGTACTATTATGGTATACAATTCAAATTGGTTAATGTGCTTGTTCTATTATGGTACACAGTTCAAATTGGTTAAAGTGCTTGTACTATTATGGTACACAATTCAAATTGGTTAAAGTGCTTGTACTATTATGGTACACAATTCAAATTGGTTAATGTGCTTGTACTATTATGGTACACAATTCAAATTGGTTAATGTGCTTGTACTATTACGGTACACAATTCAAATTGGTTAAAGTGCTTGTACTATTATGGTACACAATTCAAATTGGTTAAAGTGCTTGTACTATTATGGTACACAATTCAAATTGGTTAATGTGCTTGTTCTTTTATGGTACACAATTCAAATTGGTTAATGTGCTTGTTCTTTTATGGTACACAATTCAAATTGGTTAATGTGCTTGTACTATTATGGTACACAATTCAAATTGGTTAATGTGCTTGTACTATTATGGTACACAATTCAAATTGGTTAATGTGCTTGTACTATTATGGTACACAATTCAAATTGGTTAATGTGCTTGTACTATTATGGTACACAATTCAAATTGGTTAATGTGCTTGTACTATTATGGTACACAATTCAAATTGGTTAAAGTGCTTGTACTATTATGGTACACAATTCAAATTGGTTAATGTGCTTGTACTATTATGGTACAGTATTCAAATTGGTTAAAGTGCTTGTTCTTTTATGGTACACAATTCAAATTGGTTAATGTGCTTGTACTATTATGGTACACAATTCAAATTGGTTAATGTGCTTGTACTATTATGGTACACAATTCAAATTGGTTAATGTGCTTGTACTATTATGGTACACAATTCAAATTGGTTAATGTGCTTGTACTATTATGGTACACAATTCAAATTGGTTAATGTGCTTGTACTATTATGGTACACAATTCAAATTGGTTAATGTGCTTGTACTATTATGGTACACAATTCAAATTGGTTAATGTGCTTGTTCTTTTATGGTACACAATTCAAATTGGTTAATGTGCTTGTACTATTATGGTACACAATTCAAATTGGTTAATGTGCTTGTACTATTATGGTACACAATTCAAATTGGTTAATGTGCTTGTTCTTTTATGGTACACAATTCAAATTGGTTAATGTGCTTGTTCTTTTATGGTACACAATTCAAATTGGTTAAAGTGCTTGTACTATTACGGTATACAATTCAAATTGGTTAAAGTGCTTGTACTATTACGGTACACAATTCAAATTGGTTAAAGTGCTTGTACTATTATGGTACACAATTCAAATTGGTTAATGTGCTTGTACTATTATGGTACACAATTCAAATTGGTTAATGTGCTTGTACTATTATGGTACACAATTCAAATTGGTTAATGTGCTTGTACTATTATGGTACACAATTCAAATTGGTTAATGTGCTTGTACTATTATGGTACACAATTCAAATTGGTTAATGTGCTTGTACTATTATGGTACACAATTCAAATTGGTTAATGTGCTTGTACTATTATGGTACACAATTCAAATTGGTTAATGTGCTTGTACTATTATGGTACACAATTCAAATTGGTTAATGTGCTTGTTCTTTTATGGTACACAATTCAAATTGGTTAATGTGCTTGTACTATTATGGTACACAATTCAAATTGGTAAATGTGCTTGTACTATTATGGTACACAATTCAAATTGGTTAAAGTGCTTGTACTATTATGGTACACAATTCAAATTGGTTAATGTGCTTGTTCTTTTATGGTACACAATTCAAATTGGTTAATGTGCTTGTTCTTTTATGGTACACAATTCAAATTGGTTAAAGTGCTTGTACTATTACGGTATACAATTCAAATTGGTTAAAGTGCTTGTACTATTACGGTACACAATTCAAATTGGTTAAAGTGCTTGTACTATTATGGTACACAATTCAAATTGGTTAATGTGCTTGTACTATTATGGTACACAATTCAAATTGGTTAATGTGCTTGTACTATTATGGTACACAATTCAAATTGGTTAATGTGCTTGTACTATTATGGTACACAATTCAAATTGGTTAATGTGCTTGTACTATTATGGTACACAATTCAAATTGGTTAATGTGCTTGTACTATTATGGTACACAATTCAAATTGGTTAATGTGCTTGTACTATTATGGTACACAATTCAAATTGGTTAATGTGCTTGTACTATTATGGTACACAATTCAAATTGGTTAATGTGCTTGTTCTTTTATGGTACACAATTCAAATTGGTTAATGTGCTTGTACTATTATGGTACACAATTCAAATTGGTAAATGTGCTTGTACTATTATGGTACACAATTCAAATTGGTTAAAGTGCTTGTACTATTACGGTACACAATTCAAATTGGTTAAAGTGCTTGTACTATTATGGTACACAATTCAAATTGGTTAAAGTGCTTGTACTATTACGGTATACAATTCAAATTGGTTAATGTGCTTGTACTATTATGGTACACAATTCAAATTGGTTAATGTGCTCATGACAGAGTTTACATAGAAAAGAGTCATACTGTACATGGATAACATTCATGTGTTCAGACCTGTAATAGATAGTAAGAAAGGTTCATTCAGATTTGGTATTTATCATTTTCTCTGCTAGTTCTTAGGTTGTGAAATGTTTAAACAAAGTGTGAACATAAAAGAAAGGAACAGTAGTCCTTTCTTGTCTCAACAAATGCCAAAGGTCAGTAGTCCCTATGACAGCTGCAAATTCTGCAACTTTAACCTCCTCTGATTGGTCTACAACAATCATGTGACATCTGTGTATGGAGACAGTGAGATTGCAGTGAATGAAAATATTTGATAGCATGTTTTATTGATGACTCAGACAAGGGTATAGTATGTGACATGTACAAATAGTCACAGGTGTCTTAGAAGAGAAGTGTGTGTGTAGCAATTGAATGATTGCATTTCGGTTGAAGAATTCAATTCATGCGTCCACTACTGCTAACAAACACAGATTGATATCAAAACTGCAATACATGTGTATAGATTTGTGTCAGTCATAACACATGTATAGAATAGAATAGAATAGAATCTTTATTGCATCCATTAAGAAAACTACATTTCTTCAGTGAATTTTCTGCAATAAGTATTTGGTACCAAAACAAAGTCAGTCTATTAAATATCTAAACCAGAATTAAATAATAATAGTTAACAAAAAATAATAAAATAAGATTTATACGAAAGTGTAGACTTTTGTTTGATAAATGTAATATATATTTTTTTAATTTTTTTTTAACTCTGTATAATGTCTTCCCTTTTCATGAGAGCTGAATTCATGAAAGTTGTCAGTGCCATAAGTATGTGTCTTTGATCAGAGTTAAAAAGAGCAATAAATTTTGTTTTATTGTCTAGTTCTTTGCCTGGACCACTTTTTGCACTTAGTCTGGTATACAGTTGTTGTCTCTCAATAATATAGTTGTTACATGTTGTGATGAAATGTATTTCATCTTCTGTCATATTGCAGGTGTTTCTTAATCTGTTTTCTATCTCTTAGTCTATTTTTGGTCTTTTATGTCTTCCAGTTTCAATTTGTAGATCATGTGAGCTCAGTCTAATTCTTGAAATTAAACCAACTTCCTCTCTATTTTTCATAATTTTTAAAGATAATTGGCTGTTTGTATCTTATTGTGTAATAATTTGTAAGTTCTGAGCTTTGAGTCTTGTCTATCATTGTTTTTGGTCCATTTCTTGGTGAAATAATCTTAAAATATTCAGAAAGGGTTCCTTTGTGGTATTGTTGATGTTTGAAATTTCATATTCTTCTTTCATTAGCACAACTGAACTGAGGTTTAGTAGTGTTATAGGCATCGCCCGGCATCTGTGTGTGTGTGTGTGTGTGTGAGTGAGTGAGTGTGTGTGTGTGTGCGTATGTATGTGTGTATGTGTGTGTGTGTGTGTGTGTGTGTGTGTGTGTGTGTGTGTGTGTGTGTGTGTGTGTGTGTGTGTGTGTGTGTGTGTGTGTGTGTGTGTAAACAACTTAAAGTCAGAAACCGCCAGACTGATTGCTTGATATTTGGTGGGGACATTACTTATGGTGTTCTAATGAAAAATTGTTCAAATGGAAATGATCCCTTCCATAGATGTGCGTTTTCGGTCAAAAAATGTGATTTTTGGTCAAAAAACTTAAACTCCAAAACGACTGGGCAGATTGGTCTGAAATTTGGTGGGAACATTCTTTAATGGATGTAAAGTAAGATTTGTTCATGCCATGATAATGCCATAAGAAATATGCAAATTAGGGCTAAAAAAATGGGGTTTTTTTAGTCAAAAGTCTATAATTCCAAAAGTACTTTGTTGATTTGGCTGAAATTTCACAGGAATGTTTCTGGTGATGCACAGATCAAGTGATATTAATTACATGATGATCCCTTCAGCAATATGCAAAAAATCCCTGTGATTTGTGGTGTGAATGAGGGCTTTGCCTCACCCCACAAATGAAAGGTTCTTCAACTTCTTGTGTATTGATGCAATAAACCATTAAATCTTTTATGGGCTACTTCACATGTCAATGTCAATGGTATGAAGATTACCCTCTGTTTGAGGTTGCTTGGAAAACTGCTTTTACTATTAGCACTGCTTAATTAAATTATAGAGAGTGTCTATGATTAAAAGGTAAAGTTCATTCATATGCTACAGTCTTTTTGGGGTTAAAAAGTGTGATTTTAAGTTTAAAAAAAAATTAATCTCAAAAACGACTGGGCAGATCGGTCTGAAATTTGTGGGAACATTTTCCGGCATATGTAGATTAAGAAATCTACCGGCCATGATAATCCCATCAGTGATATGCAAATTAGGTATAAAAATGTGAATTTTTGGTAAAAAAACTTATATATCAAAAAGTACTCGGGTCAGTGAGACTGAAACTTAATGAGATGTTTCGGAAAGTGTTACTGTTATTCTGCAGATTTTCTTCAAAACAGTTTGTCAAAATTGGCCCTAGCAACCTGACCACCCCCTTAGCAACAACCAAACAACAGTATATTTTGCTCATATAACATCTTCATCTGGTAGGCAAGTGAGTAAACATTCAATAATTGTATGCAAATTTCCTTAGCAACCATGAACACACCCATAGCAACAGCCAGACGGTAATAGCAACACTGGTACTTAGACAAGTGAACAAACATTCAAAAAGTGTATGCAAATATGCCTAGCAACAAGACCACGCCGATAACAACAGCCAAATGATCACCTAAATTGCAAAGATAAGTGGAGATTAATAGACAAACGAATACATATTCAAAAAAACAAGACCACGCCCATAGCAACTGCTAAATGATCACGTATATTGCAAAGATAACAAAAAATGTATGCAAATATGTTTAGCAACAAGACCATTTTCATAGCAACAGTGTATATTGCAAAGATAATGACAGGGGTTGGATAGGCAACTGGATCGTCATTCAGCAAATGAACACCTATAAAGTGTTTGTAAGCATTTTAAAAAAGAATAAACAGTTGTGCTACAACACCATTGGCGCTATTTTTTTGTTTAAGTTATCTAGCCATGAGCCAGGATAATTGTGTTCTTGTCATACTTTCATGGCGTGATAAATGTGTCCTTTCTTATTGTCTTCTATATTTCTATAGTATTGTATTGCTTTCACTTGGATGGTTGGCAAAAGTGGCATATATGTGATCTGTATCAGATTTGATGGTTGGCAAAAGTGGTATATATGTAATCTGTATCAGATTTGATGGTTGGCAAAAGTGGTATATATGTGATCTGTATCAGATTTGATGGTTGGCAAAAGTGGCATATATGTGATCTGTATCAGATTTGATGGTTGGCAAAAGTGGCATATATGTGATCTGTATCAGATTTGATGGTTGGCAAAAGTGGTATATATGTGATCTGTATCAGATTTGATGGTTGGCAAAAGTGGTATATATGTAATCTGTATCAGATTTGATGGTTGGCAAAAGTGGTATATATGTGATCTGTATCAGATTTGATGGTTGGCAAAAGTGGTATATATGTGATCTGTATCAGATTTGATGGTTGGCAAAAGTGGTATATATGTAATCTGTATCAGATTTGATGGTTGGCAAAAGTGGTATATATGTAATCTGTATCAGATTGATGGTTGGCAAAAGTGGCATATATGTAATCTGTATCAGATTTGATGGTTGGCAAAAGTGGTATATATGTGATCTGTATCAGATTTGATGGTTGGCAAAAGTGGTATATATGTGATCTGTATCAGATTTGATGGTTGGCAAAAGTGGCATGTATGTGATCTGTATCAGATTTGATGGTTGGCAAAAGTGGCATGTATGTGATCTGTATCAGATTTGATGGTTGGCAAAAGTGGCATGTATGTGATCTGTATCAGATTTGATGGTTGGCAAAAGTGGTATGTATGTAATCTGTATCAGATTTGATGGTTGGCAAAAGTGGTATGTATGTAATCTGTATCAGATTTGATGGTTGGCAAAAGTGGTATGTATGTAATCTGTATCAGATTTGATGGTTGGCAAAAGTGGTATATATGTAATCTGTATCAGATTTGATGGTTGGCAAAAGTGGTATATATGTAATCTGTATCAGATTTGATGGTTGGCAAAAGTGGTATATATGTAATCTGTATCAGATTTGATGGTTGGCAAAAGTGGTATATATGTAATCTGTATCAGATTTGATGGTTGGCAAAAGTGGTATATATGTGATCTGTATCAGATTTGATGGTTGGCAAAAGTGGTATATATGTGATCTGTATCAGATTTGATGGTTGGCAAAAGTGGTATATATGTGATCTGTATCAGATTTGATGGTTGGCAAAAGTGGTATATATGTGATCTGTATCAGATTTGATGGTTGGCAAAAGTGGTATATATGTAATCTGTATCAGATTTGATGGTTGGCAAAAGTGGTATATATGTAATCTGTATCAGATTTGATGGTTGGCAAAAGTGGTATATATGTAATCTGTATCAGATTTGATGGTTGGCAAAAGTGGTATATATGTAATCTGTATCAGATTTGATGGTTGGCAAAAGTGGTATATATGTGATCTGTATCAGATTTGATGGTTGGCAAAAGTGGTATATATGTAATCTGTATCAGATTTGATGGTTGGCAAAAGTGGCATATATGTAATCTGTATCAGATTTGATGGTTGGCAAAAGTGGTATATATGTAATCTGTATCAGATTTGATGGTTGGCAAAAGTGGTATATATGTAATCTGTATCAGATTTGATGGTTGGTAAAAGTGGTATATATGTAATCTGTATCAGATTTGATGGTTGGCAAAAGTGGTATATATGTAATCTGTATCAGATTTGATGGTTGGCAAAAGTGGTATATATGTAATCTGTATCAGATTTGATGGTTGGCAAAAGTGGCATATATGTGATCTGTATCAGATTTGATGGTTGGCAAAAGTGGTATATATGTGATCTGTTTCAGATTTGATGGTTGGCAAAAGTGGTATATATGTGATCTGTATCAGATTTGATGGTTGGCAAAAGTGGTATATATGTAATCTGTATCAGATTTGATGGTTGGCAAAAGTGGTATATATGTAATCTGTATCAGATTTGATGGTTGGCAAAAGTGGTATATATGTAATCTGTATCAGATTTGATGGTTGGCAAAAGTGGTATATATGTAATCTGTATCAGATTTGATGGTTGGCAAAAGTGGTATATATGTAATCTGTATCAGATTTGATGGTTGGCAAAAGTGGTATATATGTAATCTGTATCAGATTTGATGGTTGGCAAAAGTGGTATATATGTAATCTGTATCAGATTTGATGGTTGGCAAAAGTGGTATATATGTAATCTGTATCAGATTTGATGGTTGGCAAAAGTGGTATATATGTGATCTGTATCAGATTTGATGGTTGGCAAAAGTGGTATATATGTGATCTGTATCAGATTTGATGGGTGGTAAAAGTGGTATATATGTAATCTGTATCAGATTTGATGGTTGGCAAAAGTGGTATATATGTAATCTGTATCAGATTTGATGACAGAACAACAGGATTAGGATTAAAGAGCTTTGAGTATGTCAGGATGTTTTACACTTTCAGTCTATCCAGAAAACGTCTAACTTCAAGTCCTATCATTACACTGATAGTCAGGGTTGTTGTCTTGGAAAAACATAGTAGATTCTGGATACCCAATTCGTCAATTTTTGAATCAGTATTTGTATGAAATAATTAGACTGAAAATTAACCAGCTGCCCACCAATTGTCCAGTGTAGTTAAGTTCAATAAATGACTGATATTTCCATTATTCCTAAAAAGCAACATCCTGTTTTCTTTCTTTTCTCATGAGGTTGTTGACACGGTGAGAAAGACCAGATATATTTAATTCATTGTGTTACAGATTTATATGACACGTATACCTTTGACATTTGATGATTGTATCAAGTGAAGAGTATAGTCGTGACAAATATCAAAACAAAATGTGAAACCAGACATCTGCTACATGTACGTCCCTGTGGTTTTATCCCATCTAGACCCTTGTTCTTTGTATTACCTGTTCATTTGTCATTCACATCCAAGTCAAATCTGAATTTTGATTCTATTCTCTACAGTTTTGAAAAAAGTTGAAACTGAGATGGCAATACTTTTGTGTGGTCATTGATTGATGTTATTAATCTTACATGGTACACTTGATCAACTTTCATGTCAAATTTGAAAAAAGCTTTTATCTAAGATTTTGAAAAAGTGAATATGAGATGTCAGTTCTTTTTCAAAGACTGACTGACATTTTAAAAGTGTGATCATTGCTAGTAGATATTACATTTCAGATAATTAGAATTTTTAGCACAACTGAACTGATAAGGTTCAGTAGTGCTATAGGCATGGCAAAGTGTCTGTCTGTCTGTTTCTCTGTGTGGATGTGTGTGTGTGTGTGTGTGTGTGTGTGTATGTGTGTGTGTGTGTGTGTGTGTGTGTGTGTGTGTGTGTGTGTGTGTGTGTGTGTGTGTGTGTGTGTGTGTGTGTGTGTGTGTAACAACTTCCAGTAAAAAACCGCTGGACCAATTGCCATGATATTTGGTGGGTGTATTACCTTGGGTGTCTAGTTGGGAAATCGTTAAAATCAAAATGATCTTCCCACCGATATGTGATTTGGGTCAAAAAATGTGATTTTTGGTCAAAAAACTTAAAACTTAAAAACTACTGGGCAGATCAGTGTGAAATTTGGTGGGAACATTCCTTTAAGGGTGTTTAGATTAAGAATAGTTCACAACATGATGATCCCATCAGTGATATGCAAATTAGGGCTAAAAATGTGGGGGGTTTTGTCTAAAATCTTTAATTCCAAAATAACTGAGCAGATTGGGCTGAAATTTAATGGGGTTGCATCTGGGGGTGTGTAAATTAAGCTACTGAATATTCTACCTCCAGGAGGAGTCTGTTATAAATAGTGACTAATCATGTGTTAAGGATTTATTTACTTCAATAACTGACAATGTCACTCATTATTGTTCATTGTGTTATGCCAAACATGATAGATTTCACACTAAATACCTTGATAGAATATTTCCAAATAAAGCTTGATGTAAAATGTCAGATATGTCACCATTCCACCTCATAGCTATAGATTATAGTGCAGTGACTGACTCCTACATTCAATCTTTTAATCACATCTTTCCTTATTCCTGCAAATTTAGTTACAGCGAGTCACATTTTGTTGCCAACTTTCTTAGTTATATCTACAATCTTAAATTAGCCCCAGTGGCAAAGCTGAGGGGGCAACTACGTTTGGGCCAGTGTCTTTCTGCCTGTCTGTGCATCCATTCGTGTCCACCTCTATCTCAAATATGCATGGGCCAATTTCAACCAAACTGTCTTTAACCTCAAATAATATCCTGTGCATACCTACATCAATGTGTTTTTTGAGATTTGCAAATTTGGCCAAATGGCGGCCATATTTGTAGTTAAAAATCAATATTTACTGCATAACTCAAAAAGTGTAATACACTGATACTCCATTCAAGTGTCTACCCTCATAATCATATTATCAGATGTAAGCTATCTTTGGAGACCTTGACTTTCGAACCTTGACCTTCAGGGTCAATTATCAAAAGCAAGCCATTTCCTTCCTATCACAGACACGTTGTAGTATTTACATATTCCCAATTTCTTTTAAATCATGTTTACAAGTAATATTGAAGAAAAGAATTATACGCAAGCTTTATTTTTGGTGCTGATGTCACTTTTACTGAATGGCAGCCATATTTGTAGTTAAAAATCATTATTTACAGCATAACTCAAAAACTGTAATACATAGAGACTCCATTCAAGTGTCTACCCCAATACTATCTCATATGTACCACTGTGTACGTTGACATTGTACAGTCAGAAATAAAACCGGTATTTTCCCATTGACTATGCAAATGAGATAAAATTGAGATAAAATAGATCCTAATGCAAAACCAATTCCTGATGAAAATAAGCAAATAAATTCATTTCTTTTATAAGCACATACAATTCTTTCAGGTTATTACACACTTTTTGAACATTTTTTGTTTGTTCACAAAAGTATTCACTCTTTTTTTTGACCATCGCAAGTTCTGAAGTATCAAATAACTATGCAAATTAGTCACTTACATATCACTATCGCTATCACTTGTGAAAATACAGCGGAAGAATAAACTGAATCACTCATGAAAATAACTTCTGTATGCCTTACCATCAGTGTGTGAAATTAAGGGAAAATGACTACTGGTCATAAGGACCAACATGTAGCAAATACTGCTGGTCCTTAAGGAAAACTGCTGGTCCATATTCAATGCAGTTCACATTCACGACCTGTATCTATACCCTCTCCCCCCCCCCCCCCCCCCATTTACAGATTAAATGATTTTGAACTTTAGTATGATACAACATATCTTTAGATATACTAAAGTAAAAGAGAGTACAACGAATTGTTTACTATCCACTATTATTTCATCAATCTGTTCTTACAATTGAAAATTTCCACTCACAGATTCAAAAAATACAACTTGGAAGTAAACTTGGAAGTAAATTTTGGATTCACAACCAAATACTTTTTACCTCTGTGAGTAGAGATTTTCATTTATAACTATGAACCCAGAGACTATAAATATTCATTCTCGCATAATCTGTTCCTATAGACTATAGTGGTCTGAGACTGAATGTATTCATTCCACCATAGAAATACAGATCCATAGATTGTAGATAATATGGGTGAATGAATCAATAAATCTACATTATCTGCAATCTCTAAGAGATTTCATAAACTTCGAACAGTAACTTTACAACAGTGATTACTATATGGCAGAAAATAGACGCATGCGCTGAATGCGTAAAATGAGTCTGAATGTCCAAGACGTTCTGATTAGTCAAGACACAAATAATTAGAGAATTCAGCCAATCATGTGTTTGCTAACATAGTTTCATAAAGTAAATGCTGTATGCTACGCCATATGTAGACATGATGTCAACATTGACAACAACACATAGCGAGCTAGCTCTGTTGCGAGTAAAATAGGTAACACAAGATCAAATTCATGTAAGTGAAATTGAATAATGTTATTATTTACTCCAAATTTCAATTGGTCATAAGGACCGATAAGTAGTTGTAATTCTGAAAAAATGTCGGTCCGAATGGAAATCTGTTGGTCTCGGGCCGAAGGACCGGCGTTAATTTCGCACGCTGCCTACCATCCATTGTGAGGCGATGGGGTTCTGTCATATTATCAGATGCAAGCTATCTTTTGAGATCTTGACTCTTGACCTTGACTTTCTTGGTCAGTTATCAAAATCAAGCCAATTCCTGCATATCACAGACATATTGTAGTATTTACATATTTCTTTTAAATCATGTTTACCAGTAATATTGGAGAAAAGAATATACAAGCATTATTCATGTAATTAGACAGATAACAATACCCTTTGACCATAACCACTGATTTCATGGTCAAAAGACACAAAATGTTCAGTGTCCTCATGTATAGCTTTTTAATGCTTGGATTTTTTCAAACCAAACCCTATACAACTATCAGATACTATGTTCCAATAATGCACATCACTAAAGGGGCCGTCATGGTAAAGATCAAATGGGGTCATATTCAAAGTATGCATTGGTAAGTTTAAATGTTTGGGAATATGTCCTCAATGAAAACTTGTTTTGTACTGTCACAAACCTTCGTACATGCATATGTTTTAGTTTTGTTGCCAACTGTCTAACATATAAACTTTTGATGACATTTTGACTCTGACAATCATACATACATTGTTTAGTTATATTATGTTCTCAATGTGTTTTACATGCTATGCTAAATTCTGACGTATGATAATACATCGAGTAAAATCAGTCTACATGTGTTTTGTAACACACCATATTATTCCCACATTCTAATTTGTCTGCCTAAAAATTATGTTGAAACAATACTACACTCTACAGTAGGCTGCTTTCTTAGTACATACATACATGTACACTAAGCACAGTACCATATAACAACTTTGAGGGTTGTTCCAGAAATAACAGGAGTCTGCAAAAATGATTACCAACTTTGTTCTTCCAAGGGTGGCAAGTTTGTCCTTTGAAAAATAGTGCAGTTTCAACACTAGTGTCTACTCAATATGCAAATGTTTGTCTTCTGTGAAAAGCTTGTGCTCATGCGTCACCAGTCGTCAGTTTTGTAATTATGGTGTCCATGCATGCAATATTTTGAAATTGTTGACCAATGAAGTTATATTAGTAACAATTGAAATTAAACATTGATCAAACTGTGTTATTGTTATTCCAAGGTAACTGTTACACATTATGAAATAAACTACCATACACAATGTCATGTAAAAGCTTTGGGCACTAGTTGATTTATTGTGTTTTTATGTAGAGACAGAGATTTGTAAAGTCTTACTGTAAATTTTCATCGTTTTTTCCAAGAATAGGTATAACATTTACATGTCTTTGTCTTTGTTGACGTATTTGTACACAAATTTTTATGATGTAGTACTTGTATGCAAGTATTAAATACCATAATCTGTGTTTTCTCTACCAAGCTTAAATTAACCATACATCACTTTCAATTATCCAGTTTATCTAAACACAACTGCAGCATACTTTACAATTTTTAATTTCTAGTAAGTCAGAACCTGAAATCAGTGTACGGAATGTTGTCGCTTGTAATAACCAATCTTAAAGTTTAATCTGCAGGAATTCAAGCATACCAAATGACTGTGTAGTATGAAATTCCATTCTGCAAACTTGTCATATTAAATTTCTACTGATATTGCAGAGATGATATTATTACTACTATATTGAATGTGATAGTGGAGTTAATTTTACCACCTACTGTAAATAGAAAGACATGGCCAGTCACACCTACATTTGGATGTGTGTTTGACCTCATTAAAACATCAAAACATCAAAACTTACACGGTCATGGAGAATCGATTAAGTTCTGAATAAGATGACAAAATTAATTAATGACATTCCATATATTTGTTTACTGATTTCCTATTTTCTAACAAGTTTTTAATTTCAGTAGAATGACCATCTCATTAGTTAAAATCTCAATGTAATAGAATCGTAGTGGGGTAATTGCTTAAATATTTTGTAACTACATCCTAATAAAGATTGACAAATACATAGATGTTGTGAGAGCCATGATATACGCTATAATATCTTATATCAGTGTCCAACATACTGCTGTGACCATAATGCCACACAATTCGTTATTATTGTTGTCTCTTTGAATTTAAACACAATGAATCATCAAAATTTATTAATCTGTGTAATTAGAATTATGCATTGTCAACTTTATTTCTGACTTTATTCTGTGGGTTTGTTCTTTCTTGCTTGGACTACTATAATAGTCTGCTTTCTGGTTGTCCTAAGAATCTTATTGACAAACTCCAGTGCATACAGAACACAGCCACACACCTTGTGAACAAAGACACAAAGTTTGATCACGTTGAAGCACTTCTATACTCTTTGCATTGGCTATCAATCAACTCTAGCATACAATACAAGGTTTCTTCTGTTTGTTATGATGTGTTGGAGGTGACCGGTCCTAAAGACACCATTTGTCACTAAGAAGCTCTTCGAGCATTCCTGTTCTTACACTGCTCCTTCAATTTGGAAGTCTTCCCCTAAGTCTTCCTTCCACTCTGTTCTTAAAACTTACCAATTTCAATCTTAATTCTCACTCACTAGTCACTTCTCTCTACATCCTTCTATGTTTTCAAATTGTTTCTCTGTATCCTCTCATTAGTCCCCGCGGACGAAGTCTGGAACGGGGACTTATGGATTGGGTTCCGTCCGTCCGTCCGCAGCCGTTTCTTGGAGATGCCTGGACCGATTTTTTTCAAACTTGGTACAGGGGCAACATGCTATGGCATACATATGCACGTCAATTTGTTTTATGATACGATCCAATATGGCTGCCTAGCAACCATTTTGTTTGCGAATTTTCCCTGTCTAAAGCCATAACTCAGACATGCTTTAACAGATCTCATTCAAAGTTGGTATTAGGACAGTGTTCTATGACATACATGTGCATATTCATTGTTCTCATGATACGATCCAATATGGCCGCCTAGCAGCCATTTTGTTTGTGAATTTTCATGTCCAAAGCCATAACTCAGACATGCTTGAACATATCTCATTCAAAGTTGGTATTAGGACAGTGTTCTATGACATACATGTGCATATCCATTTTTATTGTGATAGGATCCAATATGGCTGCCTGGTAGCCATTTTGTTTGCGAATTTTCATGTCCAAAGCCATAACTCAGACATGCTTGAACAGATCTCATTCAAAGTTGGTATTAGGACAGTGTTCTATGACATACATGTGCATATCCATTTTCGTCGTGATACGATCCAATATGGCTGCCTGACAGCCATTTTGTTTGTGAATTTTCCATGTCCAAAGCCATAACTCAGACATGCTTGAACAGATCTCATTCAAAGTTGGTATTAGGACAGTGTTCTATAACATACATGTGCATATCCATTTTCATTGTGATAGGATCCAATATGGCTGCCTGGTAGCCATTTTGTTTGCGAATTTTCATGTCCAAAGGCATAACTCAGACATGCTTGAACAGATCTCATTCAAAGTTGGTATTAGGACAGTGTTCTATGACATACATGTGCATATTCATTGTTCTCATGATACGATCCAATATGGCCGCCTAGCAGCCATTTTGTTTGTGAATTTTCATGTCCAAAGCCATAACTCAGACATGCTTGAACATATCTCATTCAAAGTTGGTATTAGGACAGTGTTCTATGACATACATGTGCATATCCATTTTCATTGTGATACGATCCAATATGGCTGCCTGGTAGCCATTTTGTTTGCGAATTTTCATGTCCAAAGGCATAACTCAGACATGCTTGAACAGATCTCATTCAAAGTTGGTATTAGGACAGTGTTCTATAACATACATGTGCATATCCATTTTCGTCGTAATATGATCCAATATGGCTGCCTGGCAGCCATTTTGTTTGTGAATTTTCCATGTCCAAAGCCATAACTCAGACATGCTTAAACAGATCTCATTCAAAGTTGGTATTAGGACAGTGTTGTAAAACATACATGTGCATATCCATTTTCATTGTGATAGGATCAAATATGGCTGCCTGGTAGCCATTTTGTTTGCGAATTTTCATGTCCAAAGCCATTACTAAGACATGCTTGAACAGATCTCATTCAAAGTTGGTATTAGGACAGCGTTCTATGACATACATGTGCATATCCATTTTCGTCGTGATACGATCCATGTCCAAAGCCATAACTCAGACTCCATTTTCATCGTGATATGATTCCCCGTACCCAACCAATCCTTTATTGTTGGAGGCATATTCCATGTCCAACAAGCACACACACCATATCTATAAGTCTGTTTGTTTTAGGTTCACAAATGTTGTTGCGTGATCAGAGTAGTGATAATTCCTTAAAACCCAATTATAGCGGGGACTATGTCATTCTCAATGACTTGTCCTCAAGTGGCACAAGTTGAGTTTTAAATACACTTTAAAAATGTATTGTTATTTTTCAAATAATACTTAAACTGTACAACTATTGCTATTTGTTGGAAGTTAATATGTAAAACTTACATGTAAGGAGTAAATGCTTGCAACCTTGAACCGTTGTACAACTTTTACATGACCATTAGGCCACTAACTAGTAGGTGCCAATCAGTGACTTTTTTTAGTGATTCAAACTATGAGGTACCAGCTGTTTCCCCAAGGTCATAGGCCATGGATCCTTCTTTAATAGTGGACTGTGAGGTACCAGCTGTTTCCCCCAAGGTCATAGGCCGTGGATCCTTAAGGTCATAGGCCATGGATCCTTCTTTTAAAAGTGAGGTACCAGCTGTTTCCCCCAAGGTCATAGGCCGTGGACCCTTCTTTTAATAGTGAGGTACCAGCTGTTTCCCCCAAGGTCATAGGCCATGGAGAATTCTAAATGTTTTTCACAAGTTGGTACAATTCAATTTCTAAAACCTTATAAAATTAATATTTTGTGTTGGTTCCTCACCCTGGGTAGACAACTGGATGGCCATCAATGAGTAATGAAATGACATCACAAGGTAACTATTAGTACTTTAAGCAACATACTATCCCCTGGGGGTAGTATACCGTGAGCCTTTCACCAGTTGACAACATATATGCATAAGCATTCAGCAAATACATATATGTGTATGTAACATGCAATTTCATTCATACCGTGCATATAGATGACATATCATGCAGTACATGTGCATATCACTTTGTTTTGTGAAATATGCAAATTTGACCGAATGATTTCAAAATCAATAATTTCTCAAAAACTATGATACATAGAGACTTCATTCAAGTGTCTACCCTAGTCTGTATTCAGATGCAGATCATATTTTGTAGTTTCCTACAAAACATTCTGAACTATTTATATTTATTTATGTATTACTAATTATTTATATAACCCATAACATATATAACCCATAACATGCGATATAATATCATAACTAGGCAAAGCCCATAAGCTCACGCAGGGTAGATTCATTTGTGAGCGACTGCCTGGGCCAGGGTTGATACACTTGATTTGGGTCATTTTCCAGGGGTGTTGACCATCAAAATTTATTTTATTGAATGACATCTAATTCTCTGACATGGACGAGAAGTAAAGAAAGTCAACACTCTATTCAGTTGTTTGTTTCAAAAACCATCATAGCCATTAGATTAATATTGTTAATTTTCAATCAGCCAATTTATCATAGACCCTCCACCAACGTACGTTGGTCTTTGGACAAATGTTTTGTTGACATATTGCCGAATATCACGATTTCTCAATTCAACTCAATGATTTAGTAATGTTACTGTACCAACAAACATAGGAAAGTAGTTATTCTTTTTAGAACATGTAAAAACAATTCAATTATCGACAATATAAATGTCAAAACCACACTTCCACAACCCGGAAATTCAACTGCGCTATGTCACCAGTGGTCCCTATCGCGTACTGTGCATCAAACTTCCAAATAGTATAACAATTTCTTCTAGGGGTACAGTGATGCCTCGATATTCGTTACAATGTTACGCGAGCTGCGCGAGCTAATAATCAGCATGTACAGTGCACATTCTCTGTTCTATACACATGATACAGAACACGCGCTACGCACTGAGGATTCAAACACATAAACATGATAAATGTAATCCGACGTCTGTACTAACCCGAAAGCACCCCCTAGTGGTTAACTAGGCATCTGAATTAAGCATTCCATTTTTAAATTAGCATAATATTTACATAATCATAGTGGATAACCGAACAACTTGGACACGCAATCATGCATGTGAAGTGAAATTTACTATCCACAGATAGTCCTAACCATATCCCTGAACTGAGCTGAACATACTGAGGCTATAAACCATATATCTAATATCATAACTACGCAAAGCCCATAAGCTTGCGCAGGGTAGATTCATTTGTGACCAGCTGCCTGGGCCAGGGTTGATACACTTGATTTGGGTCATTTTCCAGGGTATTGACCATCAAAATTTATTTTATTGAATGACATCTAATATTCTAATTCTCTGACATGGACGAGAAGTAAAGAAAGTCAACACTCTATTCAGTTGTTGGTTTCAAAAACCATCATAGCCATTAGATTAATATTGTTAATTTTCAATCAGCCAACTTATCATAGACCCTCCACCAATGTACGTTGGTCTTTGGACAAATGTTTTGTTGACATGTTGCCGAATATCACGATTTCTCAATTCAACTCAATGATTTAGGAATGTTATTGTACCAACAAACATAGGAAAGTAGTTATTCTTTTTACAACATGTAAAAATATCAATTATTGACAATATAATTGTCAAAACCACACTTCCACAACCCGAAAATTCAATTGCGCTATGTCATCAGTGGTCCGTATCGCGTACCGCCGTGCGTCAAACTTCCAAATAGTGTATTATTTTCTAAAGCACCTATTCTATTCATTAATATTCAAAGGCGCTGTACGTACAATAGATTTAAAAGTAAGTAAACAATCAAACAAATAGAGCTAAAAACAACAAACTGGTTATAATAATTATAAAATGGCTAAAATGACAACTTTGTCAGTTCGATACAGCAGCAGCCATGATGGATATATAGATGACATCGATCAAAAATGAGTACTATGCCATTCTTATTCAGGGCTGCTTAGAGTCACACTAACTGTGCATATATTCACTATTATAGCAGTTATTTTGATGTCTAGACCAATCAGATCTCTTGATGTACACCCTCAATATACTGGTATAATATATATAAAAAAAATAGTGCATGGTGACAGCATACTGTAAATACATGGAACTTTATTAATAAAAGTTATAGTGGAAAACTAGTTTACACAATAGTCAACTTCTATTAGACCAGTCGGCAGCAGTTTTAGATTGCACTCTCTATCTTATCCCAAATTTCATGCTTTAATGCTTTGAGGAAGCAATTCACAGAAAGTATGTAACATAGCTGTGTAACACATTGATAGATTGACCATGACACCACTCCAACTTAAATCAAAAGGAACTTAATGTAGTTTTGGGGAGGAAAAAAGTCAAATAAATTGCAAATCCAAATAAATGAAAACAACAGTATACTTAATTGTGCTTTTGCAGTATTTCAGCATGACTCTACTGATAGTCATGGCATGGCTGTCAAAACCATAGATATTGGCTAATGGTGTTTTATTCACACAGTGACACCTCTGTGATTGCCTAGGTGGAAAGGTTTTTTTATTTACTTGTCAGTTTCTACTTGTCATTCTATGTGTGAAATCACCAACTGACGGAATATTAAAGCAAGTATTCTCACCTCAATTGCCAAGTGATCACAGTGCAGGAATCAAACAGCTATCAAGGGACTGCAATAGTGATGACTTGAATTAATTGCTGTATGTGTTGACAGACATCTGTTAGTAGTGTGTAGAGTACTTTCAAATACCAGTTGTACTGTGATTCTTACAAATTGCATTCATTTGACACTTTAGTTCTTAGAATGACTTTCATGTCACTATGTTCACATCTCATCAATTTAAGATTGATTCCTAATTCTGTTAGAAAGTTGGTCAACATGGATTTTTCTGAGACACATAATAGAAGCTAGGCTTAAAATGCCTGTGAATTTATCATCATCAATTTGACCCAAAATAAAAGGAAAATATGTTATTTAGTTTATATTGTGTAGTTTTCAGGTTACATAATTGTTTTGAATATTTATAGTAAATGTCATATTTGTGTACCTGAAAGTTGTCATATAATTACCAATCATATACAGGTACATGGTACTAAACTTCAAATATAGCTAATACAGGAAATGTTTCACATGTTCATTCTCCCTAAATGTATTCATTAGAGCCCAAAATAAAATGATATCTTTGTTATGAATATAAATGTATCATATTTGTGCATAAGAATTGAGAGATGATAAATATGTATTCTGTACTCTACATGTACAAAAGTGCTGAAGTGTTTATACAATGATAAATATGTATTCTCTACTCTCCATGTACAAAGTGCTGAAGTGTTTATACAATGATACATATGTATTCTCTACTCTCCATGTACAAAGTGCTGAAGTGTTTATACAATGATAAATATGTATTCTGTACTCTCCATGTACAAAGTGCTGAAGTGTTTATACAATGATAAATATGTATTCTGTACTCTACATGTACAAAGTGCTGAAGTGTTTATACAATGATAAATATGTATTCTGTACTCTACATGTACAAAAGTGCTGAAGTGTTTATACAATGATAAATATGTATTCTGTACTCTACATGTACAAAAGTGCTGAAGTGTTTATACAATGATAAATATGTATTCTCTACTCTACATGTACAAAAGTGCTGAAGTGTTTATACAATGATAAATATGTATTCTCTACTCTACATGTACAAAAGTGCTGAAGTGTTTATACAATGATAAATATGTATTCTGTACTCTACATGTACAAAAGTGCTGAAGTGTTTATACAATGATAAATATGTATTCTGTACTCTACATGTACAAAAGTGCTGAAGTGTTTATACAATGATAAATATGTATTCTGTACTCTACATGTACAAAAGTGCTGAAGTGTTTATACAATGATAAATATGTATTCTCTACTCTCCATGTACAAAGTGCTGAAGTGTTTATACAATGATGAATATGTATTCTGTACTCTACATGTACAAAAGTGCTGAAGTGTTTATACAATGATAAATATGTATTCTCTACTCTCCATGTACAAAGTGCTGAAGTGTTTATACAATGATACATATGTATTCTGTACTCTACATGTACAAAGTGCTGAAGTGTTTATACAATGATAAATATGTATTCTGTACTGTACATGTACAAAAGTGCTGAAGTGTTTATACAATGATAAATATGTATTCTGTACTCTACATGTACAAAAGTGCTGAAGTGTTTATACAATGATAAATATGTATTCTGTACTCTACATGTACAAAAGTGCTGAAGTGTTTATACAATGATAAATATGTATTCTGTACTCTACATGTACAAAAGTGCTGAAGTGTTTATACAATGATAAATATGTATTCTGTACTCTACATGTACAAAGTGCTGAAGTGTTTATACAATGATACATATCTATTCTGTACTCTACATGTACAAAAGTGCTGAAGTGTTTATACAATGATAAATATGTATTCTCTACTCTCCATGTACAAAAGTGCTGAAGTGTTTATACAATGATAAATATGTATTCTGTACTCTACATGTACAAAAGTGCTGAAGTGTTTATACAATGATAAATATGTATTCTCTACTCTCCATGTACAAAGTGCTGAAGTGTTTATACAATGATAAATATGTATTCTGTACTCTACATGTACAAAAGTGCTGAAGTGTTTATACAATGATAAATATGTATTCTCTACTCTCCATGTACAAAGTGCTGAAGTGTTTATACAATGATAAATATGTATTCTGTACTCTACATGTACAAAAGTGCTGAAGTGTTTATACAATGATAAATATGTATTCTGTACTGTACATGTACAAAAGTGCTGAAGTGTTTATACAATGATAAATATGTATTCTGTACTCTACATGTACAAAAGTGCTGAAGTGTTTATACAATGATAAATATGTATTCTGTACTCTCCATGTACAAAAGTGCTGAAGTGTTTATACAATGATAAATATGTATTCTGTACTCTACATGTACAAAAGTGCTGAAGTGTTTATACAATGATAAATATGTATTCTCTACTCTCCATGTACAAAGTGCTGAAGTGTTTATACAATGATAAATATGTATTCTCTACTCTCCATGTACAAAGTGCTGAAGTGTTTATACAATGATAAATATGTATTCTGTACTCTACATGTACAAAAGTGCTGAAGTGTTTATACAATGATAAATATGTATTCTCTACTCTACATGTACAAAAGTGCTGAAGTGTTTATACAATGATAAATATGTATTCTCTACTCTCCATGTACAAAGTGCTGAAGTGTTTATACAATGATAAATATGTATTCTGTACTCTACATGTACAAAAGTGCTGAAGTGTTTATACAATGATAAATATGTATTCTCTACTCTACATGTACAAAAGTGCTGAAGTGTTTATACAATGATAAATATGTATTCTCTACTCTCCATGTACAAAGTGCTGAAGTGTTTATACAATGATAAATATGTATTCTGTACTCTACATGTACAAAAGTGCTGAAGTGTTTATACAATGATAAATATGTATTCTCTACTCTCCATGTACAAAGTGCTGAAGTGTTTATACAATGATAAATATGTATTCTCTACTCTCCATGTACAAAGTGCTGAAGTGTTTATACAATGATAAATATGTATTCTCCACTCTCCATGTACAAAGTGCTGAAGTGTTTATACAATGATAAATATGTATTCTCTACTCTACATGTACAAAAGTGCTGAAGTGTTTATACAATGATAAATATGTATTCTCTACTCTACATGTTACCAGTGACCACAACCCAGGTTACTATAGGTGACGTTACAGTGACCACAACCCAGGTTACTATAGGTGACGTTACAGTGACCACAACCCAGGTTACTATAGGTGATGTTAGGAGTCGCCACAACCCAGGTTACTGTAGGTGGCGTTAGCAGTGACCACAACCCAGGTTACTATAGGTGACGTTACAGTGACCACAACCCAGGTTACTATAGGTGACGTTACAGTGACCACAACCCAGGTTACTATAGGTGACATTAACACTCAGTGACCACAACCCAGATTACTGTAGGTGACGTTAACACTCAGTGACCACAACCCAGGTTACTGTAGGTGACGTTAACACTCAGTGACCACAACCCAGGTTACTGTAGGTGACGTTAACACTCAGTGACCACAACCCAGGTTACTGTAGGTGACGTTAACACTCAGTGACCACAACCCAGGTTACTGTAGGTGACGTTAACACTCAGTGACCACAGCCCAGGTTACTGTAGGTGACGTTAACACTCAGTGACCACAACCCAGGTTACTGTAGGTGACGTTAACACTCAGTGACCACAACCCAGGTTACTGTAGGTGACGTTAACACTCAGTGACCACAACCCAGGTTACTGTAGGTGACGTTAACACTCAGTGACCACAACCCAGGTTACTGTAGGTGACGTTAACACTCAGTGACCACAACCCAGGTTACTGTAGGTGACATTAACACTCAGTGACCACAGCCCAGGTTACTATAGGTGACGTTAACACTCAGTGACCACAACCCAGGTTACTGTAGGTGACATTAACACTCAGTGACCACAACCCAGGTTACTGTAGGTGACGTTAACACTCAGTGACCACAACCCAGGTTACTGTAGGTGACATTAACACTCAGTGACCACAACCCAGGTTACTATAGGTGACGTTAACAGTGACTACAACCCAGGTTACTATAGGTGACATTAACACTCAGTGACCACAGCCCAGGTTACTATAGGTGACGTTAACACTCAGTGACCACAACCCAGGTTGCTGTAGGTGACATTAACACTCAGTGACCACAACCCAGGTTACTGTAGGTGACATTAACACTCAGTGACCACAACCCAGGTTACTGTAGGTGACATTAACACTCAGTGACCACAGCCCAGGTTACTGTAGGTGACGTTAACACTCAGTGACCACAGCCCAGGTTACTGTAGGTGACATTAACACTCAGTGACCACAACCCAGGTTACTATAGGTGACGTTAACACTCAGTGACCACAACCCAGGTTACTGTAGGTGACGTTAACACTCAGTGACCACAACCCAGGTTACTGTAGGTGACGTTAACACTCAGTGACCACAACCCAGGTTACTGTAGGTGACGTTAACACTCAGTGACCACAACCCAGGTTACTGTAGGTGACATTAACACTCAGTGACCACAGCCCAGGTTACTGTAGGTGACGTTAACACTCAGTGACCACAGCCCAGGTTACTGTAGGTGACATTAACACTCAGTGACCACAGCCCAGGTTACTATAGGTGACATTAACACTCAGTGACCACAACCCAGGTTACTGTAGGTGACATTAACACTCAGTGACCACAGCCCAGGTTACTATAGGTGACGTTAACAGTGACAACAACCCAGGTTAGTGTAGGTGGCATTAAGAGTGACCACAACCCAGGGTGACGTTAACAGTGAACATAACCATGGTTATTATAGGTGATGTTAACAGTGACCACAACCCAGGTTACTATAGGTGATGTTAACGCTCAGTGACCCTCTATGGCATAATTTGAGCAAGATCTTAAAGGTAGTTATTATTCAGATGTTTTTGGATGGTAAAAGGTGTTTGCACCTTCTTTTGAAATGCATATGTTTTTTTTCATGTCATTGCTTACCAGTACAGTAATATAGGAATATTTGAATCATGAACAAGATTAAGTAAGTGATCAGTCGTGGAGTGTGTCACGTGTATGAATTCAACACAATCAATCTCCCAGCATGCATTATCCAATGCTCATGTATGTATATACACCATAGATAACACATTATTACCATAGAATTTGAATATTTCATTAACTTGATTTACATATAGGCTGCATTCTTGTATTGTTTTGGATCTCAGATACTGTGTATTCATACATATAGGCTGCATTCTTGTATTGTTTTGGATCTCAGAACTGTATATTCATACATATAGGCTGCATTCTTGTATTGTTTTGGATCTCAGATACTGTGTATTCATACATATAGGCTGCATTCTTGTATTGTTTTGGATCTCAGATACTGTGTATTCATACATATAGGCTGCATTCTTGTATTGTTTTGGATCTCAGATACTGTGTATTCATACATATAGACTGCATTCTTGTATTGTTTTGGATCTCAGATACTGTGTATTCATACATATAGGCTGCATTCTTGTATTGTTTTGGATCTCAGATACTGTGTATTCATACATATAGGCTGCATTCTTGTATTGTTTTGGATCTCAGATACTGTGTATTATGTTGTCATGATAATGATACCAGGTTTTGATTCATTTTATGAATATTTTTAATTATTAATTTATTTGTTTGTTATTTATATTTTTGTTGTTTTAGACCAAGATGGCGCCGAACCAAGTGGCAATTCTGTGTCGGCTATGAATTTACTGAGACTGTCAAACTACTTGGACAACAAAGATTTGTATGACAAGGCAGTGGCTTTATTGACAGTGTTTGGAGATAGGCTAAGAAAAATACCAATGGCCTTACCAGAAATGGTGTGTGCATCAATGTACCAACAAAGTTCACCAAAACAGGTAGGGTAGCTCAAATTTATGTTCAAAGTCTGAGTGCGAATTCCTGCTTCATTTGATTTTTTAGAATATTTAAATGACTGATGCATTCCAGCAGGGAGAATCTTCCTCCGCCGAATGATCGACACCAGTACCACCGTCCCTGGACTACAGGACTCATTTCATCTCAACACGGAATTCCGTCTAGACGTACAATGGTGGATTGACTTTCTACCATCATGGAACGGATCCGCCTCATTCCTTAATGCCAACTGGATACCATCTCCTGAGTTTGAGCTATTCACCGATGCATCCGGTACGCTAGGTTGTGGAGGCTATTACAAAGGTCAATGGTTCATGTTACCTTGGCCTAACCAACTTCAGTTCTCAATTGAATGGAAAGAGATGTTCCCTATATTCATTTCATGTTCAATTTGGGGGCACCTTTGGCATGGGCGCCGTATTCTGTTTAACTGTGATAATGATTCAGTTGTTAAGATCTGGAAGAAATGCTCATCTCTAAAGGCGTCAAAGACAGACCCATTCCGACGTGGATGCACCATTATGATTGCCTCGACGTCATCATCAATTTGTGCTGTTCGAGCCTACACCAAGTATCAACGCCTACACCAAGTATCAATGCCTACACCAAGTATCAACGGGCGTCCCCAACGCTCTCTGTGCATCCAACATTCAAGTTTCAAAATGGCCTGCTCCTCATGCGCCGCAACCTCACTATACATCTAAGACGCAGGCAGGTATCGAACAAGCCCACTTATATGCTGCCCACAGCTTCAGAAGTGGTGCTGCCACAACGGCAGCAGAGGCCAACCTACCCGATTTTCTTTTGTAAGTTACACTGTAGCGACTTCGTATTAGTAGCGTGTTGCCATGTTTTGTGACCCTTACGTTTGGAAACTAGAATTTTTGACTGACTGACTGCCGTTTTGCACATAAGGTTTTACGATAGTGACCTCGAACTTGTAATGTAGTTTGTTTTGTGACCAGCTTGACGTTCGTAACTTTGCACTCATAATTTGCATTTATTGTCTGTATTTGCTTCATATCATGCATTACTTCAATTTGGGGGGTTGTTACTACAGTGCATGTGGGTTCCACAGTGGTACCACGCTGCCCTATCACGTCAGGGTCATAAAGACCTTGACCCTTGGCAGATAGGCGGTCACGACGCCATGTGGGCTTCTGTACGTGACGGCCTCATTCAGGTACCACGCATCCTCCTCCAGATGCTTCTCGATCGTGCGATTGGCATCTGGAGACAGGTTGTTACGACGCCTGTTTGAGGTTACACTCACCTCGTTTATCCCAACCCTGTGTCTGTGTCACTTATTTCATTAAGCTAGTGTATTTATGCACAAACTCAGGTATGTATATATCTACATCCACACTCCAAATTCTGTCATTGATGATCTGTCAAAACAAATTGATTGGCACCAAAGTGTGTATCTTTCCACTGAAATGTAAGTGGGTGTGTACATTCATGGTACTTATATTAGTATATATGAATACCCTGTACTGTCAGAGACAGTTCCTCTCAACTAATCTTTATTTCTCTAACTCAGTCTGTTGCTAAGAAGTCTCATATTAAATTTGAAAGCAATATTTTCATTTTCAATCTATCATAATTCATAACTATCAGATGTGAAATGTGCATACTTTCAGTTCAGGGATATACTAGTATGATTTTATTGACACTTAATTTTAATTAAATAATTTTGCCAAGTTCTTTACCTTTATAGGTATTCCTATGAAAATAGAGTTCTCTTAAGTAGATGTCACCTTAAATGTTAATGGTGACCCCTTCAAACCAACAGCCCAGAGATCAGGTGGAATTTTCTACAGCAATTTGTTTAATGCTGCCCTCTAAGTTGCCAGACAGCCATTACCACCCAATTGACTTCCACCACTGCACATTGTTATTGCAACCAATGAAACACCAACTCATTTCCATAATTTAATGTATCTTTGAGAGCTGGTGTGAAACATGAAGTCAAAACAGTGTTAAATGTTGGAATACAGTACATATGTCAGGTCAAGTTATTTTCAAGTGAATATCTAAATGACTTACAGCTGTACACTTGAGCTGCACAATGATATACAAACATTGGAGATCTTTCAAAACTCAGTCCAGTCAGATAAACAAAATCTTTTGAAAATTAATCACAAAGCAAACAAAATTGTGATATAAACTTGTAAATGTAGTTGTAAGTGACTTAATTAATTTCCTGGTCCAACAAAGCTTAGTGTCACTTCTAACACGTTTTCCTGTTAAAATTTATCAAATGGAACACAAAAGCATTTTAAACTTATGACAAAATGTACCTAGAAATATGAAGCAAATTGTGAATTTACCATGACATCCTTAAATGGAGAATATGATAGCTGTTTTATTTCTGATGGCAGAATGTGGGGAAATTATAGGACACAAACCATGACTTTATACATCATTATTTTATGAACAGATATGTTATATGATCTACTTGGTTGTATTGTATGTCTTTGGAACTCTTATATCAATTGATCCACCTTCAAAAAATATAAAGAATGCAAGAATACAATAAATTATATACAATGAAGATGAAACCACATGAAATAGAAGAATGGCAGAAAATGATTCAAACATTGAAGATGAAATAAATTGTAACATCAAAACAAAGAAACTAAGAATACTTAAACAATATTAAAAAGATAAAATCTGACAATATGGAATATAAAGAACTCAAGGTAATTGGGGAGCGCATGCCTCATAGGGAGTTGAAGTATATGAAGGGCCAATGTGTGTTAGGTCCATGCCAAGGGTAATATATAAACGTATGTAAATGCTTTGAGAAGTGTGGTAAAGCACTATATGCTATTAAACAAATATTTATAATTTTATTATATATATAAATAATGCAAGCAATGGAATAAATTATATACAATATGATATGCATAATTTCATAACTTAACTAAACAATTATTACAAGCTATTAATGATTTCACACTAATTACTTTAATGAATTAAATTGATGATGATTGCCATACCTAATTGGATTTATAGTACATTGAAGGAGAATGAAGCAAATGATATTTATTCTTTGCACACCTTGATCTAAATATTACCAGTAGTAGGTCATAATGGATATATTGAAATATGTTATCTTGTCTGTTTCATTAATTTTCAATTGTCATTCATCCATCATTGTCATGCCAACATTTCATTTCCTGTATCCTTCTACTCAAGTAGGAGAGGTCAGAGGTTAAGTATAGTTGGGCTACATCTTCTATCTATGATTTCAAGGTTTAACTACTTATCCTAATGTTACAGAGCACTGAACTGGAATTTCTTCAGTTGTCATCTTCTCATCTAATTTAAGGTTTAGGTTTGTTTCAGCGTTTATTTTCTGTCTCCTCTGGCATAATTTCTTTATCTTCAAATCTTCTCAACCATAATTGCAAGATTTCAGCCTTCATTGTTTGACATATAATCTCTGGACAATACTAAAACACTTCTATTGACAACTATAATTTGTGTATACCACTTTATTGGCTGAACGACGTACCACTCATTAATGCATTGTAGAATTGAAAATATATATAAATCATAAATCAGTATATTTATGTTACACAATGTAAATCACCATGTTCCAGTGTTAAGGAATGTATGGTTGAATGTACTTTCTGCTGGAAATAATAAATACTAGGTAGTTGTAATTCTTAATTTTGTATATGTATTATATGGAGTAATGCAGTCAGAGTTCTACTTTCTCCAGTAATTGAACTATTAAAAAGATTTTCACTTTTTACCAAACAAAACTTTATTTTATAGTAAGTGTACTGCTCCATTTCTTGATAACTGAAGATTCAAATCCTGTTAAACATTTGGTGTCATAATATATATTGTCACTATTCATAAATTTTACTTGGAAACTGGACAGTATTTTGATTTTTAAAAAAAACATGCTTTTTTTCCTTCTGTAAGGAATGAGATATATTAGGGGGCAAAAAGTCTCTTTGTATGTCTGTATCACTAAAAACGGCTGGCTCAATTCAAACAAAATTTGGTACACATGTTCCGTAGGGTATTGGCATATCCATTTTCATTGTGATACAGTCCAATATGGCTAAGATAGACATGCCTGAACAGATCTCATTCAAAGTTGGTATTAGGACAGTGTTCTATGACATACATGTGTATATCCATTTTCGTCGTTATACGATCCAATATGGCTGCCTGCCAGCCATTTTGTTTGTGAATTTTCCATGTCCAAAGCCATAACTCAGACATGCTTAAACAGATCTCATTCAAAGTTGGTATTAGGACAGTGTTCTATGACATACATGTGCATATCCATTTTCGTTGTGATACGATCCAATATGGCTGCCTGGCAGCCATTTTGTTTGCGAATGTTCATGTCAAAAGCCATAACTCAGACATGCTTGAACAGATCTCATTTAAAGTTGGTATTAGGACAGTGTTCTATGACATACATGTGCATATCCATTTTCGTTGTGATACGATCCAATATGGCTGCCTGGCAGCCATTTTGTTTGCGAATGTTCATGTCAAAAGCCATAACTCAGACATGCTTGAACAGATCTCATTTAAAGTTGGTATTAGGACAGTGTTCTATGACATACATGTGCATATCCATTTTCGTCGTGATACGATCCAATATGGCTGCCTGGCAGCCATTTTGTTTGTGAATTTTCCATGTCCAAAGCCATAACTCAGACTCCATTTTCATCGTGATATGATCCCCCATACCCAACCAATCCTTTATTGTTGGAGGCATATTCCATGTCCAACAAGCACACACAACATATCTAAGTCTGTTTGTTTTAGGTTCACAAATGTTGTTGCGTGATCAGAGTAGTGATAATTCCTTAAAACCCAATTATAGCGGGGACTATGTCATTCTCAATGACTTGTGATATATGGTAATGTAGCCAGCAGACACACTTACCATGTTTTATGATATATGGTAATGTAGCCAGCAGACACACTTACCATGTTTTATGATATATGGTAATGTAGCCAGCAGACACACTTACCATGTTTTATGATATATGGTAATGTAGCCAGCAGACACACTTACCATTTTTTATGATATATGGTAATGTAGCCAGCAGACACACTTACCATTTTTTATGATATATGGTAATGTAGACAGCAGACACACTTACCATGTTTTATGATACATGGTAATGTAGCCAGCAGACACACTTACCATGTTTTATGATATATGGTAATGTAGCCAGCAGACACACTTACCATGTTTTATGATATATGGTAATGTAGCCAGCAGACACACTTACCATGTTTTATGATATATGGTAATGTAGCCAGCAGATACACTTACCATGTTTTATGATATATGGTAATATAGCCAGCAGACACACTTACCACGTTTATGATATATGGTAATGTAGCCAGCAGACACACTTACCATGTTTTATGTTATGTGGTAATGTAGCCAGCAGACACACTTACCATGTTTTATGATATATGTTAATGTGGCCAGCAGACACACTTGCCATTTTTATGATATATGGTAATGTAGCCAGCAGACACACTTACCATGTTTTATGATATATGATAATGTAGCCAGAAGACACACTTACCATTTTTTATGATATATGGTAATGTAGCCAGCAGACACACTTACCATTTTTTATGATATATGGTAATGTAGCCAGCAGACACACTTACCATTTTTATGATATATGGTAATGTAACCAGCAGACACACTTACCATGTTTTATGATATATGGTAATGTAGCCAGCAGACACACTTACCATTTTTTATGATACATGGTAATGTAGCCAGCAGACACACTTACCTTGTTTTATGATATATGGTAATGTAGCCAGCAGACACACTTACCATGTTTTACGATATATGGTAATATAGCCAGCCAGCAGACACACTTACCATGTTTTATGATATATGGTAATGTAGTCAGCAGATACACTTACCGTGTTTTATGATATATGGTAATGTAGCCAGCAGACACACTTACCATTTTTTATGATATATGGTAATGTAGCCAGCAGACACACTTACCATGTTTTATGATATATGGTAATGTAGCCAGCAGATACACTTACCATGTTTTATGATATATGGTAATATAGCCAGCAGACACACTTACCACGTTTTATGATATATGGTAATGTAGCCAGCAGACACACTTACCATGTTTTATGATATATGGTAATGTAGCCAGTAGACACACTTACCATGTTTTATGATATATGGTAATGTAGCCAGCAGACACACTTACCATTTTTTATGATATATGGTAATGTAGCCAGCAGACACACTTACCATTTTTTATGATATATGGTAATGTAGCCAGCAGACACACTTACCATGTTTTATGATACATGGTAATGTAGCCAGCAGACACACTTACCATTTTTTATGATATATGGTAATGTAGCCAGCAGACACACTTACCATATTTTATGATGTATGGTAATGTAGCCAGCAGACACACTTACCATGTTTTATGATATATGGTAATGTAGCCAGCAGACACACTTACCATTTTTTATGATATATGGTAATGTAGCCAGCAGATACACTTACCATGTTTTTTTATGATATATGGTAATGTACCAGCAGACACTTCCCATGTTCTCATATGATATATGGTAATGTACCAGCAGACACACTTACCATGTACTTATATGAAATGTCGCACTCAAGCCCTGTGTGTGCTATTTGTTTACCAAGAGAACTTACTTGAATCCTTGTTCCACCAGCAAATAGCCCCGTGGGTCCAAGTCTACGTAATATCTGTTCTGTAAGTCTGGAATGATCTGGGATCACAACAAGGTTAACGTCTCGTACCCCAATAAATTACACTTAACGAGCAGAACGCACAGCAAGTACGTTTCAGACGAACCATCAATTATATTTCAGAATAAAGGATAATACAAGACAGCAGATTGGTACATCAGGGATAGAGGTCTAGTTTTGTGCTGACAAAGCCCAGTTTCTCACCTTACAACTCGCAACTCGTGCAGCATCTACCACAGTCACATGTACGAACCAGGCAGGTGGGCTAGACAGTGTAGCTTCCTGGGTCAGTGAGCATAGAGAAATCAGCTACGGAATCGCAAGAGTACAGAGTACTCTCTCCCCGAAATTACGGCATCCAGTGAGTCCCCAGGTGGACTAACGAAATCTCTGAAACTCTCCCCTTTTTATACACTACAACCCCACCAAAATTAAACTAATGAACTACAAAATAAGACTTATGTTTCGAGGCTGTATTCCATATTTGGGAATAGCGGGAAAATATACCCCATGTGACCTGTCTACATGTCTGAAGGTTACCATGTAGCTGACTTCCAGTGTTACTCCCGGTCAACTCCACGTAGTCATTACTGTAGGAAATAACGGAAAACAACCTAACACTAGATATTTGGCATAGGATAATGTCCAACCACCACAGATATATGGTAATATACCAGCAGACACACTTACCATGTACATATATGATATGGTAATATCTCCACTTTGTCTGCTTGTATCAAGCCATAATTTCATTGCAGGGTCAAATATTCCATGTTCCAGTAATGCAATTTTCTACCCATTTCCATAAATTCTTCAATTGATTGAAATTCGCTTCATCCCATTGGTGGGTAATCTTTTTTAAGTTAATACATCTACTGCTGGTTACTGATTTACACATTTCAATCCTAGGTACGTTCACTAGATCACTGTACATGTAGTGTGCATTTCATGTCATCAAAACTGACAGTTAGCTATACTCACATCTCTTGTTATCTATTTTAAATCAAAATGTGTCAATTTAAACTAATCTGTTAATATCTGTACTTAAACCTAGGCATGTTTCAAAAGAATAATAAAGGTTTACATCGACTTTTGCAAATTTCTAGTCCTACTTTTGATATTGGCAGCCTCAATATTGGCCAAACTAGTTCATAGTGCTTTCATGTGTCCAAAATTTTCAAGTTGAAATTCTTTTATATGCAAAAAATACCGCCAATGGCATTGTAGCACAACTGTAAAGTTTTTCACAATGTTTATCGATGTGCAAGTCCATGCTAACAATAGATGTTCATTTGTTGAATGACTATCCAGTTGTCTATTCAACCATGTTGCTATCTTTGCGATGTACGCAATCATTTGGCTTTTGCTATGGGCGCAGTCATGTTGTTAGATATATATTTGCATACATTTTTGAATGTTTTTGTTCACTTGTGTATGAATTCCTGATATTATCTTTGCAATATACGTGATTATTTGGCTGTTGCTATGGGCGTGGTCTTGTTGGTAGGCAAATTTACATACATTTTTTGAATGTTTATTCAATTGTCTATTAATCCCCGTTGTTATCTTTGCAATATATGTGATCATTTGGCTGTTGCTATGGGTGTGGTCTTGTTGCTAGGCAAATTTAAATACATTTTTGAATGGTTATTCAATTTTCTATTAATCCCGATTGTTTGTCTGATGTTCTGTCTCAATCTATCTGTATTTTGGACTTCATATAGCTGATGTGAACATTTGCTTTAATTACCATAATACAGTTTAGACATTTTGTATAGTTGGTTGGACATTTTCATTCAAATATTCTTACATATGTGTTGGGAGGAGGGGGTGTCTTTGCCTTGTCATTCAATATACAAATCAGATGTGAAATAAGATGTGATAGTTTATTTGAAGGATATTTTGTGATTTGATATTTTCTGTATTTTCATTTGTAAGTTCCAATTTCCCTCTTGCATAGCTTTAAGCATAGAAAACATATCTGCGAGTGATAACCCCTGTGGTACCATGTATCCATACTATCAAACAGGCTTTATTACCATGATTCATTCTTCAATAGCTCCGACCTCATCCATATGTTGACACTAGATTTCACATTTTGCTTACAGCACTTTGACTTTGACAGATGGACATCCAGTAAACAGCTTTTAAGAAGCAGAAGCTGTTTGTGATAGATATTGTACATGTGTTAATGGGCTATTACTTAAAACACATGTGACAAAGTAGAGACATGTAAGCCAGTCCTGCTACTCCTCTTGATATGGTATCACATGAATGTAGGAATAATTACCAGTTTGACCTGTTTCACTTTCTAGACTAATACTTTATCACCAAATACTTCCCAGTGTGTTATATTTGTTTACATATATGCAACAATTAATGTCTGGCAAGTAGAAACCAGTTTGTAATGTCTATCTTTATTTCCTACATGTGTTTAACTTCAAGTTTAAATATACCATATCGTGGTACAGCTGAATAAAATAGACCATATGTTACAGCTGAATTATATTTTGCAAACTTTAAAATATGCGGCAATTAATGACTTGTAAGTAGGTAGCTAATTTTAACGTTTATCTTTATTTTCTAGCCATACTTAATGTTCAAAGTTGAATCATTGTGATATTTTGATAAATATATTGTGGTCAAAGTTAATCTACATAATATGACATAGGCTAAGAATGATTTTAACCATAAACAGAAATTGGCTAAGCTATTCAGCTTTATATTGTCTGCCAATCCACTTTAGATTCTAAATATCAAAGTTTCATTCATTTTTGCAAAGAACTTTTAGTCCTATCTGTACCAAGGGGATATTTCTTTGTGTACAAATATAAAACAAGTTGAGCAAAACAGGATTAATTTGGTATACCAAGAATGTTTTACAGAGTGATTTGTATTAATCATTGTGATGAAATTTGGACTCTACTATATCTATAATGGTTTTGCAAGTTAGTGTTGATTCAATAACACTTTTGATAAATTTCTTGTTTACATATACATAGAATATCATAATTTTCAACAGATTTTAAAGTATAACAGGTGTTGGGTTTGTGGCTTTACAGTCTTCATTTTAAAGTTTTACTATTGGTTGGAAATAGAGAGACGATTACAGGTTATGAAAGTAACCTACATATAGTCAATATAGCAAACTTTAAATGTTAATACATAGTATATTACAACTGATAATCTGGGAGTACAGAAACAGTCAAATGTGCAGAAAAATGTTCAAACAATTTCTGAAAACATTTACAGTGATGAATCTGTAATGTTTTATTCTTTTAGTCAAAGTCTCTAATGTATGTGTTATTTTAATTTGTTCAATAGTATTGCGTTGTTTATTTAAGAAATAACCCCCGCCGAAGGCGGGTATACACGAGATTTTGGTACAATTCGCGACATATAGCACGAGCCGAATGGCGAGTGCTATATGGAGCGAATTGTACCAAATTCGAGTGTATACCCATCTTCGGTGGGGGTTATTGCTATTATATTATATCAAAATATGTGTCTATTTCTTCTAAATGTGATTCTGTGGTTATTTATATGCCTGAAAAGGCGAATTCGCACGTACAGAAAAAGATCGTCGATAATAGATCGTCGGGAACGAGCATATTTTGATGAGTGGATACGTTCATGTCGCCCTCCCCCCCCCCCCACACACACACACACACACTGCATGAACACAAACCATACACTGCATTACATTGCATTGATAAATTACTTTATTTACATCATATAATGCATAACGAAAACGCGTTGAAAACTAGCAACAAAGAAAACGGGGCAAGAGGTCAAAGAAAGTAACAATTTTGTTTTGATATTTAAATAAGAACAATACAATCTTGTACACTGCTAAAAATAGATGTCTCGGAGTTGAATCGGAGAAAGGTCGAGACAGTAAATCAGAGACGCGACATTACACAGTCTACTTTAATTTAATGGTTAACAAATTGAACATTGACTGAACCTGAAAATGTACAGTTTTGAAATAATCCTGACGCACTTGACTGATGGTTAAAAGTTAAAGTGGTGTTGCTTGATTCAATTACGAGAGCAGGACGCTGAGACGGCCCGTTGCATGGGAGAACTTGTACCCTATCAGCCATGGCCATTGATGTTGAAGCCACTGATCGATCGTTGCTTTCGATCGCAAGGTCATCAGTGGAATTATTTTGACTACTGTAACCCAAACTATTGGATAGGATACCTGACATACCTTTACTCTGAAGAAGTGTTAACTTATTGGTATAAGAACGAACACTAGCTTCTTTTTTGTGAGTACTATTCATATGCTAGTTTAGGGGCCCATTTTACCACTGCCAGCCGTGGTAAAATGGGATTTTACCACAGTTATTATCCAATCAGAATGGCACATAGTAGCATGATATAATATAATTGTATTTTAACATAATGTTTGTGTCGTTTTTGTACATTTCAAAGCACACATTTCAGATTCTCCCTGTGAGAGTAATACAATATATTCTGTTTTATAATATCATCATGATACAATTGATGTTAATTTACATAATATAGTGTTAATTTTGGATAAAATTTATTTATCTTTTAAATAAATGGTGAAATAAAAAATGTAAATTTCCATAGTTTAGGAATATATTCAAATATTTTCAAAAATGACAATTTCTAAAATAAATAATGAAGTGTGATATACACATGCATTAATCATTAGTGTGAAGTGATAATAAAATTTGACGTATGTTTGTGTCAAAGATAAATTGATTATATCTTCCATATTTTTGTTGTAAGAAAATGCAATCCATATGGAGGGTAATATTGGGGTCAAGGAAAGGACACCTTCCAATACACAACACTCATTTCTCAGGAGAGACACAGGTTATTTAACTTTCCCAGTGGTTATATTCTATAATAACAAGCTCAAGTGATACAATAACAGAAGTCAATTGGATCATGCAAGACCTGAGATGTGATCTCCATTGCAACCTTGCATGTCACAAAAATATGTCACTGAAAATATTGTGAACAAGTCAAGGTTATATTGTGTAGTGAAGTATCCATAATATTACCAAATCCAGGCTGACAATTCCTACCTATTCTGTAATTTGATCTCCCATATCACCAAATAGTCTAAATATCCCAAATATATCTAGGCAAAATCTACAACTGATGGAGGTTCTAATAAATAAAACATGACTTGTTGAGAGATTATCTGATGACAAAGATTGCTGTTACAGTAGTGTATGTATTTTCCTCGGAACCCAAAATAGCTGCTGCTGCAGTGATTTGCTTGTAGTAACTTATCAGCATGGTACGTAGTATAAGTAAGACAGGTTTTCTCATGTACAAGTATCACCACTATTTCATATCTTATCATTTACATTACTCCATATGAACCTAATCTTACCACATGTCACCACTCAATATAATCTTATCCTTTAACATCATTTGATATGAACATTATCTCACAGAATATCACCACTATATATGATCTTATAATTTGATATAAACATTAATTATCTCACAGAATATCACTACAGTGTTATCTTATCGTTTGATATGAACATTATCTCACAGAATATCACCACTATATGTGATATTATCATTTGATATGAACATTATCTCACAGAATATCACCACTATATGTGATATTATCATTTGATATAAACATTAATTATCTCACAGAATATCACTACAATCTTATCTTATCGTTTGATATGAAAATGTTCTCTCAGAATATCATGAACAAAAACATTAGAATGACAAATAACACTTAGTCTCGACTAACAGTACAAAATGGGCAGAAAATGAATAACCCAAATTATTTTCGGTACATTTATGCTGCACCTTTTACAGTCAAATTGTAGCCACTGTTTTGTTATACTTGTACCCTGGACACATTGTTAATCATATCATGATTTCCATAGAATTATGTATAGTTGTGAAACCTTGAAGAGTGATTCTTGGATACCTAATTAAGTTATCAAAGTATTTACTTTAATACTAGCAAGCTATACAGTTTATCTTTGTTGAGACATTGCATCTTTTATTTTATTCAATCTTCAAAAAAAATTCCAAACCTTGCAATCATCACAAACATATATTTGTTTTATTAAAAATGTAATGTTCTTATCAAAGACCATAGATACCACAGTATTAATCCCCAAAATAAGTTTACTGTTATTATTTTGGATGTTTTGTATAGAAATGTGTATTTATGTCTAAAATTTGCATAAAAGCAAATGAACACAAAGAAAGCAGTGGGAAATAGCATCTGCTGTAACTCATCCATCATTCCACCTAGACAAGTTAAAATATAATTGATTGGGAATCTAGCGTTGGTGAATGTACTCTCAGATGGTCTTTTTATTCATGTTAATCCAAGCTCACCACTTAACAATTTACTCAAGTTTGCCTGTATTTTTCAATTCAGGAAGACTAAAAATCAGTCATACGTTCTATTTATAATATCAAAAGCTAAGATTTTGCACAAAGCTAATAAAAAAGGAGCATATTGTAAAGTTCAGCACGGGTGGAGCTACTCATTACAAATAGGATATTGACAGCTTTCAGACTTCATCCTCTAGCTATAAACCTTTCCCAAATGACCCACCAGGAATGTTATTTTTCAAGCGTAAACTTCTTTTACTTATATGCAATTACCTGGAAAGGGAAGGCGGTTCAATGGAATTAATAATGATCACATGCTTCCATGAATCACGGCATTTCTTGTATGGAAGTATCCTTCACAGACGTTTTGGAAACATTAGTACTGCGTGACAATGTAAAATCGAATTTAGCTGAGTCACTTCTCATGCCATCTACCCCTATTTAGATGTGGAAAGCATTTGAAAGGAAGCATTCTTTGACATGTCAATTTGTGATTTCCTGTTCAAGTGCAAGAGAATTGTGTGAATTAGGTTGTTTTTAAGTGGAACATACCTTCTGAACATGATACATATTTGCAATGTTTTATTTGATTTTTATATGTAGGTTAGATTCTATTAACCCTACTGTATTGTACAGTTGTGACTGTACTTCCCATGTTCATTTGTAAAGGATGTGTGGATGAATTGACAAACTAAAGGGGCTGTCATGAAGTACATGTATGAGTAACAAGTAGAGTTTAAACACCACAATTTTGTCATGGGTACAGAAAATGTATACTTAAAACCCTATATGAATCCCACAGTCTTAGCATCAGTGGAGACATAAAGATTGAACAGGATCATCCTATTGTTCACAACCAACTTTTTCTATAGTATTGCCAGATAACTGTTTTTCAAGTTCAAGTTTTAATCCTAATCTGATATTGGCCTAATGATGGCAGACAATAAGGGGGTGAAAACACAGGTATACAAAGTTGACATATGGTTCCATGAATACACAGGTGTACAAAGTTGAAAACATGATTCCATGAAAACACAGGTTTACAATGTTGAAAATAGATGGTTCCATGAAAACACAGGTTTACAATGTTGAAAATAGATGGTTCCATGAAAACACAGGTTTACAATGTTGAAAATAGATGGTTCCATGAAAACACAGATGTACAAAGTTGAAAATAGATGGTTCCATGAAAACACAGATGTACAAAGTTGAAAACCGAGGTTTCATGATAACACAGGTGTGTAAAGTTGAAAATTAGTATATAGGCGTGTAATCTGCCATATGACAGACAGAATGTGTGTAATAGTTTGTATATATTAAATTTTTCATATTAGATTATGACTTCATTTCATCAAATATTATGAACACAGATGCGAGTAAACCTCAATGGCTTTTTTAATATATATTTGACAAACAATATGACAAACATATGCTATAATAGACTTCCAATTTTTAGTATTTATTTTTGTGAATGTCATGTCATCAAAAGGTAGATATCTATAGCCTTCTGAGGTAAGAAACTAGTTGAAGTCTTCGGATAACTTATTTTAACTTAAGCTGTCAAATCTTGTGGGATGATTAGTTCTACAGTGTAAAATAAAGATAAAAGTACTAACTTCACAAAATTTAATAGAAAAATGAAATTGATGTAAAAATTACTTGGAAGGGAAATGAGTTGACTTATTGTATTCATTTATTAATAGAAAAGTCAAGAAGATTGTCAAATATTGATGGCAAACCTGAACTTTTCTATTTGTTAAAAATTCATGTACAGGTATTGCTACCTGTCTATTTTGTTATGTACATACTTCTGTGTCTAACCTTCTGACACCCAACCATCATAGGAATTGAGAGTTTGTTTAAAGTACACACCTGAACACTACTGTGACTTATTTCTGTTCTCTGAGGAAATAGTCTTTATGTATTCCTTCTCTGTGTAAACTTTGCCCCTGTAAATCAATACCTTAGGTGTATATGCATACAGTCAGCATGAAGTTGTCCTCAGTCCTTCCCAAACTCTCCACACACATTTTAATTGGTCAAGCCCAAAGAGTTTCAGCCTGTATGTAGTCTTTGTATTATGAGTGTGCTCTGATAACTCTTTATAATAATATTCATTATCTTATGTAGTGGCAGCTAAACTGATACAGCACTGACATCCATATACAGCACTTTGTCAGTGAAAGAAGTGGTCATTGGTTCCACCTGATTAACTTTGTTTAGACAATACCATTAGAAGTTTCCATTTTATAATGGAAACACATACATCAATTTCCAACTGTCTGCTAATTTGAAGCAAAAAGACACCACACTAATTTTGCCTCATTGTAAAATGTGTCATTAAGATAAAATATTGAGTACTTGCACTACAAAAAGTTCACATCAAATGGAGATAGAAACACAAAACATTTTGGCACAACCTGTTTCTTGATTATTGGATAATCATTTACATAACGGTCTCTAGAATTTGCATTTTCAAAATATGGAATAATATTAGAGTAACATGTTTTTTCTGTACAGATTTGAATTTAGAATATCAAGAGGTTTGCAAGGATATAGCTACATCAGATTAAAAATAAATGCTTGTAGCTTCATGAAGTTTTTCATGAATTTACGATAGGTGTGACTTGCATAGTGTGAACATTTGTACATAATAATGTTCCATACAATTGTGTAAAGTTTAATAATACATTCCATGATTATGAGCTGATTTGCATATTTTGACATTTAAGCAAATCTATGAAATATAAATTAAATGATTTAGAACATTTTTGTATTCATGAGCTAACTGGCTTATTATAACCTTTATCATGCAAATGTGTATATTTTAATTAAAAACCTACTACCATTGAATATAGAACTAGGTATTAGCTAACGCTGATTTTCATATTCATGATCTGATGTGCATATTATATAGCATTTATGCAAAACAGTGTTAAATAACAGCATGCCAGTTTGAAGTATGAAGTTAAAGAGCTTGTCAATTGTACATTATTCATAAGCTGATTTGCATAATATTTATGCAAATATGTGATAAATACAGGACTTCTGCAACTTTACTGGAAACAGCATATATTCGGTGTCAATTACTTGATAAAAAGGGATGTCAGGCAATTCACAAATTGACATTTGAATTCTATGGGTATGGTAAGACAGATTCCAGTTAAAACTTATTGGTTCTTGACTTTAGATATGGGCTGGTGTAGTCTTATTGCTAGCCATATTTACATACATTTTTTATTCTTTATTCACTTGCCTACGTGTCCGTTATTATCCTTTTTAATATGCATTATCATTTCACTGTTGCTAAGGGCATGGCCATGGTTGCTAGGGCTTGTTGTGTTGAAATATTTTCAACAATTACTGCAGAATAACACCTCCAGAAACACATCTGCCAAGTTTCAGCCCAAATCACCATGTAGTTTTCAAGAAATAAGATTCTAGTGCTATAAGCATGGTGCGGTGTCTGGGTGTCTGTCCCTCCATATGTCTGTTTGTCTGTCTGTCTGTGTGTTTGTCTGTCTGTATGTGTGTGGATGACTTAAACTCAAAAGCCACCCAAAGCTACTGGGTCAAAAAAGGTGATTTTTAGACAAAAACCTTGTAGTGTTCACAATCCTGGCATAACATTAAGTTTCCAAGTAATAACAAAGTTCAGAACTTCCCCATACAGGAATAAGAGCACACAACAGCAATGTTGTAGGTTTATCACAGATCAAATTCGGAAGTGTAGCTCCCAGAACTGTCAAGCATTGCCCCTTTCATACTATGTCAAAGATAATATGTTATCACTGCGTTATCAAGGTAGCATATATGTACATGTATGTCAAAGATAATATGTTACCACTGCATTATCAAGGTAGCATATAAGTACATGTATGTCAAAGATAATATGTTACCACTGCATTATCAAGGTAGCATATATGTACATGTATGTCAAAGATAATATGTTACCACTGCATTATCAAGGTAGCATATATGTACATGTATGTCAAGATAATATGTTATCACTGCATTATCAAGGTAGCATATATGTACATGTATGTCAAAGATAATATGTTACCACTGCATTATCAAGGTAGCATATATGTACATGTATGTCAAAGATAATATGTTACCACTGCATTATCAAGGTAGCATATATGTACATGTATGTCAAAGATAATATGTTACCACTGCATTATCAAGGTAGCATATATGTACATGTATGTCAAAGATAATATGTTATCACTGCATTATCAAGGTAGCATATATGTACATGTATGTCAAAGATAATATGTTACCACTGCATTATCAAGGTAGCATATATGTACATGTATGTCAAAGATAATATGTTACCACTGCATTATCAAGGTAGCATATATGTACATGTATGTCAAAGATAATATGTTACCACTGCATTATCAAGGTAGCATATATGTACATGTATGTCAAAGATAATATGTTATCACTGCATTATCAAGGTAGCATATATGTACATGTATGTCAAAGATAATATGTTACCACTGCATTATCAAGGTAGCATATATGTACATGTATGTCAAAGATAATATGTTACCACTGCATTATCAAGGTAGCATATATGTACATGTATGTCAAAGATAATATGTTACCACTGCATTATCAAGGTAGCATATATGTACATGTATGTCAAAGAACCTAACATTAATCCAAGAACCTAACGTAAATATATTAGAATTAATCCAAGAACCTAACGTTATGTTAGAATTAATCCAAGAACCTAACATTATATTAGAATTAATCCAAGAACCTAACATTATGTTAGAATTAATCCAAGAACCTAACATTATGTTAGAATTAATCCAAGAACCTAACATTATGTTAGAATTAATCCAAGAACCTAACATTATATTAGAATTAATCCAAGAACCTAACGTTATATTAGAATTAATCCAAGAACCTAACATTATATTAGAATTAATCCAAGAACCTAACATTATGTTAGAATTAATCCAAGAACCTAACGTTATATTAGAATTAATCCAAGAACCTAACGTTATATTAGAATTAATCCAAGAACCTAACATTATGTTAGAATTAATCCAAGAACCTAACGTTATATTAGAATTAATCCAAGAACCTAACATTATATTAGAATTAATCCAAGAACCTAACGTTATGTTAGAATTAATCCAAGAACCTAACATTATATTAGAATTAATCAAAGAACCTAACGTTATGTTAGAATTAATCCAAGAACCTAACATTATATTAGAATTAATCAAAGAACCTAACGTTATGTTAGAATTAATCCAAGAACCTAACGTTATATTAGAATTAATCCAAGAACCTAACATTATATTAGAATTAATCCAAGAACCTAACATTATGTTAGAATTAATCCAAGAACCTAACGTTATATTAGAATTAATCCAAGAACCTAACATTATATTAGAATTAATCCAAGAACCTAACGTTATGTTAGAATTAATCCAAGAACCTAACATTATATTAGAATTAATCCAAGAACCTAACATTATGTTAGAATTAATCCAAGAACCTAACGTTATGTTAGAATTAATCCAAGAACCTAACATTATGTTAGAATTAATCCAAGAACCTAACATTATGTTAGAATTAATCCAAGAACCTAACATTATGTTAGAATTAATCCAAGAACCTAACATTATATTAGAATTAATCCAAGAACCTAACGTTATATTAGAATTAATCCAAGAACCTAACATTATATTAGAATTAATCCAAGAACCTAACATTATGTTAGAATTAATCCAAGAACCTAACGTTATATTAGAATTAATCCAAGAACCTAACGTTATATTAGAATTAATCCAAGAACCTAACATTATGTTAGAATTAATCCAAGAACCTAACGTTATATTAGAATTAATCCAAGAACCTAACATTATATTAGAATTAATCCAAGAACCTAACGTTATGTTAGAATTAATCCAAGAACCTAACATTATATTAGAATTAATCAAAGAACCTAACGTTATGTTAGAATTAATCCAAGAACCTAACATTATATTAGAATTAATCAAAGAACCTAACGTTATGTTAGAATTAATCCAAGAACCTAACATTATATTAGAATTAATCAAAGAACCTAACGTTATGTTAGAATTAATCCAAGAACCTAACGTTATATTAGAATTAATCCAAGAACCTAACATTATATTAGAATTAATCCAAGAACCTAACATTATGTTAGAATTAATCCAAGAACCTAACGTTATATTAGAATTAATCCAAGAACCTAACATTATATTAGAATTAATCCAAGAACCTAACGTTATGTTAGAATTAATCCAAGAACCTAACATTATATTAGAATTAATCCAAGAACCTAACATTATGTTAGAATTAATCCAAGAACCTAACGTTATGTTAGAATTAATCCAAGAACCTAACATTATATTAGAATTAATCAAAGAACCTAACGTTATGTTAGAATTAATCCAAGAACCTAACATTATATTAGAATTAATCAAAGAACCTAACGTTATATTAGAATTAATCCAAGAACCTAACGTTATATTAGAATTAATCCAAGAACCTAACATTATATTAGAATTAATCCAAGAACCTAACATTATGTTAGAATTAATCCAAGAACCTAACATTATGTTAGAATTAATCCAAGAACCTAACATTATGTTAGAATTAATCCAAGAACCTATTAAACGTAAATATATTAGAATTAATCCAAGAACCTAACATTATGTTAGAATTAATCCAAGAACCTAACGTTATATTAGAATTAACCCAAGAACCTAACATTATGTTAGAATTAATCCAAGAACCTAACATTATATTAGAATTAACCCAAGAACCTAACATTATGTTAGAATTAATCCAAGAACCTAACATTATGTTAGAATTAATCCAAGAACCTAACGTTATATTAGAATTAATCCAAGAACCTAACATTATATTAGAATTAATCCAAGAACCTAACGTTATATTAGAATTAATCCAAGAACCTAACATTATATTAGAATTAATCCAAGAACCTAACGTTATGTTAGAATTAATCCAAGAACCTAACATTATGTTAGAATTAATCCAAGAACCTAACGTTATATTAGAATTAATCCAAGAACCTAACATTATATTAGAATTAATCCAAGAACCTAACGTTGTATTAGAATTAATCCAAGAACCTAACATTATATTAGAATTAATCCAAGAACCTAACGTTATATTAGAATTAATCCAAGAACCTAACGTTATATTAGAATTAATCCAAGAACCTAACGTTATATTAGAATTAATCCAAGAACCTAACGTTATATTAGAATTAATCCAAGAACCTAACGTTATATTAGAATTAATCCAAGAACCTAACGTTATATTAGAATTAATCCAAGAACCTAACACTATATTAGAATTAATCCAAGAACCTAACGTTATATTAGAATTAATCCAAGAACCTAACGTTATATTAGAATTAATCCAAGAACCTAACGTTATATTAGAATTAATCCAAGAACCTAACATTATATTAGAATTAATCCAAAGTTGAAGGTAGACTAAACATTGTGTTTCTTCTGGATTAATTTGTCTTAAAAAATTGTTGCAATCAATGTATCAATGTCATTGTAAAAATTACAAACCTGCAAGCCATATGGGACTGTAGATAAGAACAGTTAATTGTTTACAGTAATTACCAGTAAGTAAGGGACGATAGCACATTGTCGCAAAAGCTCAACAAATGAAAATTGTTCATTTAGGTCAAAACCTCCTCCCCCTCCCCCTAGATGAACAGTCACAAGTGCGACATCAAATATTCATATATGTGAACTATGATGAAAACTATAGCGGTCACACCACTACAATTGATGTAATGTAAAAACAGGATTATAAACACATTAAAATATGTACTACCAGAAACCCAGCACCATATCTCACATTAGATGTAAATTTTTATCAACTTATCAACATCTCAGTAGTAAATACAAAAGCTGTTATCATTGATGGAGTGAAAGTTTTCATTGAAATTTGGTTAGAAGTGCAAAAATGAAGTTCAGCAATCAGATTGATGCCAGACATCCTCCCCTCTAAACAAAGTCTTATGAGAAATAGTGGATGCGGAAACTGACATCAACTTAAAAAGACAATATAAAACTATTCTTCCAATCTGTAATCTGAAGGGAAGAAATAAATAACACAGAGATAATTTGGAAAACAATGGAAAACCTGAACTAGACACTCACGCATGAAAGAAAATATACAAAATAAAATAAAAAATCTACCAACCCCACCTATTCTAAAATTGAGCGTAATCGGAACAACACAATTTTTTAGCACAACTGAACTGATAAGGTTCAGTAGAGCTATAGGCATCACTATAAGTGTCTGTATGTGTGTGTGGGGGGGGGGGTGTAAACAACTTAAAGTCAAAAACCACCAGACCAATTGCCATGATATTTGGTGGGTATATTACCTTGGGTGTCTAGTTGGGATATAATTCAAATCAAAATGATCATATCACCGGTGTGTGATTCGAATCAAAAAATGATTTTTTTTGGTGAAATGTCTAGGAATATTTAGGCCAGATGAGTACAGAAATGATTGTTTTATAGATCTGATTAAACCATTAAAGATTTTATGAGGTACTTAACATAATGTATCAAGTGTGTGTGAATGACACTGGAATTAATCTCTCATTGAGGTTGCTTGGCAACATTGTCTACCTAACTTTAACACAGAACTACAGGTTGGTTCAAGGTAAAATGCCTGTCTGTCTGTCTGTATGTCTGTCTGTCAGTCTTGTAGATAATGCAAGTGATTTTGGTATTGAGCTTTCCCTCTCAGACTACTGGGGATGAAATTTGGTTATGATTCTGAAAGTGTTACTGATAGTCTGCAAATTGTAAGTGGGTCACACTTATGTAATTGGCCCTAGCAACCAAGACCATGCCCTTAGCAACAACCAAAATGCCGCCATTTATTTTGATTAAATAACAATATCATCTCGTAGGCAAGTGAGTAAACATTCAAAAAATGTATGCAATATCCCTAGCAACTGTGACCATGCCCATAGCAACAGCCAAATGGTTGTGCATTTCACAAAGATAACAAGGATTCTTAGACAAGTGAACAAACATTCAACAAGTGTATGCAAATATGCCTAGCAACAAGACCTTGCCCATGGCAACAGCCAAATGATCACAGATATTGCAAAGATAACAATGTGGATTAATAGACAATTGAATGAACATTCAAACAGTGTCTTCAAATATTTCTAGCAACATAACCACACCCATAGCAACAACCAAATGATCGCCTATATTGCAAAGATAACAACAGGGCTGGATAGGCAACTGGATAATCATTCAGCAAATGAACACCTATACCTAGCATGGCTCAGCATGTAGGTGAACAGTTTTAACCATTATTTACATAATGGTCTATGTAGTGTACATTGGAAGTGTACTTTCTAATAATTTACATAATGGCATATGTACACCTGTATATCGGAAATGTACTTTCCACTAAATTTTCATGATGATCTATGTGCACCTGTATATGCATGCACTAAACATACTTTCCAGTGTGTAGTTCAGTGAGCAATGACTGTTTGTTAGAATCTGCCCCAAACTTTCACAAAGAGTTGTGACAAATTAAGAATTTACTCAAGTTGATCTTTGGTGCTGCTGTAGTTTCTTGGGATTACCTAATAGCTCCCATTGTACTCCATGTAATTTCCGCAAGAAATCAATAACATACGTAGCGCCAGCTGAACATCTTATGTTTCATCAAGTTTCACCAATAGTCTCGATCCCAAAAGGAACAAAAGTATGTGCCAATTGTGATCATCAGATTTTCCAAAGAAAACCATCTATTCAGTGATTGTATTTGCCTGAAGGCAATCCATAATGAAATGGTAAATAGAACACGAAGTCTTGAAAAAGTCTAATTAACTCCGAGTCAGTAATACTAATGGTAGTTGAGGCATAGCACCACTGACGACATTTTGTTTTCATTCAAATAATCTTTACATTATATCCATAACTACATATTAAGATATTTACATAAGTCCCTAAGGGCTAAATCAATTGAAACCACTTGCTAAACTGAAACAGAAAGGTGTATTGGGCAACAAAATGTAATTGATATTGCAACAATTCATCATATGGCTCAACAACAATCTTACCACTGAAATTTGCTATATTTTTCTTGAGCTACCTTTTAATCTGCAGATCATCAGTAAATCATTTGCAATGGAATTTGATAATTGATAAATATACTGACACATAATAATTGATAAATATACTGACACATAATAATTGATAAATATACCGACACATAATAATTGATAAATATACTGACACATAATAATTGATAAATATACTGACAAATAATAATTGATAAATATACTGACACATAATAATTGATAAATATACTGACACATAATAATTGATAAATATACCGACACATAATAATTGATAAATATACCGACACATAATAATTGATAAATATACCGACACATAATAATTGATAAATATACCGACACACAATAATTGATAAATATACTGACACATAATAATTGATAAATATACTGACACATAATAATTGATAAATATACTGACACATAATAATTGATAAATATACTGACACATAATAATTGATAAATATACTGACACATAATAATTGATAAATATACTGACACATAATAATTGATAAATATACCGACACATAATAATTGATAAATATACCGACACATAATAATTGATAAATATACTGACACATAATAATTGATAAATATACTGACACATAATAATTGATAAATATACTGACACATAATAATTGATAAATATACTGACACATAATAATTGATAAATATACTGACACATAATAATTGATAAATATACTGACACATAATAATTGATAAATATACTGGCACATAATAATTGATAAATATACTGACACATAATAATTGATAAATATACTGACACATAATAATTGATAAATATACTGACACATAATAATTGATAAATATACTGGCACATAATAATTGATAAATATACTGACAAATAATAATTGATAAATATACTGACACATAATAATTGATAAATATACTGACACATAATAATTGATAAATATACTGACACATAATAATTGATAAATATACTGACATATAATAATTGATAAATATACTGGCACATAATAATTGATAAATATACTGGCACATAATAATTGATAAATATACTGACACATAATAATTGATAAATATACTGACACATAATAATTGATAAATATACCGACACATAATAATTGATAAATATACCGACACATAATAATTGATAAATATACTGACAAATAATAATTGATAAATATACCGACACATAATAATTGATAAATATACTGACAAATAATAATTGATAAATATACTGACAAATAATAATTGATAAATATACTGACACATAATAATTGATAAATATACTGACACATAATAATTGATAAATATACTGACACATAATAATTGATAAATATACTGACACATAATAATTGATAAATATACTGACACATAATAATTGATAAATATACTGACAAATAATAATTGATAAATATACTGACACATAATAATTGATAAATATACTGACACATAATAATTGATAAATATACTGGCACATAATAATTGATAAATATACTGACACATAATAATTGATAAATATACTGACATATAATAATTGATAAATATACTGGCACATAATAATTGATAAATATACTGACACATAATAATTGATAAATATACTGACACATAATAATTGATAAATATACTGACACATAATAATTGATAAATATACTGACACATAATAATTGATAAATATACCGACACATAATAATTGATAAATATACCGACACATAATAATTGATAAATATACCAACAAATAATAATTGATAAATATACCGACACATAATAATTGATAAATATACTGACAAATAATAATTGATAAATATACTGACACATAATAATTGATAAATATACTGACACATAATAATTGATAAATATACTGACACATAATAATTGATAAATATACTGACACATAATAATTGATAAATATACTGACACATAATAATTGATAAATATACTGACACATAATAATTGATAAATATACTGACAAATAATAATTGATAAATATACTGACACATAATAATTGATAAATATACTGACACATAATAATTGATAAATATACTGGCACATAATAATTGATAAATATACTGACACATAATAATTGATAAATATACTGACACATAATAATTGATAAATATACTGGCACATAATAATTGATAAATATACTGGCACATAATAATTGATAAATATACTGGCACATAATAATTGATAAATATACTGACACATAATAATTGATAAATATACTGACACATAATAATTGATAAATATACTGACACATAATAATTGATAAATATACTGACACATAATAATTGATAAATATACTGACACATAATAATTGATAAATATACTGACACATAATAATTGATAAATATACTGACACATAATAATTGATAAATATACTGACACATAATAATTGATAAATATACTGACAAATAATAATTGATAAATATACTGACTAACTAACAACAGTTACCTAGTCCAAACAAATCATTTTCATGTTTATTTATACAGATAACAATAATAGGAAAAGCCTTTTTCTTTTTTGGATGAATCAAACTAGACAGGAGAATTTTTCTGATCTGTTGGCATTGAATTTTGATATAATACTGTGATAGTAGAACTCTGAGCTTAGTATCATAAATGGGTCAATGAATTCTTTTATTCCATAATGGTAATGGATAATTGTATATAAAATCGTAGCACAACTGTCTTCATCCACATGATAATCCATCCTTGTTGTTACACATGCAATATGCACCATCATTTTAGTGTTGCTATGTGCAGTTTCTGAGTTACTATGTGATTTTTGTCATTTTTTAAAAATATTTATCTACTTGCCTAACTTACTGTCTTGTTGTCTTTGCCATATGCAAAATCATTTGGCTGTTGCTCTGGGCATTGTCTTATTGCTAGTTAAACATCAGATCACGTTTTTACCACAACTGAACTGATAATGTTCAGTAGTGGTATAGGCATGGTGCGGTGTCTGTCCGTCCGTCTGCCTGTGTGTGTGTGTGTTTGTGTGTGTGTGTGTGTGTGTGTGTGTGTGTTTGTTTATGATGTAGGCTTGGGGAATAATGTATATGATAATTTGAGGCTATTTCTGATCACTGTAATTAATAAAGTTCCAATAAACCATTTTGTACAAAATGACTATAATGATCTAAACAATATTAATAGAACTTGATAGAGTGAAAGTAGTCAAAACAATTTAGCCTAAATGTATATAAAACATTTCTAGTGTTTTCTGTAGTAACAGGGCGAAAGGTCCAAGCAAGAGGGGTATTGTTTTACAAAAGTGAACTCCGGGGTCATAATCACAGCAACAAAGATGAGTGAAATTAACTCACACCTTGAGGCTGTAGGCCACACAACTTCTATACCCAGTAGTTTGCCATGTCTTATATGTAATATTTGCTTCGAATGTAGTACCAAAGAGTTGATTGCCCACTGATCTGTATATCCTTTCTTAGTAGTACCACAGTCTGTACATAGTCTAGTACTAAGCAATAAGCAAAGCCAGCAATCGATTCACAAAAACACTCAGATTGTAAATGAAATGACAAGTACCCATACTGCCTTGAGAGAATGAGGTGACTTCAATATAGGTTATTGTAGTACATTGATATGTTACATAAATGTCTTACAGCAGACTGATCATCCTGTATGCTGCCTGGCACTGCCTAGAATCATGTATCATATAGTCACAGAAAGTTGTAATGGAGGTCAAGATGTAATGTATAAAAGATGTCGAAAGCACATTTCCACAAAATAAATATAGTCTGAAATGAGTATGATTTGATATAAATGAATAGTTTAGCCAAACCAGCAATGAGAATCACTATGTGGTATCATTCTAGTGTAACTCATCTTGAAGCTACAGCACAAACAAGGTTACCTTGGCTTTTCACTAATGGGACACTATGTTTTTTGCCTCAAGATAGACACATTGATGATTAGTCGAGTTCCAATTCCTGAAAATGTTGCTGGAAAATGGTCTTGGAGGCATTTGTGGGTAAAAGCTGAAAGGCAACTTTTCTAGAGTTACTGTAATATAATGGTGCTGAATCCAAAAAACGTGCCTTCCAAGGAGGATTTTGATCTTTTACCCCTCAAATTTGCATACATCTGCATTAATTTGACTTGTATGGTAAAATTTAATAGAAAGAAATATATTTGAGTAGAACTACTTTTATAAAGACTTCACAATGCCCCTTTCCCACTTTTGACGGAGTAAGATGCATTTATCGAGCAGTGCATCAAGGGAAAATTGAATAAAACCTTAATTAAATCCTTTTAATAAATTCTTTAGCACAACTGAAGTGATAAGGTTCAATAGTGCTATAGGTATGGCAAAGTGTCTGTCCGTCTGTCTGTCTATCTGTATGTGGGTGTGTGTCTGTGTATGTGTCTGTGTGGGGTGTGTGTGTGTAAACATCTTAAAGTCAAAATACACTAGACCAATTGCCATGATATTTGGAGGATATATTACCGTGGGTGTCTAGTTGGGAAATTGTTCAAATCAAAATGATCTTACCACTTATGTGTGATTCGGGTAAAAAAATGTGATTTATGATAAAAAAACTTAAACTCCAAAACTACTCAGCAGATCAATCTGAAATTTGGTTGCCACATTGTTAGAGGTGTTTTAGATGAAGAATTGTTCATGACATGATGATCCCATCGGTGATATGCAAACTAGGGTCAAAAATGTATCTTTTTGGTTAAAAATCTTTAATTCCAAAATCATTCAGCAGATTTGGGTTTAACTTTAATTGGAATACATCTGGGAATGTGTAGATTAAGCTGAATTCACAACGTGATGATACCATCAGCAATATGCAAATTAGGTCTAAAAATGCCAATTTGGGTCAAAAACTTGTATCTTGAAACTGCGTGGTGAATGGGGTTGAAACTTGGTGAGGATGTTTCTAGAAGTGTTATTCTGCAGTTATTGTTAAAATAATTATGATACAATTGGCCCTAGCAACCATGACCATGCCCTTAGCAACAGTAAAATGGTGATGCATATTACAAAGATATCAACAGGGATGGCTAGGTAAGTGACTACAGATTCAAAATATGTATGCAAATATGCCTAGCAACAACCATGCCCTTAGCAACAGCTTAATGACTTTATCTTGCAAAGATGAAAAGTGGGAAGGGCAGGCAAGTTAATTAAGATTCCAAAAATGTATGCAAATATGCCTAGCAACAAGACCATGTCCATAGTAACAGCTAAATACTTTTGTGCTACAACACCATTGGCACTTTCTTTTTAATTCATATCCAGGACTTTAGCTTCTTAAAGCTCTCAATCTAGTTAGACTGTCTATGAAATATAACAAGTGTTCAATTTTCACATACAGAGGTTATGCAAAGAAAGCTTTTGTAAAGACCAGTGCCCAGAAAATGTTTTTAAAATGTTTGTAGTTCTCTAAGAAGTATGGTTTTGTGATATGGATAGGAGGTAGAAAGCAAGGCTTTTGGTCTAGCTGTTCTTTATTAGCTCCCCAAAGAGAGTGCTATTACAATTGGCTCCATCTGTCAATCTGTCCATCCGTCCGTACTATGTCATTTTATTTCTCAGATATGCTGTGTCCAATTTCTTTCAAACCTGACACAACGGGACATATGCACATCAGTTTGTTTTTAGCACAACTGAACTGATAAGGTTCAGTAATGGTTATGGTGTGGTGTCTGTCTGTCTGTCTGTCTGCACAACTTAAACTCCAAAAACGCTGGGCCGATTATGTTGATATTTGGTGGGGATGTTCCCTTGGTGTCTAGTTGGGAAATTGTTCAAAGCAACGTGATCGAATAACAGATGTGTGATTTGGGTAGGAAAATGTCATTTTTGGTCAAATCAAACTTATACTCAAAAATTACTGTGCAGATTGGTCTGAAATTTGGTGGGGACATTCTTATAGGGGTGTAGTCTATCAGCTAGCCCTCGGATGTTCTTCAGATAAAATACAACACACAGCCGAACAACGCTATCGAGGATGGAACATCCGAGGTCTAGCGAATGTCATCAGGATATAAATAACTGCCAATCAGAGAACCGTATTAGCGACAAGCACAAACAGAGGACAATAGCTAAATTTTCATGCATATTCATCTTAAGGGGGCTTGTATAAATAACCACCAATGCGTTAACTGAAATGTGTGAATGACAACGTCTACACACTCATCAAACTCACAATTGCCATAAACCAATAAGCCATAGTAATGACGTAAATGTGTTTGTCAACACTTGCATGCAGAGATTCCCCGAGGTCATAGGTTATTGAATATATTAAAGTATATATATGCATATATGGCCCAACCCACCGCTTATCGTAATCTCAATGGAATGTCCGGTCTGAAAATGACATTCGCTAGACTGTTCGGGCAAGCCCTCACATGCGAACTTTGTTCGCTTATAGTTATAGCATCGAAAGAAAGCCCGAACGTCTAGCAGCAAGACTAATAGGGGTTTAGATTGGGTATTGTTCATTACATAGTGATTCCATCTGTGATATGCAAATTAGGGATAAAAATGTTTCATTTTGGTCAAAAATCTGTAATTCCAAAAGTACTTGGCTGGTTTGGCTGAAATTTCACAGGGATGTTTCTGGGGATGAACAGATCAAGTGATATTAATTATATTATGATCCCATTGGCGATATGCAAATTAGAGCTAAAAAACCAAGATTTTTTGGTGAACTTTCTGTGAGGAATATGTAGGCTGATAGGAGTGTACATAAGTTATTGTTTTTTATAGATCTCATTAAACCATTAAAATTGTTATGGTGTACTTAACATAATGTAACAAGTGTGTGTGAATGGCACAGGAATTAATCTCTCCTTGAGGCTGCTTGGAAACATTCTCTTGAGTCTACCTTACTTGAACACTGAACTACAGGTTGGTTCAAAGTATCTTGCCTATCTGTCTGTCTTGTAGATGATGCAAGTGATTTTGGTATTGGATTTACCTCTCAAACTACTGAGGATAAAATTTGGTTATGATTCTATAAATGTTAGTCTGCAAATTGTGAGTGTGTCATACTTATGTAATTGGCCCTAGCAACCATGTCCATGCCCTTAGCAACAGTCAAATGATAGGTTTTTTACAAATATAACAGGGCAATTGAATATTATTTTAAAATCAAGCCAGTTCTTGTCTATCACAGAAACATTTTAGTGTTTACATATTGCCAATTTCTTTAAGTCATGTTTAATGGTAATATTGAAGAAAAGAACTATACACATTCCAATCATTATTTTTGGTGCTCATAATTTATACTGAATGACAGTCATATTTGTAGTAAAAAATCAGTATTTTACCTTATAAATCAAAACTTCAAAGCAAATGTCTCACCCCATACAATCAAGCTTTCTTGCATGAGTTATCATTGACCTTTACTTTGACCTTCAAAATTTGCTATTACTTACATATTGCAGACACTTTGTAGCAATTATGATTAGCTAATGTCTTTTAGATCATGTATATAGATAATGCAGAACCAGGTAAACGTATACATGCATTACTTTTGGTGCTGATATAACTTTTTACTCAGTGGCAGCCATATTCATGGTGAACGCTCATGATTTACTACATAATTCAAAAACATTATATGTTGCTGCCAATTCCTTTGATTCGATCAGTAATATGCAAAATGTGTCTTTTTTGGTTAAAAAAATTGTAATTCCAAAACTACTTAGCACATTGGGCTAAAGTTTAATGGGAATGCATTTGAGGGTGTATAAATGAAGAAAATATTAAGCATATCTCATCAGTGACATACAAATTAGATGTAAAAATGTGAATTTTGGTCAAAAATTTATACCTCAAAAAGTACTTGCTTGGTCAATGAGACTGAAATTTGGGGAGATGTTTCTAGAAGTGCAGATTTGTTCAAAACATTTTGACACAATTGGCCCTAGCAACCATTCCCACACCCTTGGCAACAACCAAATGCCAGTATATTTTGCTAAAATAACATCATCTGGTAGTGAGTAAACATTAAAAATGTATGCAAATAACCCTAGCAACCATGACCACAACCATAGCAACAGCCAAACAACTGTATTTCACAAAGATAACAACAGGGATTCTTAGACAAGTAAACAAACATTCAAAAAATATATGCAAATGTGCCTAGCAACAAGACGACAGCCATACCAACAGCCAAATGATTGCATATATTGCAAAGATAACAACAGGGATTAATAGACAACTGAATAAACATCCCAAAAATATATGTAAATGTGCCTAGCAACAATACCACACCCATAGCAACCAAATGATCATGTATATTGCAAAGATAACAACAGGGCTGGATAGGCAACTGGATAATCATTCAGCAAATGAACACCTAGACCTAGCATGGATTAGCATGTGGATAAAACATTTTTTAAAACTGTACAGTTGTGCTACAATGCCTTTGGCACTATTTTCTTTTTCAGTATTGCTTCTTACAAGTCAAAAAACACAGCTAACCACGTTTGAATCACAATGTACTTATCAATCTCTACATTTGTGAAAAGAATTGTATACTAAAGTTTTAGTACATGCACAAATCAAAACTTGAAGGGAAAAAAGGAATTCTAATCAATAATCAAACTAATTTGCATATTAATGTTTAAGCACCAGGATCATCTGCTGTCAGATTAAGATATTATAGCATTTTTAGATTTAATGTTATTTTCATGAATATTATGGTTATGCTAGAAGGGCTCTAATTAAGTGAGTGCTGCAACGTTTCTCACTTTCATGTGTTTCTCTTTTGTTCGTGACACAATTAATCTGTATCGTGTACAGGCCTTGTTCTTTTTTGTTCTTGACACAACTAATCTGTATCGTGTACAGGCCTGGTTCTTTTTTGTTTGTGACACAGCTATAAATCTGTATCATGTACTGGCCTGGTTCTTTTTCTGGGGGGGGGATTCTTAAATCGGGCCGACAAAAAGTCACTGACCCCCCATCTGTAAAACCCAAAACAGGCTGACCCCCCCCCCCCCCTATCACTTAATTCTAAAACATGATGACCCCCCCCCCCCCCCATATATGATATTCGCATGAGTGACAGGTATTTTTTGATCGTGACTCAGTGTGGACTGCTTGACTGTCTTGCATCTACTTTATAAGATCCCGGGTTAGCACTATCATAATTACAATTATTGACTACACAGGGTAAATATATTTGAAAAGGAGTTTAATAGCATCTTGACAGTGAAAGGTAGGGGGAAAGCTTGAGAAGGGAATATGTACAGCTGTCATGGGGGGTCCTAGGGGTCTCCCCCTAGAAGCCCAGGAGGTTTTTAACTCTGAAAAGTCAATTTTAAGACTATTCAGACATTTTTAGAAAATCATCGGTATGTTAGAGAACTTTAGGTGGTCATACCTAGTGTATAATAGAAACTGGAATCTGATGAAATGTGGTGATTTGTAGTGTCAATAACATGACGAGTAGAACAATTTAGATTAACTTCATTTATAAACTATCTATGAAAATTGCCATTACAAAACCTTCAATTTCACTTTTGCCCCAAACTGCAATATAAGTGAAGCATTGATTGTGAAACAGCCAAGCATTTACATGACATGTTCTGTAACTAGTGTGGTAGCTAGGTAATACATGTATATGTATAGTTATGTTTGAACTAATAAGTAATATTAATGTAAGAAACAGGGACAAGAACAAATATTGACATTTACCACATTTCAGACAAAGCTATATGCCATTGTAGAAAGGATTTTTTTCTTCCATCACAATTTAAAACACAATGACCCCCCTATCCACAATTTTGAAAACAGCATGACCCCCTCCTACTGCCAATTTCAAAAACAGGGTGACCCTCCTACCAATCCACCAGACCCCCCCCCCCCAGGCCAAAGAAACTGACAGGTCCCTTACCTCACAAATAGACTGTACATGATTCCAATAGACATAAAGTTGTTAGATTGTTATATTTCAAAGATGTTTAAAGACTACCTTTTAAAGTAAGTGAGTAACTTGAGAATTCTCGTCTGTCTAGTAAGGTGGTTGGTTGATGTGATATCATCAAACCCTGCAGACTTGGGGTATCTTTTACATCCTTGGTTAGTCATGTTGCTAACCAAATAACTAATTCAAAGTGGCAGCAAAATGCTAACGATGAACTAAGTTCAATTCACTCTTCCTTAGACTTGTAAGATGTAAACCAGTTTGAATAGCTACACCAATAGTGTATGATAATTTGACATAAGAAAAGAAGTCCCTCTGAGAATAACCTCACCCTGTACAAGATAATGATATTACTTCAAGAAATCTCCAGCCAATGAGAGAGTAGCAAAGCAGTCTACTTCTGTTGTGATGTGATTTGTGTGTGCGCGTGTGTGTGTGTGTGTGTGTGTGTGTGTGTGTGTGTGTGTGTGTGTGTGTGTGTGTGTGTGTGTGTGTGTGTGTTCAGTAGTTATAGACAATTAATGTAGCTCTATTGCTGTGGTCTATACACACTTTGTCACATTCATGTGATATACTTCAGCTGCTTCACAGCAGAAAAAAATGTTGTCTTACAGCTGAATATAAAAAATGTGAACTGAATAAGACGACCTAATTAGTAAGGTGATTAAGGGTGAAATGACCCTGATTGAAGGTGGTCTCTGAGAACACTTGCTGTCTTAGACAGTGAGTGTGATAATGAGTTCAGCTTTGATGTAACCTACTCAGATCATCCTGTCCACTGGAAATGTTCCATTCATTCCAACCACTAAACTAACATCAACTTTCCTGTCACTTTTCCATGTGATTAGATTTTGACATTTCTACCATATCAGAGGTATACCTATTAAAACTTACTTCAAACACTTCAAGTCTGAATTATGGCCATGTTTTAGTTTAAAAAATCAATATTTACAGCATAACTCAAAAACTGTAATACATAGACTCCCTTCAAGTGTCTACCCCTATTTTCATGTACAAGCTTCTGTTTTCAGATATTGATCTTTGATCTTCACGGTCAATGATGAAAATCTAGTAATTTCTTGCCTATCACAGACAGACACTTTGTCATATTTATGTTGCCAATTTCTTTTAAACAACAATTGCTTTTAGTGCTCATATCCCTTTTCTCTAAATAGCAGCCATATTTGGAATAACAATATATTACTGCATCGCTCAAAAACTTCTCAGTAAATAGACAGTCCATTCAATTTTCTAACCTCAAATATTCACATACAAGCTTTCTTATAAGAAAGTAACCTTTGATCTCAACCGTGACCTTCTGGGTCAATTATCAAAAGTAAGCTGTTTCTTGCATATCACTGCAGACAGCCTGTGGCATTTATGTGTGTCCAGTTCATTTCAAAATGATATCTAAAGGTAATATAGAACATGAGAAGAAAAAAATATACAATACATGCATTACTTTTGGTGTTCACATAACTTTTAACTGAATAGCTGCTAGCCATATTTGTAGTCAACAATTATTACTTATTGCATAACTAAAACACTTTATTGGCGACTCCATGCAAGTGTCTATCCTTAAATTAATTTGTGTAATCTTTCTTTTATTGAGACCTTGACCTTTGACCATGACTTTAACTTTTAGGGTCAATTATCAAAATCCAGCCATTTCCTGCATTTCTTTGTAATATTGCCACTAATTTCTATTAAATCGAGTCTCCATTCAGTGATACAGAAGTAAAGTATTTGAGGGTACTGGGTAGTCTATGAAGACTTGTTCTACATGAAAAAACAATGTGAAAGAGCATCGCCCAAGTCCATGTTTGTATATCAATATATTACAAAAAGTTAAAAATTGTGTGTATATACAATAACAAACAGTTTACACATGTTATAAGGTTTGCAATGGATCAAGTTACAAACATGAACTTGGTATACGTTGCTTCATATTATTTTTTTCAAATAGAAAAACATAGCAATTGCTTTCTTAATAAACAATCCGTACTAATCCTTAATAAATACCCATTTGTCATCCATATGACCACTTTAAGATAGTATTAAAAGAAAAATTCATTCATTCCAACAATGCATATTTAAATGTCTGTGAATACCATTAATTTCATACTAGCTAATCTATGCTATGCTCATGGGCTCAGTAAAAGTCACCATTTTTTCAATATTTTCCAAAAGAAAATAAGCCCAGAGACTGAGCTAGGTGTTAGGTTTGACAATACTATTTACCCATATGCTAGTATTTTTCAATTAAATGCCCAATTTTAATTAGGATTACAATTTAGGTTGAAAACAGTTGTCTGACTGAGCTATAGAAAATGTCCTTCACTGATGAAATAAAACTAATCTGGGATTGAAACCCTGGCCTTATGTCATTAGGTCAACAAAGTTATTGTTTTAACTTGTTTTGAATTAACCTCAAGTATAATTTCAAGTCTAGCCAAGTCCCAAGGATGCATGGTCACCAACAGGAGTTCAATTAAAGTTACCATTAATTTCAAAGTTTTCAAAACACAGATGCTACCATTTTTTATCAGAAAAGTCTAGCTGAGCCCCAAGGATACAATAGTGAACAACATACCACATACTAAGGGGATAAGTTTGAAACACTTCCCAGTACATAGAATTATAGTAATTAAGGATAGTTTCCCATGCATTACAATGAGAAATTAGACAAAAGCAAACATAAATGATTGCTTAAGTATGACATGTCTGTAATTGTGGTCTTTAATTGCTGTGACTAGTATTATGCCCCCAGCAGTTAAAAATACCCACATCAATAGCGTTGGCAACAAAGGCCGGCATTCCAGTCAAGCACGTATTAGTCATATGGTTTCCGTAATAGACTACTTAGTTGAGTATTAGCTTCCTAAATGAGTTCTCCTTTGTAATGTCCAAGTCATAAGATTTGTGAACATGTATGTTAGAATTTACAACTGTTAGTCTTAGAACAAGGCCATGTAGTTAATTTGAAATGTAAGGAGTGACTTTGTATTGTATGTAATTATACAATAGGTACTATTGTGAAGGACATGATATTGTTCACTGACAGAAATCTAATGTTTTAAACTAATAGACCCATTTGTATTGAAAATTAAAGTCTCTCTTGTTACAATCTATAGCAGTACTTTATAGAATTTGATATGTCATTGCCTCACTTTGATAAACTAAACTCATTGTTACAGTCTAATTTGACCCAAGAAATGTAAACTCTATTTGATAAAAACAATCTGAAGCAGGCTGACGATTATATTCAGTCATGGTCTTTTTATACCCTAGCTCATGTCTGAGAATTATGATACAGTGAAAATTGGAGATTTGGTGGGGTTTTGAAATGTCTGATTTGAAATTTCCTTCAAGATGAACATAATCCATCAACTTTCATTTGTGCAAAAGAATATGAATCTACTTCTGAGAGAATCATTGGTTATTTAAAATATGAATCTACTTCTGAGAGAATCATTGGTTATTTAAAATATGAATCTACTTCTGAGAGAATCATTGGTTATTTAAAATATGAATCTACTTCTGAGAGAATCATTGGTTATTTAAAATATGAATCTACTTCTGAGAGAATCATTGGTTATTTAAAATAGCATATCACAGCAAAGAATTAGAGATGAATACAAAAAAATGTGAATTGATAGTCATCAGCTAAAAGCTGGTAGTTTACAAATAATCAGTGAACTGAACTCATCCACACCCTAGGACCAAGATAGGAATATGTACTAGCAGTACAAGGGTATGCTCATACACACACCCACACACAAGACCTTTAAGTTGGAGAGGTGGAGGAAAACAAATTATTGGTAAACTATCAAAAGGAAACATTTCGTCTGCCTTTATTGTACAGAAAGTGTCAGAATTTAATTGAAGAGACAATCACTGGTAGAATTGAATGGAAGAAATGATCACTGATAGATTAAAGTACATTTATTATTATTATTATTATCATTATTATTATTATTATTTCTTTAATTCAGGCCACCAAGATGTCCCATAAAAATATAAAAAACATACAAACACAAAGAAAGAGACAGATAAAATAATATTAGACTAGCAACTATCTTGTACTATACATGACAATCCTATACTTTCTCCAAAAGTTTGAACAAAAATATGCATCAGAGTCAATGCAGATTCGAATTAAAGTATTGTGAGTACAGAGTATCATGGAATATGACTGTTAGTCAAGAATTTAATCATACTCATCCTAAGGTACTTCATACATTTTCATGTACATGTACAGTATGTGAACAGGACAGTATGTGTGTGGATTCTGCAGGCTACAACAGGGCAGTTTGATATGTGTTCCAGGCTTCAAATAGCCATGCTGTAAAGTACACAGCATGGATTCCAGGCTACATTTGCCATGCTATACTAACATACACAGCATGGATTCCAGGCTACATTTGCCATGCTATACTATATAACAGGACAGCATGGTTTCCATAGCAAACTTAATGTTCTAAAGTATATTGTATAATGCAGTACAGAAATGAAGCATAGAACAACAGAGAAACAGAACATCTACCCTAACTCAACCCTAACTCAGTAGATTTCAATAGAAATGGAAAGAGTATTGGGTACCAGTAATTTTATAGATTGTAATAATTTATCCAATAAATGCCAATTGAATTATTGACTGGTTCATTGAACTATTGATATCATAGACTTTATTTTTTAGTTATTAATCCCTCTGTGAATGTGTAGGAGGTAAATCTCTCATTTTAAATTCTTCTCCAAAAATATTTATTGGTTTTATTATATTTTTGTGTGTGTTGTAATATCCTTTATTTGGTAGGGATGTGCAAGTCAATATTTATAATTTTGTTATCATAGTTTTAAAAGTTGTCGGACATTTTAGCAAATTGTGATAAAACCAGTACTGATTTTCTTTATCACAAAGTTGTGTTTTTGATACATGTACTTGCTCTGAACAGAACTGTTCCAGTAAACTATTAAAGGCAAGGCACAAACTGATACAGTAAACTACTATTTCAGGGTGGCAAACAAAGATGTGATACTATCTACTGGTCTGACAGGGCGGCAGACATTCAGAAAGATAACAGATAGAGATATAATGAGTAGGGTAAACAGAGAACTGTTGATGGTAACAGATGTTGTCAGGATGTATTCTCACACTATCTATGTAACATTGATTGACCTACTGTGACCTCCAGACTGGTGTGTTATATGAAAACCTCCCATGTTTCAATCCCTGTTGACTGATACCACCTGTTTGTATTGTTGGGTGGTAACTATGAATGACTGCTATGCCTTGTCAGGGTAGCCTCAAGTACATGTAAACCTTTGACATGTATAAAGATTACAACAATTTCATCTTATATCAAATTTTTTAATAATGTTATGATTACACCAAAACTTTTAAATCAGAAATACTAGTACTGTTCTAACCCTAAATAATGTTCTGACATGCATTTTCATCTGACAAAACTGACAACAACAAATTACATATATCTATAGCAAATTTAAAACAAATTTATGAATTTGAACAATATCGCTAGAACAAGTAAATATCGTTGCTCACAAAATCAGCATAATGAGGCTAAGGATCTCAGCACATAATTTACCAATCGAAAAATTATGGTACCAAGGAATTCCCCCCCCCCCCCCAATGAAAGACTATGTCATTTATGTAATACTAAAGCTATTGTTGATGGAATCCATGCTTTAATGGATTGTAGCAATACATCTGTAACTGAAGCTAGAAACCAATTTCAAAGAACTATTGAAATTTATGATCAAAGTTTCTCAAAATTATCTAAAAAAGAATACTTAAAAAAAATAATGAGCTCAAATGATGGTTTTATCACTAATAGTTTTGGAAACTTCTGTAATTCATTATTATCTTTTTGTATTCAATACTGTAGTTCAGTGTTTTATTTATATTTATATTTATAATTATCTATTATTTTTGTTCTTGTTGTTTTTGTATGTTTATTGACTATAGGTAATGTATTGCTTACATTATTTCATGTCAGATAAAATATACTATACTATACTATACTATACATTTTCATCAATTTTTTTTTTCAAAATATTTTGTACCAATTTCATCATTTTTAGACTCCGCCGGACGTAGTCCAGGGCGGGGGCTTATAGATTGGGTGCCATCCGTGCATGCGTCCGTCTGTCCGTCCGTCAGTGTGTGTCTTGGGCCGTATGTTGGACACTCACAGACTGATTTCTTTCAAACTTAGTAAATGGATAATGAACTATGACTTACATATGCACATCAATTTGTTTTGGGATATGATGGAATGTAGCCAACTTAGTGCCCTTTTAGGGTCAAAAAATGTGATTTTTGGTCAAAAGACATAAATTCCAAAACTACTGGGCTGAAATTTGGTGGGAATGTTCTTAGAAGTATTATTCTGCACATTTTCTGTAAAATATTTTGGCCCTAGCAACAATGACCACACCCATAGCAACAACAAAATGGCAATGTGTTTTGGTTAAATAACATCATCAGGTAGGGAAGTGAGTAAACATTCAAAAAATGTATGCAAATATCCTTAGCAACCATGAGCACACCATAGCAACAGCCAAACGATGGTGTTTTTAACGGATTTTTAGACAAGTGAACAAACATTTTTAAAATGTATGCAAATGAACCTAGCTGCAAGACCACACCCATAGCAACAGCCAAATGATCACGCATATCGCAAAGACAACATTTATTAATAGGCTATTGAATAAACATTCAAGAAATGTATGTAAATGTGCCTAGCAACAGGACCATGCACATAGCAACAAGCAAATGATCCGGTATATTGCAAAGATAACAATATGTATTAATAGACAATTGAATAAACATTCAAAAAATGTATGTAATGTGCCTAGCAACAAGACCACACGCATAGCAACAGCCAAATGATCACTTATATTGGAAAGATAACAACAGGGATTAGTAGACAAATAAATAAACATTAAAAAAAATGTATGCAAATGTTCAGTCAATCATACAGTTGTCCTACAATGCCATTGGCACTATATTTCATACAGTCTTATATATCATATATCACACTACCATCACTACTGGCAAACCCCTGAAAACATCCACTGCGGGGGCTGAGTCATCTCTGATGACTGCTTGTTGAACTAAATTTTACCTGTTATAAATTGTTGTACTTCTATTGTCAATATATAGTTGAGCTGTTTGACCAAAAATTTGTTGGTATCAGGAATATTTCAAGAAAAAATGTTGCATCCCTATGTATAAAATTTGCCAAAACTTTGAAATCCAAGTTTCCAATTTTTAGATTGATTTTTTTTTTTTTTGTATATTTAGTGCATTGCGAACAATAGCCACTTCAGGAATAAATGACAAAGAGATCTCCTAATTAGCCAAGCAAATTGGTTCGCTGTTGCTCAGAATAACAAAAACAAAAAAAAATGTAAGACGGCGAGGAATTTAAGATTTATAAATAACAATTATCTGTACAGTTCCAGATTGAGAGAAACAGTGAAATATGCTAAAAATTGTCACAAATAGTAGAAATATTGTTCATAATATTACTGAAGTCACCTACAGATGTTTTCAATATTAGTAGACCATGTGTCATAGTAATGCTATGTGAACAGACTACATTAGCTTATAAAGAGTCCAATATTTGTTTAACTTATTGACATAATGTTTATGCTACTAAGCAGTCCTAGTATTTGACTACCACAGCTACATATATACTTATTTACCTAGTATTTGACTACCACAGCTACATATATACTTATTTACCTAGTATTTGACTACCACAGCTACATATATACTTATTTACCTAGTATTTGACTACCACAGCTACATATATACTTATTTACCCCTGATTAAACTCCACAGATTCAATTATACATTCTCATGTGTCACAGATTTATTTCTATAAAATTATTGCCTGAAAGTGTCTGAATAAGTCTCAAAATTGCCTATTAAGAGTAAAAAAATCTCCAGGGCTTCTAGGGGAAGACTCCCTTTGAGAGGTGTACATATTCCCTTCTGAAGCTTCCCCCCTATCCTTTTCATGGTCTAGCTGCTATTAAACTCCATTTTGAATATATTTACCCTGTGTTGTCAATAATTATGTGATAGTGCTATCCCAGGATCTTGTAGTAAAGTATTTGTGAGACAGTCAAGCAGTCCACGTTGAGTCATGATAAAAAAATACCTGAATATGGTATATGGTGGGTGGGGGGGGGGGGGGGGGGGGTCATCATGTTTTAGAATTAAGTGATGGGGGGTCAGAGTGTTTTTGGTTTTACAGATAGAGGGGGTCAGTGACTTTTTGTCAGCCCGATGGCAAAATAAAATTTCATCTTTTTCACTTGTTATGGAGACATGGCTTTCCTGTTAATTTTGATGAAACATATAAATATAAACTAATTATCATTACAACAGAGGTATGTAAATATACCCATTTTCACCAATAATAACTTGGTTTTTATGTTCCAAATTCTTGACAGTATTGGAGTATACATGTCACTTTGTTGGTTAAAATAGATGTTAATATCCCAATCTCTACTACGAGAAATAACACCTTTTGACGCAAACTAGTACTAAAAATAACATCATCTGATGTAAACTGGTACTAGAAATAACACCATCTGACATAAACTGGTACTAGAAATAACACCATCTGATGTAAACTGTTATTAGAAATAACACCATCTGACATAAACTGGTACTAGAAATAACACCATCTGATGTAAACTGTTATTAGAAATAACACCATCTGACATAAACTGGTACTAGAAATAACACCATCTGATGTAAACTGTTATTAGAAATAACACCATCTGACATAAACTGGTACTAGAAATAACACCATCTGATGTAAACTGTTATTAGAAATAACACCATCTGACATAAACTGGTACTAGAAATAACACCATCTGATGTAAACTGTTATTAGAAATAACACCATCTGACATAAACTGGTACTAGAAATAACACCATCTGATGTAAACTGTTATTAGAAATAACACCATCTGACATAAAATAGTACTAGAAATAACATCACCTGACATAAAATAGTACTAGAAATAACATCACCTGACATAAAATAGTACTATAAACCAGATTTAAACCAAATGCAGTTTTGAGTTTTTTGTTCCTATACATAATAAGTAACAATCTTTCAGTTCTCCCTTTTGGTTGCCTTATTGGTGGCTACAAAGTGAATCACTTGGTTTAAGCTGATGATTTGGTTATTTTTTCAACAGGTGCGTATGGTCAACAAATGCTATTCAATACTTGTGGCCAATATGGCAATATGTGTACAATATTCTTCAATGAGAAAAAAACGTGTGTATGTTAATTCAAGCAAATACAAGGCCAGTCAATCAGGTCTTTGTTTATTTAAATGGATGAAAACTTAACTATGTTAGTATATACAAATATCTAGGTCTTTTAATCACCTCAGATCTGAAAGACAATCTCAATATCGAGGCTAAGACCCATACTTTTTATGCCAGAGGGTATTCAATAATCCGTGATTTTAAGTTTGTGTCCTGTTAAATGTCACTTGTTTTCTGTTTTCTGTGATGTGCCATATTGTTCGTATCTGTGTGTGTGGAGTAACTTTTTGGTTAATACTTTTAAAATTGCTCAGAAATCTTATGCTATACTGTATTTATCATGTAATCTTATCGTCTCAATTGTTGTGTCAAATATGATTTTGTCTCAGAGTGCACCATGGGGTGTTTGGTGTAGCAAATGTTAGGATTGCTTATTGGTATCATTTGAATGTAATGAACTTTTGTTTAGTGTCATGAATCTATAATTGTTATGCCCAATATTTGGTCTACAGGGTTCATCAATACATTTTTTCTTCCGTAAGGAAGAGATGTATTAGTGGGTGAAAGTCTGTGTGTGTGTGTGTGGTGGGGGGTGTCTGTCTGTGTGTCTGTCTGTGTGTCTGTCTGTCTGTGTCATCGTTTTCTCCAAACAGCTGGCTCAATTCAAATGAAATTTTGAAGACGTATTCCGTAGGGTAATGGCAAGACCTGATTAGGTTTTGGTAAAAATATTGTGAATATTAATGAGCAATTTGTATAATTAATCGGTCGATCGTCTGGTCACACATGCACTTCGTTTCGAAAGTGCGCCAGCAACGTCGATGTAAGATAAACCAGGAAGCTAAGGTACGGATATACACGCTGTTGTTCTAAACTGAGAAAGATTATGTTTTCAGGGGTTTCAAATGTTTGTATTGATATTGTTATTGAATCTGAAGTTTATTACATAAAAGCAAGGAGGTGAGCACTGAAAATACACATCATCTGTAAGCTTTATTGCAAAAATGTACAGTCACGATCGTCTGCTCACTTCACACCTTTCACACATGTATACGACTTGGAGCAGATGGTGCGTCTGTCAATCTCGATCGAAACAAGAATGTATACACTTTACCCAGGGACGAAGTAGGGCAATAATGCTGTATCACTTCAATGTACCATTAAAGTTGTTCTACTGTTACGATGCGTACCATGAAGTATGTTGTAAACTTTCTGATGTGTAATAGCAATGTTATGCGGGTTTCAATTACGTTTATCATTTGCTGTGGAAACGGTTGTACATATCCCGGGTATGTAGGGGATAATGAAAACCGAGTGCAGTCGAGGATGGCAAGCTTCCCTGGCATTTGAACAACGTTTTTGACAACTAACTTTCACTGGGAATTGAAAAAATCACAGATGTAGAGCTAAATTTCTTGCATAAATCATGAAATTGTAAGACTACCCTTGTGTCGTGAGTGTGTGTGTGTGTGTGTGTGTGTGTGTGTGTGTGTGTGTGTGTGTAAACAACTTAAAGTCAAAAACTGCTGGACCGATTGCTTTGATATTTGGTGGTCATGTTACTTCTGGTGTCTAGTTGGGAAATTGTTCAAATGAAAATGATTGCATCAGAGATGTGGGTTTCTTAAGGGTGAGTAAATTAAGATTTGTTCATGGCATGATGATTCCCTTAGTAATATGCAAATTAGACTAAAAATGTGTCTTTTTGGTCAAAAAATTATCATTCCAAACCTACACAGCAGATTGGGCTGAAATTTAACAGGGATGAATCTGTGTGTGTTTAGATGAAGAAATATTAAGCATATAATGATCTCATCAGTAATATGCAAATTAGGTGTAAAAATGTGAATTTTGGTCAAAAATTTATATCTCAGAAAGTACTTGGTCAATGAGACCGACACTTGGTGAGATGTTTAGAAGTGTTATTCTGCAGATTTTCTTCAAAGTGTTTTGACACAATTGGCCCTAGCAACAGTGACCACACCCTTAGCAACAACCAAATGGCAGTATATTTTGGTCAAATAAAAAATCATCTGGTAGGCAAGTGAGTAAACATTCAAAAAACGTATGCAAATATCCCTAGCAACCATACCCATGCCCATAGCAACAGCCAAACGGTTGTGTATTTCACAAAGATAACACCAGGATTAATAGACAATTGAATAAACATTCAAAAAATATATGTAAATTTGCCTAGCAACAGACCACGCCCATAGCAATAGCCAAATAAACATGTATATTGCAAAGATAGCAGGAATAGAAAGACAAATGAATGAACATTCAAAAAAATGTATGTAAATGTGCCTAGCAACAAGACCACGCCCATAGCAACAGCCAAATAATCATGTATATTGCAAAGATAACAGGAATTGAAAGACATAAATAAACATTCAAAATGTATACAAATGTGCCTAGCAAAAAGATCACGCCCATAGCACCAGCCAAATGATCACAAATATTGCAAAGAAAATATCAAGAATTCATACAGAAGTGAACAAAAACATACAAAAATGTATGCACATATATCAAGCAACATGACCATGCCTATAGCAACAGCCAAAGGATCGTGTATATTGCAAAGATAGTAACATGGTTGGATAGGCAAATGAACACCTATTGTTAGCATGGACTAGCATATAGATAAACATTTTTAAAATCTGTACAGTTGTGCTACAATGCCATTGGTGGTATTTGTTATCATGGTGTGCGACATTTAGATTGTTGGGTCAAAGTGTCTGTCTGTCTGTGTGCATGTGTGTGTGTGTGTGTGTGCATGTGTAAACAACTTAAAGTCAAAAACCACTGTATTTGGTGGGTGTATTACCTTAGGTGTCTAGTTGAGAAGTTGTTCATATCAAAATGATCTTACCACTAGTGTGTGATTTGGGTCAAAAAATGTGATTTTTGGTAAAAATACAAACTTAAACTCAGAAACTATGGTGCAGATCAGTCTGAAATTCAGTGGGAACATTCTTAGGGGTGTACACAACATGATGATTCCGTCAGTGATATGCAAATTAGGATTAGGTCTCAAAATGTGTCTTTTTTGGTCAAAAATCTTTAATTCCAAAACTACTGAACAGATTGGGCTGAAAGTTTAATGGGGATATGTCTAGGGTGTATATATGAAAATAGAAATATTAAGCATATAATGATCTCATCAGTGACACGAAGTGATATGTGATATGAAAATTAGGTGTAAGAATGTGAACTTTAGTCAAAAAATTTATATCTCAAAAAGTACTTGGTCAATCAGACTGATATTTTGTTTCTACAAGTGTTATTCTGCAGATTTTGTTCAAGATATTTGGATACAATTTTCCTAGCAACCTTGAGCGTGCCCTTAGCAAGAACCAAATGCCACTATATTTTGCTAATATAACAACATTATCTGGTAGGGAAATAAGTAAACATTTAAAAAAAATGTATGCAAATATCCCTAGCAACCATGATCATGCCCATAACATTCACAAAGATGACAACAGGGATTCTTAGATGAGAACAAACATTCAAAACATTTATGCAAATATGCATAGCAACAAGACCATGCCCATGGCAACAGTCAAATGATCACATCTATTGCAAAGATAGCAACAGGGATTAATAGACATGTGACTAAGCAGTCAAAAAATGATTAGTTTTTGTCCAAAACTTATATCTTGAAAACTACATGGCGAATGGAGCTGTTTCTGAAATGTTATTCTGTAGTTATGTCTCAAAACATTTTGACACAACTGGCCCCAGCTACCCTTAGCAACAGAGATATGATAATGCATATTCCAAAGATAACAACAGGGATGGGTAGGTAAGTGAATAAAGGATAAAAAAATGCATATAAATATACCTAACAACAAGACCACACCCATAGCAACAGTAAAATAATAGTGTATATCATAAAAAGAATAACGAATTAATAGACAAGTTAATAAACATTCAAAAAATGTATGCAAATATGCCCGTCAACATGACCATGTCCATAGCAACAGCCAAATACAGTTGGGCTACAATGCTATTGGCACTATTTTATAAATACAAAGTATAAACACAAATTTGAACAACTCTGCATGGTTAGTGTATTATATCTTGGATTCATAGCACAAGAAATGTACATAAATATTACAATCAAATTAATTCCAACAATCTTTGGATACAGTGTAAGAAGATAGGTGTGTGTATGAATGAATGAATGAATGTATGAATGAATGAATGAATGAATGAATGAATGAATGAATGAATGAATACTTATTAGTTTTGTATTATGTAGTATATTAGATTAATCTCTGAAATAGTACAGTTACTACTCATTGTAAAATACACAAAGAGAAGACTTTAATTGTTTAATTTTGTGTATATATGATCACTGGATAAATCTCCTCTCACAATGAATCTTACAGGCTTCTATTGGCCATGAATTCAAGTCTGATATTAATCAACAAAACAAATCCATGTCCTTGATAAAAGTCTAAAACAGATTCCAGCTAACCCTGAAGAGTTAAGTACACTGTAAGCTTTACTCTAAATATCTATATTCAAATTTGAAATATTGTTTGTTTATCAAAATTTCAAAGACACTTCTTACATCCCCTAAAAAACTCATCCATGTCATTTCATTCTCTAAAATTCACTCTTTTCATTCATGCTGTCAATCTTAAATACAGGCTTCAAAATGGGTTTCAGACTTTCTATATTTAATCCATTCTTTGTATGACAGCCTTTAGTAAAATTTTGTTCCATTGGCATTATACAAAACATTTGATGTACTATTATTTGCCCAGTGACCTGGAATAAATAGTATTGAAACAATAGACATGAGTCACCTAGCTGTGTTGTAAAATGAGAAGTTTATTCATTGATAGTGTATATGTATATGAATGTAGAATGATACACTTATAGATAGTACCAGTAGATGTTGAGGTCAGTATAAATTACTATTATAACTCTCCATGAATTTAACTTTCATTCTGATTAGAGCTGATGGGACCAACTACAATTAGTATTATTCACAGTGGAATAATATGATAAATAAGAATGCCATTGAAACTAGTAGAAATTCTGTTTTAACATAATACAGGAAACTACCACATTCACAGTTCTGTCACAAAGTTTTCTCGTGTGCAAATTAATATGTTTTACTATGTATTCCCAACAAAGACAATAGTTAAACCCATCCCATCCCATCTAAATGCCACAAGTATTTAATTCAACACCCAGTGGGTATCCATACATTCTCACCCATAGCCAACCCATCAATCCATCAAGTACAACCACCCCAAGTTTCACCCACATGTCGCCACTCCATAGCCACCCATCAACCAAAATTGTGTTTGTAACACTTCAGCTGAGACTTTCCTAACTAGGTCAGCTATAATAATAATAATAATAATAATAATAATAATAATAATAATATTTATTTCTTTTATAGCGCATTACATAATCAAAGAAAATCTCAATGCGCTTCACACAAACACTATATAAAAAAATCAAATATAAAAAAACATTACATTTGTAAAAATCACTAATACTCGTGCACATTCATTTAAAATTAGACATTTGATTAAAATTGACAAATTGTGTAACCCAATAAATAAAACTTAAAGTCTAAAAATAAAACTTAATGTCTAAAAATTTGAAGTTACACAAAACTGCAATATTCCATGAAACAAACAAACAAACAAACAAACAAACTTTCACTGTGCCCCACTGGAAAAGTATGCTTTCCGAAATAGGTGCGTTTTTAGGTTTGTTTTAAAAGTAGACAGAGAAGGTGCATTGTGAAGATAATAATGTATATCTACTGAAACCTTCCGACATATGATGTCTTCGTAATTCATCATAACTTTCCAGCAGTTGAAAAGCTTGATCACTCCTTGTTGCAATGGGACACTTGACTGGAAGTCAATGCAGATCAATACATTTATTGAGACTATGTTGCCTGAGGGGGATGTTGGTGTACATCCCAAAAGAACACTAACATGAAAACTATATGGGATATCATGCCTATCATATGAATGTAAATTATAATACTATGACATTGAGACTATCAATAAATGAAAACAAATGACAATTTACTTAAATAGATTTTCACTAAGTAGAAGACAATACAAAGACATGGTAAGTCAACCCAGTCATTCAAAGTAGAAGACAATACAAAGACATGGTAAGTCAGCCCAGTCATTCAGACTAAGTAGAAGACAATACAAAGACATGGTAAGTCAGCCCAGTCATTCAGACTAAGTAGACGACAATACAAAGACATGGTAAGTCAGCCCAGTCATTCAGACTAAGTAGACGACAATACAAAGACATGGTAAGTCAGCCCAGTCATTCAGACTAAGTAGACGACAATACAAAGACATGGTAAGTCAGCCCAGTCATTCAGACTAAGTAGAAGACAATACAAAGACATGGTAAGTCAGCCCAGTCATTCAGACTAAGTAGAAGACAATACAAAGACATGGTAAGTCAGCCCAGTCATTCAGACTAAGTAGAAGACAATACAAAGACATGGTAAGTCAGCCCAGTCATTCAAAGTAGACGACAATACAAAGACATGGTAAGTCAGCCCAGTCATTCAAAGTAGAAGACAATACAAAGACATGGTAAGTCAGCCCAGTCATTCAGACTAAGTAGAAGACAATACAAAGACATGGTAAGTCAGCCCAGTCATTCAGACTAAGTAGAAGACAATACAAAGACATGGTAAGTCAGCCCAGTCATTCAGACTAAGTAGAAGACAATACAAAGACATGGTAAGTCAGCCCAGTCATTCAGACTAAGTAGACGACAATACAAAGACATGGTAAGTCAGCCCAGTCATTCAGACTAAGTAGAAGACAATACAAAGACATGGTAAGTCAGCCCAGTCATTCAGACTAAGTAGAAGACAATACAAAGACAGGGTAAGTCAGCCCAGTCATTCAGACTAAGTAGAAGACAATACAAAGACATGGTAAGTCAGCCCAGTCATTCAAAGTAGAAGACAATACAAAGACATGGTAAGTCAGCCCAGTCATTCAGACTAAGTAGAAGACAATACAAAGACATGGTAAGTCAGCCCAGTCATTCAAAGTAGAAGACAATACAAAGACATGGTAAGTCAGCCCAGTCATTCAGACTAAGTAGAAGACAATACAAAGACATGGTAAGTCAACCCAGTCATTCAGACTAAAGTAGACGACAATACAAAGACATGGTAAGTCAACCCAGTCATTCAGACTAAGTAGAAGACAATACAAAGACATGGTAAGTCAGCCCAGTCATCCAAAGTAGAAGACAATACAAAGACATGGTAAGTCAGTCCAGTCATTCAAAGTAGAAGACAATACAAAGACATGGTAAGTGAGCCCAGTCATTCAAAGTAGAAGACAATACAAAGACATGGTAAGTCAGCCCAGTCATTCAAAGTAGAAAACAATACAAAGACATGGTAAGTCAGCCCAGTCATTCAGACTAAAGTAGACGACAATACAAAGACATGGTAAGTCAGCTCAGTCATTCAGACTAAGTAGAAGACAATACAAAGACATGGTAAGTCAGCCCAGTCATTCAAAGTAGAAAACAATACAAAGATATGGTAAGTCAGCCCAGTCATTCAGACTAAGTAGAAGACAATACAAAGACATGGTAAGTCAGCCCAGTCATTCAAAGTAGAAAACAATACAAAGATATGGTAAGTCAGCCCAGTCATTCAGACTAAGTAGAAGACAATACAAAGACATGGTAAGTCAGCCCAGTCATTCAGACTAAGTAGAAGACAATACAAAGACATGGTAAGTCAGCCCAGTCATTCAGACTAAGTAGAAGACAATACAAAGACATGGTAAGTCAGCCCAGTCATTCAAAGTAGAAAACAATACAAAGATATGGTAAGTCAGCCCAGTCATTCAGACTAAGTAGAAGACAATACAAAGACATGGTAAGTCAGCCCAGTCATTCAAAGTAGAAGACAATACAAAGACATGGTAAGTCAGCCCAGTCATTCAAAGTAGAAGACAATACAAAGACATGGTAAGTCAGTCCAGTCATTCAAAGTAGAAGACAATACAAAGACATGATAAGTCAGCCCAGTCATTCAAAGTAGAAAACAATACAAAGATATGGTAAGTCAACCCAGTCATTCAGACTAAGTAGAAGACAATACAAAGACATGGTAAGTCAGCCCAGTCATTCAGACTAAGTAGAAGACAATACAAAGACATGGTAAGTCAACCCAGTCATTCAAACTAAGTAGAAGACAATACAAAGACATGGTAAGTCAACCCAGTCATTCAGACTAAAGTAGAAGACAATACAAAGACACGGTAAGTCAACCCAGTCATTCAGACTAAAGTAGAAGACAATACAAAGACATGGTAAGTCAGCCCAGTCATTCAGAATAAAGTAGAAGACAATACAAAGACATGGTAAGTCAGCCCAGTCATTCAAAGTAGAAGACAATACAAAGACATGGTAAGTCAGTCCAGTCATTCAGACTAAGTAGAAGACAATACAAAGACATGGTAAGTCAGCCCAGTCATTCAGACTAAGTAGAAGACAATACAAAGACATGGTAAGTCAGCCCAGTCATTCAAAGTAGAAAACAATACAAAGATATGGTAAGTCAGCCCAGTCATTCAGACTAAGTAGAAGACAATACAAAGACATGGTAAGTCAGCCCAGTCATTCAAAGTAGAAGACAATACAAAGACATGGTAAGTCAGCCCAGTCATTCAGACTAAGTAGAAGACAATACAAAGACATGGTAAGTCAGCTCAGTCATTCAAAGTAGAAGACAATACAAAGACATGGTAAGTCAACCCAGTCATTGAGACTAAAGTAGACGACAATACAGAGACATGGTAAGTCAGCCCAGTCATTCAGCTTGTATCAAAGACATGTGATTATCATCCTAGCAGACAAAAGACAGAAGACACTGAGAGTCATCTGTTAGTTTAAAGACTAGATAATAAGCCATGTTGTCCTCTTTATTCATAGAAGACAGAATCTAGTACTGTTATCCTCAGTAAATTATTTTGATAGCTCAAAAAAAGATTGTGTGTATTATATCAGCCAGTAATTATGATTCTCATAGTGCTCCTTTATTCAAGAAACTTAAAATTCTTGATATACACAATCAATTCAAGTTACAAGTTGCTATTTTCGTTCATGACGCACTCCATGACAGACTCCCCTCACATTTTAAGTCCTACTTCTCCCCTTCAGAGCTTGTTTATTGTACTCGGTCAAAAGTTAAAAATATTCTTCATCCCCCTAACTTTAAAAGTAGATTAGGCCAGACGTCAATCAAATTTGTTGGTCCTATGGTGTGGAACAGTATCCCAGAAAACAGTAGATTAGGCCAGACGTCAATCAAATTTGTTGGTCCTATGGTGTGGAACAGTATCCCAGAAAACATTAAATATATTCATTCAAGATACAGATTTAAAAATGAATTGAAAAATTATTTGTTACAAGGGTTATAATTTTTTTCTTGATTCTATTACTTTTTTATGTGTTTTGTTACTGTTGGAAATTGTGGTTATCTTTATTTTGATAAATATATATGTATATGTATATGTATATGTATATGTATATGTATATGTATATTTTTTTTTCTTTCGCTGTACTTATTCTCCATATGTGATATTTTCTAACTACATGTATTGCATAACAGGAACACTTGCCACTTAAATTATTTTACTAATTGTTGTACACTTGGTAATGAGGCTGAACTCGATTAGTTGCTAAATGCAACTATTTTCAGTCTTTTTCTCCTTTCAACTTTGTACATTGAGTATATTGTTATAATTTATTCATATGATTTATGAATATGATTTATGAAAATAAAAAATTGTTATTAAATGTTATTAACAGGTTTATTAATATGAAATTAAAGTGGTTGCAACTTTTAAAATTCATTTAGAATCTTTTATTAAAGCCTAAGAAAAGTGTCTATTTGTACCTTTGGACTGCCCATCTTTCTGAAAAAAGATATGTAAAATTTTTTTAGTAATCAACATTAATACCTTAATTTCCATGGGTTAATTCTCCTTTAAATTCCAATGTTTCACCCCCAGATTTTTACATTAGTGTTATCTTATCAGTTAAAGGCCAGGGTTCCAATCCCTGGTTTTTATATTGGTGTTATACTGAGGCATAGCAAAGAAGATACATGGATTCTGTTAATAATGAATGTTGTTACTTCATGTAGCCATTTCAGTCAGCCCATTTTTAGCACAACTGAACTGAGGTTCAGTAGTGATATAGGCATGGTGAAATGTCTGTGTGTGTGTGTGTGTGTGTGTGTGTGTGTGTGTGTGTGTGTGTGTGTGTGTGTGTGTGTGTGTGTGTGTGTGTGCACGCGTGCGCGTGTGTGGGCAACTTAAACACAAAAACTGCCAGACCGATTGCCTTGGTATTTGCTGGGGACATTACTAAGGACATGTAGATAGGAAATTATTCAAATGAAAATGATCGCATCAGAGATGTGCATTTTGGGTCAAAAAACTTAAATTCCAAAACTACTTGGCAGATTGGGCTGAAATTTAATGGGAATGTTCTTGGGGGTGTTTGGTTTAGGAAGTGTTCATGACATGATGATCCTATCAGTGATATGCAAATTATGGCTAAAAATGTGTCTTTTTGGTCAAAAATCCATAATTCTGAAATTACTAAGCAGATTAGGCTAAAATTTGGTGGGAGCATTCTTAGGGGATGTTAGATTGAGATGTATTCTTGATATGATGATCTCATCAGTGTCTGTCTGTCTGTCTGTCTGTCTGTCTGTCTGTGTTTGAACGACTTAAATTCCAAAACTACTGAGCAGATGGAGGCTGAGATGTGGTTGGAGCATTCTAAAGGGGTGGGTGTATAGATGAAGATGTATTATTGATATGATGATCTCATCAGTGATATGTAAATTAGTACTAAAAATGTGTCTTTTTGGTCAAAAGTTTATAATTCCAAAATTACTGAGAAGATTTGAATGAAATTTTGTGGGAGTGTTCTTTGGAATGTTTAATTTATTAATTGTTATGACGTGATGATTCCAGTGGTATGCAAATTAGGGCTAAAATGTGTCTCTTTGGTAAAAAATCTGTAATTCAAAACTACTGAGCAGAATGGGATGAAATTTAATAGGAATGTCTATAAAGATGGGTACATGAAGATGTAGTCACAATTTTGGTCAAAAACTTATATCTAGAAAACTCCATGGTGAATTGGGCTGAAACTTAGTAGGGGTGTTTCTACAGGTGGTATCTGCAGTTTCTGTTCAGACCATTTTGAGACAAGTGGCCCTAGCAACCATGGCCATGCCCTTAGCAACAGTGAAATGCTAATGTATATTACAAGGTACAAGGAGAACAACAGAGACAGGTAGGGAAGTGAATAAAGAATCAAAAAATGTATCTTAATATGCCTAGCAACAAGACTACACCCACAGCAACATCCAAATGATGGTTTATATTGCAAAGATTCATATTCATATTATTTATTTTCACCAGACACAAAGGGAAAATGATACACTATTGAGAAGAAAAGAAAAAACAAAATGTACCTGGTGAGGGCCATAGAAATAGTTCAAGCAGAACTAGTCTAGTCTATGGCCCTGATACTAAAAAATAATAACATATGTTTATGCGTAACTGTACAGAGAAGAAAACAAAACAAAAACTCACATAGTATATTTATAAGTAAACTAATCACATGAAATGAAATTAATGAAAATAACAGTCATAGTAGAAAACATATACAAGTTCTGTAGAAGTTACTGAAAGGAATTAATTTTTAGCAAGGTGTTCTTTTAAAGTGTTTTTGAAGGTGCGTCTGTGGGTAATATTTTTGATATAGCTAGGGAGAGAATTCCAATGAGAAGTGGCTGCATATTTAAAATTATGTTTGCTTCGTGTTAAGTTTATTTTGGGTATGTAAAAGTTGTCATTTGTAGCGAACCGGGTAGGGTACACATGAGGAACAACATCGAATTCGAAATAGTGGTGTATGTCATGGGCATACTGATTGTTGTGCATGTCAAAGATAAGAAGGCAGGTTTGAAATTTACATAATTTATGGACATCTAAAATACCAAGGTCTTTAAATAAGCGGCAAGCGTGGGTATGTATGTCAGAAAAGGTCATCAGACGCGTGATTTTCTTTTGTAGGAGAAGAATTGGTTTCAAGAAGGTTGTGAATGTGTTGCCCCATATTTTGATGCAGTAGTTCAAGTGGGGAAGGATTAATGAGTTATACAATATTAACAGAATTGATTTCGGTACATAGTGTCGAAGCCGTGAAATAAGGCCAACCTTTGGGGCAATTGAATTAACAACTTTCTGAATATGTGATTTCCAGTTCATTTGAGAGTCAAGAGAAACTCCGAGATATGTTGCAGATGAAACATTATCTACTTGGTTACCATCATTATCTAGAACTCCATCGATGTTAATTTCTTTGTGGACGTTTTTTATGATCATATAATGTGTTTTTTCAATATTGATGGTAAGTTTGTTCGCCCCCCAACCATTCACAAACCTCTTGGAAATCAGAATTTGCTTGTGAAAGATTTACATACCTATCTTTGATAAACTGAAATAAATTAGTGTCATCTGCAAAGAGTCTAAACTGCAACGAGTTTGAAGAATTTGCAATATCATTTATGTAAATTAGGAATAAGATAGGGCCAAGAATCGATCCTTGCGGGACACCACATTCAATTGTTTTGTATTGAGATGATACATTATTGATTGTAACGCATTGTTGACGATTTGATAAATAATGTTTAAACCATTGTAGTGTAATGCCTCTGATGCCATAATGTTCTAATTTACAGATTAAAATATCGCGATCAATGGTGTCAAATGCCTTTCTAAAGTCAATAAAGATGCCAAAAGTAAGAAACCCATTATCTAAATTCTTGATGAGAACTGGGAAGGGTAGGCAAGTCAATAAAGATTCCAAAAAATGTATGCAAATATGCCTAGCAACAACACCACACCAATAGCAACAGCCAAATACAGTTGTGCTACAACGCAGTTGGTGCTATTTTTACCTTTCGTAATAGAAGGTTATGTTTTAGGGATGGAAAGTCTGTTTTAATGACTCATTTCATAATTATTTTTGTTAATTAGGCTATATCACACACTTCAAATTCAATATAATTTGGAACATACATCAACCATAACAAAGTGGAACATACATCAACCATAACAAAGTCTTAAATTCTTGTTGATATAACTGTTAGTTGTAATTTTCATTTGCATAATTAATGATGTTCAGTAATTAGGCTATATTTTAAGAATGAACACTTCAAATTTCAAATAACGCGGTGTATGCATTGAGAGAGCAGATTCTGCTGAAATTTACTGGGATGCATCCAGATATGTGTAGATGAAGGTATATTCACAGCATAATGATCCCATGAATAGGGCTGAAACGTGGTGGGAATGTTTCTGGAGGTGTTTTTCTGCAGTTATTGTTCAAACCATTTTGACATAACTGGCCCTAGCAACCATAACCATGTCCTTAACAACAGTGAAATGATTATGCATATTACAAAGATAAGAACTGGGATGGGTTCAAGACCATATGAAACCTGGGATGGGTAGGTAAGAATATTGATTCCAAAAATATAACCAAATATACCTAGCTACAAGACCATGCCTGTACATTTAGCAACAGCCAAATGCAGTTGTGCTATAATGCCATTGGCGCTGTTTTTTTATATGCTTGTTTTGTGTTTCTTGGCTTCTAGCCATGAGAGTTGACATTTTGATTGGCGGTACCATCATCTTAAAAGCAGTATGTAGTGAAGTCACCTAGGCAACAGAAAATACTGAGTGAGAAAAGAGATGGAACAATGTGAATATTTCATATTATCATTTCTACCCAGAAGCTATTACAGAAAACCTTCAGAAGGCACTGACATTTGTCATTTAAACTGTCATCCATAGAGGTAATATCAAATATCACTGAAGCAAGGCTTTGTTGTCCTTCCACAAAGTCATTAACTTTATCATTAAAATTTCATCTCCGTAGTCTTCTTCAATTTATTATTGTAATCATTACACGCAGATTTTGTATTTATTGATAATATCTTCAACGGGGTATTTCATGACTTTAAATACCTGAATTTATGATCAGTTATGACTTTTGGAAATTAAAACTGTCATGTGTGATCTCAATATTGATTAAATGGAATGATAGAGGTATAACATAAACAAGTCTGGAATTGTTTGATTTTGACATTGTGGTGAGTTTTTCAAATTTAGACTACAACAAACAAGAACCATTAACATACCAATGTCACATTCTATTCACCATGTACCCTATTGTGCTCTGACGAATGTAACCAACAAGTATTCAGTCATTTTCTCAGCAAATATCATTTGCTGAATAAATTGGTTGTAATTGATCTGTCTACATAGTTTTAATTACTCCATCTTAGTTTAGATAAGTATCAACTAGCTCATATCAATTTGGGATAATATAATAGTTTTATTGTAAGTCAGGTCTTTAAATCCTTGGTTCATGGCACAAAATAAGTATAGAATAAAACAAACTTTCCATTAGTCATCATCATTTAACAAGAAATGTCGACATTCTTGAGGTTGTTTTCTATTAGCATTTAACCAGAATTATTTATAGTGTTGTATTCCTATCAAAAATAAAGTTACAGAAAAATTAGGTATTTTGATTTGTTGGGAAAATGCTTGGTACTACCGGTGTTACCCACTCCAATTATTAAAGTTGCACAGTGTGTTGCATTCTTTATCTCTTTCTCTGAGATGATTATTAAAGTTGATCACAACTATCTAGTTTATTGAAGTTGATCACAACTCCCTAGTTTATTAAAGTTGATCACAACTCCCTAGTTTATTAAAGTTTATCACAACTCCCTAGTTTATTAAAGTTGATCACAACACCCTTGTTTATTAAAGTTGATCACAACTCCCTAGTTTGTTAAAGTTGATCACAACACCCTAGTTTGTTAAAGTTGATCACAACTCCCTAGTTTGTTAAAATTGATCACAACTCCCTAGTTTATTAAAGTTGATCACAACTCCCTAGTTTGTTAAAATTGATCACAACTCCCTAGTTTATTAAAGTTGATCACAACTCCCTAGTTTATTAAAGTTGATCACAACACCCTAGTTTGTTAAAGTTGATCACAACACCCTAGTTTATTAAAGTTGATCACAACTCCCTAGTTTATTAAAGTTGATCACAACTCCCTAGTTTGTTAAAGTTGATCACAACACCCTAGTTTGTTAAAGTTGATCACAACTCTCTAGTGTATTAAAGTTGATCACAACTCCCTAGTTTATTAAAGTTGATCACAACTCCCTAGTTTGTTAAAGTTGATCACAACTCCCTAGTTTGTTAAAGTTGATCACAACTCCCTAGTTTGTTAAAGTTGATCACAACTCTCTAGTGTATTAAAGTTGATCACAACTCCCTAGTGTATTAAAGTTGATCACAACTCCCTAGTTTATTAAAGTTGATCACAACTCCCTAGTTTGTTAAAGTTGATCACAACTCCCTAGTTTGTTAAAGTTGATCACAACTCTCTAGTGTATTAAAGTTGATCACAACTCCCTAGTTTGTTAAAGTTGATCACAACACCCTAGTTTATTAAAGTTGATCACAACACCCTAGTTTATTAAAGTTGATCACAACTCCCTAGTTTATTAAAGTTGATCACAACACCCTAGTTTATTAAAGTTGATCACAACACCCTAGTTTATTAAAGTTGATGACAACTCTCTAGTTTGTTAAAGTTGATCACAACTCCCTAGTTTATTAAAGTTGATGACAACTCTCTAGTTTGTTAAAGTTGATCACAACTCCCTAGTTTATTAAAGTTGATCACAACTCCCTAGTTTGTTAAAGTTTATCACAACTCCCTAGTTTATTAAAGTTGATCACAACTCCCTAGTTTGTTAAAGTTGATCACAACTCCCTAGTTTATTAAAGTTGATCACAACTCCCTAGTGTATTAAAGTTGATCACAACTCCCTAGTTTGTTAAAATTGATCACAACTCCCTAGTGTATTAAAGTTGATCACAACTCCCTAGTTTGTTAAAGTTGATCACAACTCCCTAGTGTATTAAAGTTGATCACAACTCTCTTGTGCATTAAAGTTGATCACAACTCTCTAGTGTATTAAAGTTGATCACAACTCCCTAGTTTATTAAAGTTGATCACAACTCCCTAGTTTATTAAAGTTGATCACAACTCCCTAGTTTGTTAAAGTTGATCACAACTCTCTAGTGTATTAAAGTTGATCACAACTCCCTAGTTTGTTAAAGTTGATCACAACTCCCTAGTTTATTAAAGTTGATCACAACTCTAGTTTATTAAAGTTGATCACAACTCTCTAGTGTATTAAAGTTGATCACAACTCCCTAGTTTATTAAAGTTGATCACAACTCTAGTTTATTAAAGTTGATCACAACTCCCTAGTTTATTAAAGTTGATCACAACTCCCTAGTTTGTTAAAGTTGATCACAACTCTCTAGTGTATTAAAGTTGATCACAACTCTAGTTTATTAAAGTTGATCACAACTCCCTAGTTTATTAAAGTTGATCACAACACCCTAGTTTATTAAAGTTGATCACAACACCCTAGTTTATTAAAGTTGATCACAACTCCCTAGTTTATTAAAGTTGATCACAACACCCTAGTTTATTAAAGTTGATCACAACTCCCTAGTTTATTAAAGTTGATGACAACTCTCTAGTTTGTTAAAGTTGATCACAACTCCTTAGTTTATTAAAGTTGATCACAACTCCCTAGTTTGTTAAAGTTGATCACAACTCTCTAGTGTATTAAAGTTGATCACAACTCCCTAGTGTATTAAAGTTGATCACAACTCCCTAGTTTGTTAAAATTGATCACAACTCCCTAGTGTAATATAGTTGATCACAACTCCCTAGTTTGTTAAAGTTGATCACAACTCCCTAGTGTATTAAAGTTGATCACAACTCTCTAGTGTATTAAAGTTGATCACAACTCTCTTGTGTATTAAAGTTGATCACAACTCTCTAGTGTATTAAAGTTGATCACAACTCCCTAGTTTATTAAAGTTGATCACAACTCCCTAGTTTGTTAAAGTTGATCACAACTCTCTAGTGTATTAAAGTTGATCACAACTCTAGTTTATTAAAGTTGATCACAACTCCCTAGTTTATTAAAGTTGATCACAACTCCCTAGTTTATTAAAGTTGATCACAACTCCCTAGTTTGTTAAAATTGATCACAACTCCCTAGTGTATTAAAGTTGATCACAACTCCCTAGTTTGTTAAAATTGATCACAACTCCCTAGTGTATTAAAGTTGATCACAACTCCCTAGTTTATTAAAGTTGATCACAACTCCCTAGTTTGTTAAAGTTGATCACAACTCTAGTGTATTAAAGTTGATCACAACTCTAGTGTATTAAAGTTGATCACAACTCCCTAGTTTATTAAAGTTGATCACAACACCCTAGTTTGTTAAAGTTGATCACAACTCCCTAGTTTGTTAAAGTTGATCACAACTCCCTAGTTTATTAAAGTTGATCACAACTCCCTTGTTTATTAAAGTTGATCACAACTCCTTAGTTTATTAAAATTGATCACAACTCTCTAGTGTATTAAAGTTGATCACAACTCCCTAGTTTGTTAAAATTGATCACAACTCTCTAGTGTATTAAAGTTGATCACAACTCTAGTTTATTAAAGTTGATCACAACTCCCTAGTTTATTAAAGTTGATCACAACTCCCTAGTTTGTTAAAGTTGATGACAACTCTCTAGTTTGTTAAAGTTGATCACAACTCCTTAGTTTATTAAAGTTGATCACAACTCCCTAGTTTGTTAAAATTGATCACAACTCTCTAGTGTATTAAAGTTGATCACAACTCCCTAGTTTGTTAAAGTTGATCACAACTCCCTAGTTTATTAAAGTTGATCACAACTCCCTAGTGTATTAAAGTTGATCACAACACCCTAGTTTGTTAAAATTGATCACAACTCCCTAGTGTATTAAAGTTGATCACAACTCCCTAGTTTGTTAAATTTGATCACAACTCCCTAGTTTATTAAAGTTGATCACAACACCCTAGTTTATTAAAGTTGATCACAACTCCCTAGTTTGTTAAAGTTGATCACAACTCCCTAGTGTGTTAAAGTTGATCACAACTCTCTAGTGTATTAAAGTTGATCACAACTCTAGTGTATTAAAGTTGATCACAACTCCCTAGTTTATTAAAGTTGATCACAACTCCCTAGTTTGTTAAAGTTGATCACAACTCTCTAGTGTATTAAAGTTGATCACAACTCCCTAGTTTATTAAAGTTGATCACAACTCCCTAGTTTGTTAAAGTTGATCACAACTCCCTAGTTTGTTAAAGTTGATCACAACTTTCTAGTGTATTAAAGTTGATCACAACCCCCTAGTTTATTAAAGTTGATCACAACTCCCTAGTTTATTAAAATTGATGACAACTCCCTAGTTTGTTAAAATTGATCACAACTCTCTAGTGTATTAAAGTTGATCACAACTCCCTAGTTTATTAAAGTTGATCACAACTCTAGTGTATTAAAGTTGATCACAACTCTAGTGTATTAAAGTTGATCACAACTCCCTAGTTTATTAAAGTTGATCACAACACCCTAGTTTGTTAAAGTTGATGACAACTCCCTAGTTTATTAAAGTTGATCACAACACCCTAGTTTGTTAAAGTTGATCACAACTCCCTAGTTTGTTAAAGTTGATGACAACTCTCTAGTTTGTTAAAGTTGATCACAACTCCCTAGTTTGTTAAAGTTGATCACAACTCCCTAGTTTGTTAAAGTTGATGACAACACCCTAGTTTATTAAAGTTGATCACAACTCCCTAGTTTGTTAAAGTTGATCACAACTCCCTAGTGTGTTAAAGTTGATCACAACTCTCTAGTGTATTAAAGTTGATCACAACTCTAGTGTATTAAAGTTGATCACAACTCCCTAGTTTATTAAAGTTGATCACAACTCCCTAGTTTGTTAAAGTTGATCACAACTCTCTAGTGTATTAAAGTTGATCACAACTCCCTAGTTTATTAAAGTTGATCACAACTCCCTAGTTTGTTAAAGTTGATCACAACTCCCTAGTTTGTTAAAGTTGATCACAACTTTCTAGTGTATTAAAGTTGATCACAACCCCCTAGTTTATTAAAGTTGATCACAACTCCCTAGTTTATTAAAATTGATGACAACTCCCTAGTTTGTTAAAATTGATCACAACTCTCTAGTGTATTAAAGTTGATCACAACTCCCTAGTTTATTAAAGTTGATCACAACTCCCTAGTTTGTTAAAGTTGATCACAACTCCCTAGTTTGTTAAAGTTGATCACAACTCCCTAGTTTGTTAAAGTTGATCACAACTCCCTAGTTTGTTAAAGTTGATCACAACTCCCTAGTTTATTAAAGTTGATCACAACTCCCTAGTTCTAAATTCATCTCAATCTGTATACCTTAACCATTCAACTTTTAATAATTAATATACACAATGTGTCGTATTGTAGAATTCAAACTTGTCTTTTGTCTTTCTCTCAGATCATTATCAGAGGAGAACGTGATGCTGAAGATACTAAGCAGCTGTTAGAATGTGTTCATTCCTTCTATATCCCTAACAAGATACTCATCCTAGCTGATGGAAATACAGATTCTTATCTCTACAAAACCTTGGAATTGTTACCTACATTGGACAAAGTGGAAGGAAAGGCCACAGCATATGTGTGTGAAAATTATGCCTGCAAGTTACCCGTAACCACTCTAGAGGAATTAGAAAAGTTGTTGGCTGACCAGTAAGAAGTGTATAAGTACTTAATTTACTGATAATGGTTATAGCAACCTCACATTCAGGCTGTTGACCCCAAAATTATGTTAATGTATTACCGTAGGATTTCAATAATGACTTATATGATTGAAGTGAAAAAGTCATCACAATTTTTGAAGGTAGATTAGAAGGATTATAATAATGGCAAAGTTTTGATTTGGAATATTAAAATGAGAAGCTTATTGCAGAAAGAAAGACTTTGGTTAAACTGTAAATGTGCCCCGACTTTAAGACAAAATATACACTTGTGCTGTAACTAATTTCTTAAAAATGAATTATAGGCTAGAAAAACAGTCTTTAGAAATATTTGTGAACTTACTGTTCCAATACTCTTAGATATACCTACTACTACTACTACTACTACTACTACTACTACTACTACTACTACTACTACTACTACTACTACTACTACTACATACTACTACTACTACTACTACTACTACTACTACTACTACTACTACTACTACTACATACTACTACTACTACTACTACATACTACTACATACTACTACTACTACTACTACTACTACTGCTACTGCTGCTGCTGCTGCTGCTGCTGCTGCTGCTGCTACTACTACTACTACTACTACTACTACTACTACTACTACAACTACTACTGCTGCTGCTGCTGCTGCTGCTGCTGCTACTACTACTACTACTACTACTACTACTACTACTACTACTACTACTACTACCACTACTACATACTACCACTACTACTACTACTACTACTACTACTACTGCTGCTGCTGCTACTACTACTATACACTCACTGTCATAGTTTTCGGACAGACTCTATTTTCGGACAGATATCGACTAGTCCCGCGATCATCACCGTTTTCTCCGGAACTGCCATATTGTCATGATCAAGCATTCGTACGAAAGATCAGGCGATATTGAAGTTTTGATTCAACACTAATTTTATGGTATCGGTTTGGAGAGCACTAATATTGGTGATCACAAAGTTAGCGTATGTAACAACACTGTCGTAGTTGTAAGTGTTTTCGCTACATCAAAGTACGCGGAAATGTTACAAAATCACTTCAATATCATTTCGCTCTTATTTAAATCTACAAATATTTCAGTAATAGTTTTCTCCCAGTGCGCCGTTCAAACTAGATGACATTTTCCATAAAATCTTGATGGTTTTTGAACTAAAATGTGTTACGTATCTGGAGCAAAGAAGTGTATCAGATATCGGACAGTGCTCACGTTTGCATGCCCAAGACATAGACTGCCAAGAGGCGCCATGAACTGTGATCGAATTCTGGAATTGAATTCGGTAGTAGGACAGTGTTCATGATATTTTCTTTGCAAGAACAATCAACATTAGTGTAACAGTGATTAAAATACCACAATACCAATGTTTTTGCCCAATATTTAAATATTTAAATATTAAAATCAAATGGAGTGGCAAAATTCTTAATTTACGCGACAAATACGTAAATCGGTGTGGAAGTTTGTGTCCGATTACCAATACTGTCGTCCGATTACTAAGTCATCGATGTAGGTTATAAATTCGGGGACTACGTCATCCACAAATTAAGTTACTTCTGACTTTAAACCCTGTTGAAAAAGACCCTACAGAAATTGTCTAAGCAGTAATGATGGGTGTTACTTTTTTACAGTGTTTATCCAATAGTAATCGTCGAATAACATGACCCTGTTCAAAAACTGCGACTGTGAGTGTACCACTACTACTACAATACTGTTACTACTACTACTACTACAACTACTACTACTACTACTACTACTACTACTACTACTACTACTGCTACTACTACTACTACTACTACTACTACTACTACTACTACTACTACTACTGCTACTAATACTGCTACTACTACTTGTACTGGCACAAATCAAGACAAGGCAAACTTTTTTGAGTATATGGAATTTCCAAATGCAGTGACAACTAATTTTTTAGTTCCAAAAAGTTTTGAAAAAATGAAAGGAAAATTTCATACAGGGTAATAGAAAATTTCTTGAAGTATGTACATGTTAATGTAGGGGTGTACATATGAAAAAGAGAAATTAAAAATAACTTTTTTTGCTCCTTGCCTGCCTTTAAGCAAGCCATCGTTTCAAGTGGTGCTGCTATCTGTTCATGATATGGAGAAGGTATAAATTGTAACGATACTGTATAGGAACTACACTATGATGGGGGAAGTGAGAGTTTGCACTGCATTGAAGAGGCTGTACAGTTTACAATGGTCAGGACATGCCATGTCAAATGTAAATCATCAACAAATTTACAAAAGCAAAACTAGGGAGATTCTCACATATTACTTGCAGATCTACTTGACCGACATCTTCAAATTTTACACAACAAAACTTACACAGGCTTTCTACATCACCCAACCACAGAAAAAGATATTGTCAATATTTTGAACAGTTTTCCAATCAATTTTGTATTTTGCTCATAATTTTGACAATTTCTGTTGTAATGAACTTTTTGTGAGATTATTCGTTTGTAATCAATAATGATAAACATAATGGAAATCATAGATAACATACTTATCAGGAATTATCATGTAAAAACATTATCAAAAACCACATAGTGATGTTATCTTCATTTGTTATCTGCTTATTTGATAAATTATTTATTACATCTTCTGTAATACCTTTGCAGCTGGTAAAGCCCCATTAGAACAGCTGTATAATTGTGCACCTGTAAAAATCCAATATAACATTTGTACACCATGTTATCCCTGTATGTCTGTAGCATGTACTTGTTGTGTATACTGCTCTGAACATCTATGCAGCTGTTCTACCAATAGAAACTTGTACAGCTGATTACCTCTTCCCCCTGATGATACTATCTGTGCACCTGGTAAACCCATGTACTATATAATGACATTCCAGTATTGGGTCTGTTTCCATGGTAATTTCATACTGTTAGCTTTGTCTCAGTCTTCCTGTCCACACTAACATTACTACTAATAGTCAATCCGTGTATGGTTTGTTTTTTTCTTTCTCTTTGCATGGGTGAACAGAACCAAGAGTAAACCTCTGCTTGGAAGGTTGTGACCTATGAACTTTGTGACCTGTGAACTCTTAGCTTCATAGGAAGAAAGGCAAGAAATATGAAATACACTTTATCCTAGTGTGAATACACCATCAGAGATAAGTGTAAACAATTTATAGTGATCAAAATGTTCAAAAATTCTCGACATTAAAAAAATAAAAGTACAAAATATAAACTGAATCAAAATTTTTGCAATAAGTACAGTGTAAATTAATGTTAATGCAAATATTAGCAGAGTGTAAATGTTCATGCATATATGTACAGTGTAAATGTAAATGCACATAAAGAAATATAAAAAGGAATATTAAAAAATGGGACATTAAGAAACATGCCATTGAGAAGTCAGATACACTAATAACGTGGTCTCAGGTGTATGTATTTGTCTGATGCCATGGTAACATACATTAATAATTTCTAAGTAATGTACAAGATTGGCATAAAAAGCTAACCCTATTTTGATATGGATTTATGTCGGTCATACTAGAAAACTCATATACCAAATGTAATATTAATGTTAATATGTCTAATTGGTTTCATTTATGATTTTTGTACCAAGATACACCAAGTCTCCATGCCAATTTCTAGATTATAAAATATGTTATTATGAGATGATAATCCCATGTATTTTTGCACATACATTGTAACATTGCAACTAAGAATGTTTCAAATCAAAGGATCCCATTCCATACCCACAAGAAATAAAACAAAAATAAATCATTTTTAATCAGAGCATTTATAGAAATGTTTTTCTTTACATTTGTGAGTGCAAACATTTTTAGCACAACTGAACTTCTTCAGTTCAGTTGTGCTATAGGCATGGCAAAGTGTCTGTCTATCTGTCTGTCACTGTCTGTGTGTGGTTGTGTGGGTGTGTTTAAATAACTTAAAGTAAAAAACCGCTGGACCAATTGCCATGATATTTGGTAGGTATCGTATATCACCTTAGGTGTCTCATTGGGAAATTGCTCAAATCAAAATGATCTTACCACCGGCGTGTGATTTGGGTAAAAAAATATGATTTTTGGTCAAAAAACCTAAACTCAAAAACTTCTGGGCACATCAGTCTGAAATTTGGTGGGAACATTCTTAGGGGTGTGTAGATTAAGAATTGTTCATGACATGATAGATCGCATCAGTGATATGCAAATGAGGTCTAAAAATGTGTCTTTTTAGGCAAAAATCTATCATTCCAAAAGTACCTAGCAGATTGAGCTGAAATTTGGTTGGAATGTTCTTAGGGGTATTTCGATGAGGAATTGGTAATAACATGATGATGCCATCAGAGATAGGCAAATTAGATCTAAAAATGTGTCTGTTAGGTCAAAAATCAAAATTACTGAGCAGATTGAGATGAAATTTAATGGGGATGAATCTGGTGAAGGTGAATTCACAACATGATGAGCCCATTGGTAATATGCAAATTGGGTCTAAAAATGTCAATTTTGGTCAAAAAGTTATATCTTCAAAACTACATGGGCAATGTGGCTGAAACTTGGCGGGGATGTTTCTGGAGGTGTTATTCTGCAGTTATCGTTGAAATCATATGGACAAAACTAGCCTTAGCAGCCATGACCACACCCTTAGCAACAGTGAACTGATGATGCATATTACAAAGATAACAACAGGGATGGGTAGGTAAGTAATTAAGAAAATGTATGTAAATATCCATAGCAACAAGGTCATGTCCATAGCAACAGCCGAATGACAGTTTATATTGCAAAGATAAACACTTGGAAGGGTAGGCAATAAGTGACTAAAGATTCCAAAAATGTATGCAAATATGTCTAGCAACAAGACCACGCCATAGCAACAGCCCAGTGGTGAAATATATATTGTAAAGATAATAAGAGACATTAATAAAAAATGAATAAATATTCAAAATGTATGCAAATATACCTAGCAACAAGACCACACCCATAGCAACAGCCAAATGATGGAGTGTAAATTGCCAAGGTGCTGACACTTCTTATGGGTGCTGCATCTCAGATGATTCCATAAAGAAGCCTGTGATTGGTGCTGACCCAACATTTATGGGCACTGCAACTATCAGATGATTCCATAAAGAAGCCTGTGATTGGTGCTGACCCAACATTTATGGGCACTGCAACTATCAGATGATTCCATAAAGAAGCCTGTGATTGGTGCTGACCCAACATTTATGGGCACTGCAACTATCAGATGATTCCATAAAGAAGCCTGTGATTGGTGCTGACCCAACATTTATGGGCACTGCAACTATCAGATGATTCCATAAAGAAGCCTGTGATTGGTGCTGACCCAACATTTATGGGCACTGCAACTATCAGATGATTCCATAAAGAAGCCTGTGATTGGTGCTATGAATTGTTGTCTATATTTATTTCATAATATTAATTTGATATCTGTTCAATTATCTAAATTTGTCATCTAGTGTTGTGGATGGATTTGGACATATTTATTGTGAAGTTGAAGTCTTCAATTTAGTCAATCAGTATTAGGGCTATACAGTAGTAGTGAGATTAAAATTCCACAATACGTACCATTATTTTGCGTAATTTTATTGGGTGTTGAGAATATTTCTGTCTTAATAAATTTCACATCTTTCAGTTGAAGTTTGTCTTGTTTGTCAATTAGTATTATAGATACATTTGGTATATACCCATACTCAGCTTAATCATAAATTTATTTTTTTATTTTTGATTAATGCATTGACATTTAAATGGATTTTATGTCAAGTATAATGTGCATCAATAGATTACTTGACTCCTATGCTGAATAATCCACATATATGACACTTCTAAATCGTGTCAATTATGTTTGAGTCAGTCATGTCATGTCCTCATTTATATCAATAAATCAAAAGTGAAAAGTCTGTGTTGTAGTCAGTCTGTCTGTCTAGAGGAATTCCATGCAATGTTCCTACTATCTTGTGATAATGTGACTTGGCTGTGTCAGGATGCAAGAGAAAGTGTATGGAATAGCATGAGTGTGGTTTTATTGCAATATTAATCATTGTACTGTCACCTAGACAACGCTCATCAAAATCAGCCCTCTTGTAATGTGTGTGTCACCAATCACAGCCACCTTATAAACACTGTTTTTGGGTGTTGACAAACCATGCCTAAATACCAAGGTCAGTATCAGTCTACAAATTCCTGTTGTCTACTGACCTACAACAATTAAATGTACAATCAAAGAAGAATCAGACAGAGTCAAATCATCATAGTGTTTTCTGTCACCAGTCCACACCATCTTCAGCTGCTTCAAGATTTTCATAACTACCAAATACTTTTATTGATATTTTTTTATTCATTCAGACCAAACATTTTGTCATGCAAGGGGCACTGAGATCATGGTGTACAATTTAGGGCTTAATGTTGTAGACCACATCATAATTTTTCTGTGTTTATAATCCCTGCACGCCATGTGTACTTTGATATTTTAGATATACATTGTGATGAATCTACTCCAAAAAGTTGTGTAATCCTACACAGTTAAAGTACTATTGCAATGTAGGGGGTGTCATAGTCTCTCTCTAAGTTGTGTAATCCTACACAGTTAAAGTACTATTGCAATGTAGGCGGTGTCATAGTCTCTCTCTAAGTTGTGTAATCCTACACAGTTAAAGTACTATTGCAATGTAGGGGGTGTCATAGTCTCTCTAAGTTGTGTAGTCCTACACAGTTAAAGTACTATTGTAATGTAGGCGGTGTCATAGTCTCTCTCTAAGTTGTGTAATCCTACACAGTTAAAGTACTATTGCAATGTAGGGGGTGTCATAGTCTCTCTCTAAGTTGTGTAATCCTACACAGTTAAAGTACTATTGCAATGTAGGCGGTGTCATAGTCTCTCTCTAAGTTGTGTAATCCTACACAGTTAAAGTACTATTGCAATGTAGGGGGTGTCATAGTCTCTCTCTAAGTTGTGTAATCCTACACAGTTAAAGTACTATTGCAATGTAGGGGGTGTCATAGTCTCTCTCTAAGTTGTGTAATCCTACACAGTTAAAGTACTATTGCAATGTAGGCGGTGTCATAGTCTCTCTCTAAGTTGTGTAATCCTACACAGTTAAAGTACTATTGCAATGTAGGGGGTGTCATAGTCTCTCTCTAAGTTGTGTAATCCTACACAGTTAAAGTACTATTGTAATGTAGGCGGTGTCATAGTCTCTCTCTAAGTTGTGTAATCCTACACAGTTAAAGTACTATTGTAATGTAGGCGGTGTCATAGTCTCTCTCTAAGTTGTGTAATCCTACACAGTTAAAGTACTATTGCAATGTAGGCGGTGTCATAGTCTCTCTCTAAGTTGTGTAATCCTACACAGTTAAAGTACTATTGCAATGTAGTACAATGGGTGTCATAGTCTCTCTCTAAGTTGTGTAATCCTACACAGTTAAAGTACTATTGTAATGTAGGCGGTGTCATAGTCTCTCTCTAAGTTGTGTAATCCTACACAGTTAAAGTACTATTGCAATGTAGGCGGTGTCATAGTCTCTCTCTAAGTTGTGTAATCCTACACAGTTAAAGTACTATTGTAATGTAGGCGGTGTCATATAGTCTCTCTAAGTTGATTTGGGTTATATTTGTCAATTGTGAATACAACTAATATACAGGGAGGTTTTTTAGCACAACTGAACTGGTAAATCATTAATTCCAATATTACTGTGCAGATTGGGGTGAAATTTAGGGAGTGTCCAGATTTTACTTCCAGGGGGACTCCGGAGGATTTCCCTTTTTCCTTGAGTATTTTTTTCATGGCACCTCCCCCTACAAAAGCTTGGGAAAAATTGATGCCCCACCCCCCAGCAAGTTCTTTATTTTTTTCCATGCCCCCCCCCCCATAGACTACACACATGCACAAACACATTATACATACACAATGTTCATGTATGCATGCATGCATGTATGTATGTATGTATGTATGTATGTATGTATGTATGTATGTATGTATATATGTATGTATGTACGTACGTATACATACAATTACAAAAGAGTACAAACCTCACAATGAACAAGAACACTTTATTGTAAAGCGCCAATCCTTCTCTACCAATGAATACTTCGAAAACTTAATACTCATAAAAAAAACTTAAAAGTTTCTACATATAAAACTTAAAAATAGCACCAATGGTTCTGCACAACTGTACGAAATGTATTGATATGAAGGAAGGTAAAATGAAAATATCTCTTTTGGACTTTAAATAGTTTACACTCACACACACACACACACATATTGCTTCCATGCCTATAGCCTTTGAACCTTTGTTCAGTTGTGCTAAAAAAAAAAATACTCATAATAACTTATAAAGTTTCTGTGTATAAACTTTTACAGGGTAAATCATTGTACTGAAAAAAAAAGATACATTTGTAACCATTTCATGCACAATGACAAGAACAACATATATTTCCATTGGGCAATGCGGGTATACTTTAAATACTTCACAACTGTTCTACTTTTTAGATAATACTTTAGTTCCAATGCCGGTTTGTGTTGCTCAGCTTGTCAACAATGCACGTGTAAATATGAACATTGTTATTGTTAGAAGAAATAGTCAAAAAATGAAATAATTTAACTATCAACATTTGTGCTTGTTGTTATACTTTCATTGATAGACAAGTTTTACTTCTATTGCCAGTATTAGGAGATTTCACTTGGCAAAAATATCAGATCAAAACATTGGGAAGAGCAACAGAAAAAAAGAGAAAACAAAAAATATAATGACTATGACTGGTTGAAGTTGTTCTTGAGTGGAACTCTTGAAAAAATGAAAGTGAAAGAGTTAGATAAATATCTTGAGCTTTAATTACCAAAACAGAGAAAATTAATAGTGAAAAATTAGACATAATATCCACTCACGTAGTAGGAACACCAGAATTTAGATCTAGAAAAATGACTGCAAATGAAATTAAAACTAATATCATGGAAATGAGTGAAACAGATAGTTGTGACTCTGAGACTGAAAGTGACACTTCTGTAATGCATGTTCTAAGCAGTGATAGAGAGAATTGTGATACTGATAACTCAGAAAATGATAACAAGTCTTGCACATTCTCGCGGACAAGTTACTTTGAGAAGTGGCAGAATTGCAGATCGATTTATGTTGCATTAAATAATCATGTTTTTTTCCATGACCCCTCCCCCCCCCTAGAAAAATGTGAAATTTTTGTTTAGCCCCCCCCCCCCCCCCCCCACAATTTTTCCTGGGAAAAATTGATGGCCCTTTGAAAATCCTCCTGGCCCCTCTGGAAGTAAAATCTGGACACTCCCTTAATGGGATGCATCTTGGGATGTGTATATGTTGATGAAGATGTATTCATAACTTGATGATTACACAACTTGATGATCACACCAGAGATCTGTAAATTAGGTCTAAAAATCTTTATTTTGGTCAAAAACGTATATCTTGAAAACTACATTATGAATGGAGCTGAAACTTTGTGTGGATGGTTTTCTGCAGTTATTGTGCAAATGATTTTGACACAACTGGCCATAACAACCATGACCATGCCCATAGCAACAGTCAACTTACAACAACAAGTGAATAAAGATTTTTTTTATGTATGCAAATATGCCAAGACCATACATGTTCATGTTTGCATCACACCATACAAACCTTTCCCTGACAAGGTATGTTACTATGACCAGACATAGCATACACAATCAACTTGATTTATGATAAAAATTCCCCTTCTAATAGCCAAATTCTGTATTAGCATAGGTTGTAAAGCCATGCCAGTCATACAATGCATGATGGGTAAAATGGTTGAAAGTCACAATGGATATAAACCTTGATAGGCAATGGTGCCAACATTCCCAATGTCTTTGCCAAACACATGTTTAAACAGTTCTGAAAGGAAAGTGATTCTGACCAAGAATAGAAGATTTATAGCTTGATTTACAAGGAATGGCGGCTACACACCATGACCTGTAATAAAAAATTATCACTGGCAAGATTGGTAAAGTGTGTGGAGAAACACTGACCAATGATATTTTTATAAAGCTCAGTCTGACTGCTTCCAACTAGCACTGTCTTCAATAACCTCAGTCTGACTGCTTCCAACTAGCACTGTCTTCAATAACCTCAGTCTGACTGCTTCCAACTAGCACTGTCTTCAATAACCTCAGTCTGACTGCTTCCAACTAGCACTGTCTTCAATAACCTCAGTCTGACTGCTTCCAACTAGCACTGTCTTCAATAACCTCAGTCTGACTGCTTCCAACTAGCACTGTCTTCAATAACCTCAGTCTGACTGCTTCCAACTAGCACTGTCTTCAATAACCTCAGTCTGACTGCTTCCAACTAGCACTGTCTTCAATAACCTCTTTCTGACTGCTTCCAACTAGCACTGTCTTCAATAACCTCAGTCTGACTGCTTCCAACTATCACTGTCTTCAATAACCTCAGTCTGACTGCTTCCAACTATCACTGTCTTCAATAACCTCAGTCTGACTGCTTCCAACTAGCACTGTCTTCAATAACCTCAGTCTGACTGCCTCCAACTAGCACTGTCTTCAATATTTTACAACATTCAAATCAAATTTATGTCGCTCAAATATTTCAAAAACATTTCAGTTTAAGTCATTTAGCAAATAAACAAAATTTATAGAAAAGATTATATATTATATTTAGTATGTGCTTTGGAATTTTAGGGGCATACTCAAAATATTGTCTCCTCAGCCTCCACACCCCTCCATAAATCACGCCTCCACCTAAATTACATTTGCTCCCTTAGTGGTACAGAACCAACCCCAGACTAATTTAAAACATGTAAATTCTTTAGAGCTTTAATAATTTAAAATCAGTATAGCCGTGAACTTGGAGAAAATTTAGTCATCACAAAATCACTAAAACGGAAAACCAATGATCCCATTCAATACCATGTGAGACAATGTAAAAAATATAATGATCTCATTCAATATCGTGTGTGACAATGTAAAAAATATAATGATCTCATTCAATATCGTGTGAGACAATGTAAAAAATATAATGATCTTATTCAATATCGTGTGTGACAATGTAAAAAATATAATGATCTCATTCAATATCGTGTGAGACAATGTAAAAAATATAATGATCTCATTCAATATCGTGTGTGACAATGTAAAAAATATAATGATCTTATTCAATATCGTGTGTGACAATGTAAAAAATATAATGATCTCATTCAATATCGTGTGAGACAATGTAAAAAATATAATGATCTCATTCAATATCGTGTGTGACAATGTAAAAAATATAATGATCTCATTCAATATCGTGTGTGACAATGTAAAAAATATAATGATCTTATTCAATATCGTGTGTGACAATGTAAAAAATATAATGATCTCATTCAATATCGTGTGAGACAATGTAAAAAATATAATGATCTTATTCAATATCATGTGTGGCAATGTAAAAAATATAATGATCTTATTCAATATCATGTGAGACAATGTAAAAAAGAATGAAACGATACAAAATAGAGATGTATTTTCAATTTTTTATTTTACTTGCAAACTACCCTTAAAAACAAATTTGTATCTTCAGATCTCCTCACTTGTAGAGAATAATATGGCATGGTTTTAAAAAAGCACAATAACACAGGAATAAAGAAATCTAATATACATTATTTTCATAAATAGTTGTCTGCTGACTGAAATAGCACTTACTGCTACCAATATATCTATACCCATCCCACCAAAGTAGCCAGACAAATTACCAGCAAAACAAACATTTCCCACAAAGTATTATAAAAAACATATGTAACAACATAGTGTGTCAGCTTATCAGGTCATCAGACTATTGTCACAATTCTCTAGAGCCCTCCCTCCATCATCTATGTCATCTTTCCCACCTGAACAGCTATGTCAAAGTACTAAAAGCAACCTGCATTGCTCAGCACTGACATTACCAAAGTACAGGTATTTCACAATAGAAGTGACCTGTGCAGTATAGCAATTAATTAGCATACAGTTGGTTTTAGCATTTTACTATTTTTGTACTTTTATTTGTTGAAGTATATATTGTATTGTTGATACTAAGATTGGCAATTGTCTGTATATTAATGTATACTACCACTACCAATAATAGTTGGTGATGAGTTGATATCTGTTCAGTTTGTTCAAATTATGGATTTTGTTAACATATAGGTGACACACAAAGCTGTATCAAATTAGCTGTAATATTTCATGTCACAAAGTTAAACCTGACACATTTCATCTTGCAAAGCTGGTACATAAAGGGGATCTGATTTGTCACTAATATTTTTAGATGTAATACTTTATATGACAACTTTAATATCATGTAGTGTGATTTGTTTGTGACCACATAGCTGATAATGTTTGTGACCCAGTTTAAGTAATTATACATTTGATAAAACCAGTATCATCTATCACTTATTACCATCAATTTGATAAAACCAGTATCATCTACCACTTATTACCATCAATTTGATAAAACCAGTATCATCTACCACTTATTACCATCAATTTGATAAAACCAGTATCATCTATCACTTATTACCATCAATTTGATAAAACCAGTATCATCTACCACTTATTACCATCAATTTGTCATATTACTATTTGTATTAGAATAATGCCACTTATAATGTTGGTATCTGGATCTGAATGGCTACATGTGTACACTCCTCACAAATATAAAAATTCTTAAAGTTTTGCTGTTACTTTGTTTAGTTGAGTTGAGTTGAGTTTAGTTTATTAGTAGGAGAGTGAGGAGTCCCCAATCCATGCAGTGTTTTAGAGAACAAAATTATGTAAAAATGTAACAATATCATACTTGGAAAGAGTTACTTTTGTGTTTGATAAATTACACATATTTCTGTAATTACTTCAACAGGACTAAAACATGACATAACCAGATTTAAACTGAATGCCTTCTGTAAGGGCAAAGTTGTGATATTCTCGTTCTTACAGAGATTTTTGGAATACAACAGAACATGTGCAATTAGTTATTTTTCCTTATTGATTGTTATTTGCCCATTGCTATAAAGATCATGATGAAAATATTTTTGTATGTTGTCATTATTTCATTTGTTTTTCTTCTGTAAGGAAGAGATATATTTAGTGGGTGGAAGTCTGTGTGTGTGTGTGTGTCTGTCTGTCTGTCTGTCTGTGTCATCGTTTTCTCCATAATGGCTTGCTCAATTCAAACAAAATTTTGAAGATGTATTCCGTAGGGTAATGGCAAGACTTGATTAGGTTTAGGTAAAAATCCTGTGAATATTAATGAGCAATTTACGTAATTAATGATTTTCGGTAATTAGGCTATATCTCAAGAATGCACGCTTCAAATTCATTATAACTTGGTACACACATTTGCGATACCAAAGCGCACCTGTCCTGAAAATATTATTAATGTAGCTTTTAGTTTTAATAATATATTGGCATGTTTTCGGTACATTGTACACAAGATCGTCATGGACATTAAAGGATGCCCTCAACAGTCGTTGTTGTGCAAGTGAAGATATTGAACGAGTTTTTAGCACAGCATCTGCACTCAAACATTGAGTCAGTCATATTTCGAGCATTTGGTAAGTACTCGTACATATTATTTATAGTGTTACTTGCAACTACATGTAAAATGAACGACTTCAAAGTTTGAACGTTACAAATCAAATCAATCGCCATTTTCGTCCACAGTGCAACTTCAATGTGCAAGGTCACATACATACCTATACGGTACATGTACGTACAGTACAGCCAGTGATGGACGCCATTTTCTTTAAGCGATCGAGAATAAATAGATTACTTTCCATTGTAATATTACAACACGAAGTGTTTTCATTATGCCAAAAATATAGGTCGTGTTGTTATTGTGCCAAAAATATAGGTTATGAATGAATGTATGTATGTATGTAAAAAGGAAAACATAGTTTCTCTTCAGGAAATGTTGTCTAAAGTGGTGCGACGATGCGATTATTTTTTTTACATTCTCAACAAATGTTAATCAATCTACTTATCATTGCAGTTAATGTACAAAATTTCGTTTGAATTGAGCCAGCCGTTATGGAGAAAACGATGACACAGACAGACAGACACACACACACACACACACTACCACCCACTAATATATCTCTTCCTTACGGAAGAAAAAAATATTTCTGTAATTACTTCAACAGGACCAACAACAAGCTTTTATATAGCAAAGCAATAAATTATTCAAGGTACAGTGATTTTCAAGCAAATTGACCCCCACCCTCAGCCAGTCACATTCTTCTTTGAGATCTGATGGTGATTACACCTTTGTTTACAACTTCTTACAATACAATTTATGCAACTAGAATCATATTGCATTGTACAACCAGTAATTAAGTTTAGCATTCTGATATCACATCAGTTACAGATACTGTATCATCATGCCACATTGGTTACAGACACCATATCATCATGTCACATTGGTTACAGATACCGTATCATCATGCCACATCAGTTACAGATACCATATCATCATGTCACATCAGTTACAGACACCATATCCAAAAGACTTTTCATGGTGTTAGTATCTCATTGACATGATGATACGGTATATGTAACTGATGTGACATGATGATATGGTATCTGTAACCGATGTGAAATGATGATATCACATCAGTTACAGATACTGTATCATCATGCCACATTGGTTACAGACACATCATCATGTCACATCGGTTACAGATACCGTATCATCATGCCACATCGGTTACACACACCGTATTATCATGTCACATCGGTTACAGACACCGTATCATCATGTCACATCGGTTACAGATACCATATCATCATGTCACATCGGTTACAGACACCGTATCATCATGTCACAGTTACATATACCGTATCATCATGTCACATCAGTTACAGACACCGTATCATCATGTCACATCGGTTACAGACACCGTATCATCATGTCACATCGGTTACAGACACCGTATCATCATGTCACATCGGTTACAGACACCATATCATCATGTCACATCGGTTACAGATACCATATCATCATGTCACATCGGTTACAGACACCGTATCATCATGTCACAGTTACATATACCGTATCATCATGTCACATCAGTTACAGACACCGTATCATCATGTCACATCGGTTACAGACACCGTATCATCATGCCACATCGGTTACACACACCGTATTATCATGTCACATCGGTTACAGACACCGTATCATCATGTCACATCGGTTACAGATACCATATCATCATGTCACATCGGTTACAGACACCGTATCATCATGTCACAGTTACATATACCGTATCATCATGTCACATCAGTTACAGACACCGTATCATCATGTCACATCGGTTACAGACACCGTATCATCATGTCACATCGGTTACAGACACCGTATCATCATGTCACATCGGTTACAGACACCATATCATCATGCCACATCAGTTACACACACCGTATTATCATGTCACATCGGTTACAGACACCGTATCATCATGTCACATCGGTTACAGATACCATATCATCATGTCACATCGGTTACAGACACCGTATCATCATGTCACAGTTACATATACCGTATCATCATGTCACATCAGTTACAGACACCGTATCATCATGTCACATCGGTTACAGACACCGTATCATCATGTCACATCGGTTACAGACACCGTATCATCATGTCACATCGGTTACAGACACCATATCATCATGTCACATCGGTTACAGACACCATATCATCATGTCACATCGGTTACAGACACCATATCATCATGTCACATCGGTTACAGACACCATATCATCATGTCACATCAGTTACATATACCGTATCATCATGTCAATGAGATACTAACACCATGAAAAGTCTTTTGGATAGCTTGGTCAGTGAGATACTAACACCATGAGAAGTCTTTTGGATAAACCTGACATTGGATTTTAAATACATAAATTAACGTGTTAATGTATATTATACTATGGCTAGACCGACTTGGCCAATCAGAGGCCTTGATTTTGGTTGGTTATATGGAGCCACAACCCACTCTTTCTTAGGGGTGTGACCTATATTACGCTCAGCACTCAATTTGCATGCAACAAATTACACAAAATTAGGGTTATGTGCACGTAACCCTCCCGAACTCGACTATCTATTACTTATTTACTGCTTTGTCAATGAATGTATATAAATTGGAAATAAAGTGAGTGGTGTACAACTGTTGGGTGAGAAAAAGTTCTAATAATTCCTGGTATTTAAATTATTACTTGACTTTAAATAAAACTTGCCACCACAGGGTGTCTAATACAGATAATTTGTGTGTGTACATGTGTTGCACTGATTGCAGTCATAAATATGACACAAGAATTGTGTTCCTATTTAGAGGTAAATTACTACTTCTGCCTTCAAAATAAGTACTTTACATTTCTTATATCTTTATGATTGATCAGTAGCAATATAGTTACAGTTGATGAAGTCAACCTGTACAACTTTGTCTTGTGTCTTGTTCAAGTAACTTACTTGGCTATATGTGTTGTGAGAGAGAGAGAGAGAGAGAGAGAGAGAGAGAGAGAGAGAGAGAGAGAGAGAGAGAGAGAGAGAGAGAGAGAGAGAGAGAGAGTTTAACAGAAGGTGAAGGAGAGAAATTGGGGTGACATAAAGTTGAATATTGTAGGAAAGAGGACAGATAATCCAGAGAATGGGGAATGAGGGGAAAAAATTAATTATGTTAACGTATATAGCATTCAAGAGTAAATAGAAGAGGAGGGCGGGAGTGAAAATAGAATTGTTTAACAGCTGACTCTCTATTCAACTGGAGTGATTGAAAACTATCACTTTATCAGGCTTATTAAACTCAGCAGATATAGAAAGGAAGTATGATTCCTAGAAATATTGAACTTCCTCACATAAGTAGACCGAAGTTGAAAGATTAGTGTAGTCTTTTATATAATAAAACAAAATCAAGGATAGCTTGATGATAACAGCTGCACTCACCAAAGTTAAATGTATACGTAAGAATCTAAGTGCTTTTCATATAAATCTTTAGAAGTTTGTTGGCATGTCCGACACAACCGTCACAGTGATGGTGTAGTTGATAAAGGCTTTATATCTGTCTAAAACTTGTGAGAACCTAGTTAGTATAATTAAATGTCATGACAAACTGTGCCTCCCTCAATTCAGGATCAAATTGTCTATTAATTAATATTTCAGTTTAATTTGATTGCTTTTTACATTACCACTGTAATTTACTTGAACATTTTGATCATTTGACAATATTTTCCTAAACGTTGTAAAATTCATAAGGAAAGTGTTTTTTCTTTTCGTCAAAATCATTCCTCACGAGAAATTAACTTACTTTATATTAAGGGAGCAAGGAGTTCCGGGCGTTACGGTTACGGCTTTATGGTTACGGACACCCAGTACAGGGAGAGGAAAGACAAAGTTAAACAGAAACAAAGAAACAAACAACACAGCTCTCTTACGAAGCAGCAAACAGTTGCTTCCTGTAAATCTAATTACGAGGGTATTGTGGTTAATTATCTCGGCAACGCCCTATTCTTACATGTATCATCAAAGACTAATAATTGACACTAGTCCACACTATTCTCCGTCAGAGAACTAGTCTGGATGTGAATGTCATCTCTAACTAAACCAGTGTAGGTGTGCTCGTATAGGTGTACCATATAGGAACTAGACTATCAGTGAACTAGACAAAAATAACGTTGATTAAAATGAAGATATAGGCGGCAATTAGCTTTGAATGATAGATTATTTATTCCATAAACCTGTTAGGGAAGTTATTTCATTTTATTAATTTCCTGCAGAAGTAACCTCAAAGCAATTGTTATCAGGAACTTTGTGGAAACGTTTCCTATTTTACCAGATCGTACCATCCATTTAGGAGCTATCGATGTTTCTGTGTTGTTGCTAACACTCATTCATACGGAAATAAACTCCAAATCCGGTTACAAACATAGTAAATCTATAGAAAAGATAGACTTAGCAAAGGTGGAAACTGTAAAACTACGCATAAACATTTAAAATTAGTTTGTAACTACGAAAATTATAAAATACTACAGCTAAAATAGAATAATAATGTTGGCCTGAACGGCTTGCCATATACATATCGTTCGATACATGATGTATGGTGTATTTGTATTTCTTTTCAACCTGAACCAGCTTTTCTATATCGCCTTGTAACGTTGTTATTATCATCATCGTCGTCTCGTCGTCGTCGTCGTCGTCGTCGTTGTTGTTGTTGTTGTTGTTGTTGTTGTTGTTGTTGTTGTTGTTGTTGTTGTTGTTGTTGTTGTTGTTGTTGTTGTAAAGATTCAGTTTACTTCATCGTACAATGTAGTATACATTCTTTTAGTGGTCTGACTACACATGTATCATGAAAAGTTGAGAACAACACGTCTACGTATGTAATACAGCAGGTCGACATCAACATGTGCGCTCGTACTAGAAGTAGTACCTGACTGACCCATTGGAAATACGCGTTCACTTTTCCTCACGTTTTTGTTCCTGAAGCTATTTTGCTCACGCTCACAGTATAGTGTACCATGTTATTTCAATTCTGGCCAGTTTCACAATAATGAATGTTATTGATGCAACAAACTTTAGTTGTTTTAGATTAACTACCTTTACCCGTTGCACGTGGATTGTGCCCTACGTACTACATCATGTAATACATCATACATGACGGTGTACACATGTGTGTACGCGGCTGAAGTTGGGGTTGTTGGAAAAACAGATACTATCACATGTAAATTAACAGTTTTGAGAACTGATATAATGTTTGAGCAATCAATTTCGAAGGTAATAAGAACGTGTATTTGACGCCGAAACACGTCGTAATGGATGTCGAAGCGACGTGCACTCGTGTCAGCAGACTCGGCCAAAAAAAAAGTTGAACAAAAACCAAAAAAAAACAACTTTAACAAAAAATATATTTTGACTTTCAATTATATATAATCCTTAAAAGAAATTCTGGTTTGACGAAAAATAAAACAATTCTCTCAAATAAATGAAAACTTATTTCAATTAAAATAATGTGAACATGGAATAAAAGTACATAAACTGTTAAAATTAGTTTGTAAGTACGAAAAATATAAAATACTACAGCTAAAATAAAATATACTTTTGGCCTGAACGGCTTGCCATAGGAAACGGAACTTGCTTCATTTTTGTGGAATATCAATTGATATATTAATTTAGTTTATTACTTTCTCGACATTATTTGTATTTATATGTGACCGTAAGAACACAATTTAAAGAAATTATACTTAATTAACATCACATTTCATGTTTATTTTAAGATGTAAAGTCCCCTGTAGAATGAACCAGGGAAAATGCTAACTTGACAATTTTCACGATGACTTGACCGTTTTCAATCGGGGTGGCGAATCTTCTACATTTTCCCGTTCATCGCTGGCAATTCAATTAACTGTATTCAACAATTGACATCCTTATCAATGATAGCTCAAAAACAGTTCACTTTTCCCACATCAGAAAGTAGTTAAAATAAGGCGAAAATGATATGTCTCCGTCAGATGTTTATCGATCTTGCAATCAGGAAAAACAGATTAGTAACAGAGAAAGCGTAGGTGTCGTATGCATACGTAACTATAGATGACAAGTGTATTTGTATTACTAGTCAGTCAAACACCATCACAGTGAACATGAACAACCACAGAACAACTATGGTAACTTAGTTGACCTTTGACCTTAATGTTGACAATCAAAATACACGACTTGAGAAGATATATATCCTATATAGACTGACATCAGTTTTTGACATTCAGTTCACAGTTGCTTGTGGGTTGTGATTATTTCAATGAACTCAAAGAATTTAGCGTTTATAATCGACGATTCATGATTTATTTATGTTGTGTTAGGCATGAAAATTGTTTAATTGAATATTGCAATGTGTGGCTACCATAGCCGACGGATTAAAACAGGACTTGATTTGAACTGTGTCCCCTGTCTTCTCGTACAGGACTAATATGCAAGAGAATACCAAGCCTCTCGTTCGTTGAATGTAAATATACCGGTCTGTTTACCTCCAACATCCGACATTATATACGTGAACATTGAAAGTCAGTTTTAAATACTAAATTACGATAGTACAATCATAGCCCTCAAGTGTCTGTGATTCAATGTATCGTTGCACCTTGCTAATAATAGTTCTGTTCATTCAACTTCTTTACAAACTTACAAAAGTTTTCATTTATCTTATCATAAAAATTCAAAAGCTCTTCATTTTTCATGTTATATTTTTTTGCATATCGTTTAAATATGTGGTAGCAGAAAATATAGACTTTTCAACTAGAGAAATGTCAAAACACATTGACAAGCAGATCATGTAACTTTTCAGACATACATACATACATACATACATACATACATACATACATACAGACAGACAGACAGACAGACAGACAGACAGACAGACAGACAGACAGACAGACAGACAGACAGACAGACAAAGTAACAATAACACCAGTGTTTTGTGATTAAGCCTAATATACATGATATAAGGCCGAGTGTCGTTCTGACTACATTACGGTACTTTCAAAATAGGTTGGGTCGATACTTTTGTTGTTGTTGTTGTTGTTGTTGTTGTTGTTGTTGTTGTTGTTGTTGTTGTTCCTTTTTTTGTCACGACATGCATATTTCACATCATTCTCGAGATATTTTCCAAAAGTAGTTCACTGATATATAGAATAGTTCAGGAACGGCATGAAAATTTGGCTAGGTTTGGGTAATTAAGGACGATCACAGGTTACTAGGGTAAGTGTAACCACAACATTTTTCTTTATTTGTTTACTGTTTGGCCTACAAGATGCAATATCAAGAAACTACGGATTTGGCGTGTTTTGAATTCAGACTCGCAATCAAGTACATGGTTGTACCTTATTTACATTACATATATTTTTGTATTTTACACATTGTTTTGACGACTGTGCGCGCATCATTTTGAAATATCCCCAGACAGATACAAAGAACGAAAAACACCACTGCACGGCCGGGTATTCAGATAGAATATCAGAAAGTATATGCAGTGAAATGAATTTAAATCCTTCTTGAATTTAGTCCTACCATACATCTTTGTACATACATACATACATGGTTGTATTTTATTTCAGTCTTATAAATAAAATAAAGATAATGTCAATTGTGTTGGTACGGTTGTTGTCTAGTACATAGTTCATATAGCGTTGTATGAATTTCCCATCATGCCATCATGACTGTGCTATCTAGAGGCTCTATTTTTATACTATCAATTTCACATTTGTCCGTTTACACTTGTACGCATATGATAACTAGATGGCGTGGCTTCCTTCATATCAGAGAATGTTCATCGACCTTGAGGAGATACGAGGTACCATGAAAAACACAGATGTTATATTGAAACTTTAATTGTATCAAATATTGTGATATTGATAATGTAAGGCGACAAAGGGAATATTAAGTACGGTAGTGTACTATGGCTAATGGCGTAAGCCTACTACATTGTAGGAAGATAAATCCTATGGATATATCTTAAAGGCAATAGGGATGAGAAATTGGGTATTAATTTTAAATGTTTAATTAGTAAAACAACTTACCATGTTTTCCATTTAAATATGCGAAACAACACACCAAGTACGTTTAATTATTGTAACTTATTAATTAGAAAAAATGAAAATAAAAACGTGTAAAATGTTTGTTACAGAAAGGGGATTTGCAAATAGTTTAAACTCAGCACACAGGCGGCAATATAACATAATGAATTCGAAAGACAACCGTGTACGTCATTGTTATCAATGATCTCCGTTTTATATATATGTCTATATCATTATGTATTTATCAATATAAAAAAAACAATTGTCATTTAAAGTTGAAATATTTGAATACATTTTGTACTTGTTGACGCAACGGGCTTCGATCTTCACGGTACCGTAAATAGGCCTACAGTCTCAGACGGTGCCGTAAAGAGATCTGAGAGAGGTGTTTACGACTATGATCTAAGTGATCTAAACCAACACTGAATTTCTGTCAAGGTCACGTCAAGGTCAAGTCAAGGTAAAATGAAAATACCGAGATAAGTCGTCCTATGTCTTGTTGTCTATTAAAAGTCTTAAAGTCTAAACGGTATTTACAACCATGTCAATGATTCGATACCCTGCTCACTATAGTTTGACAGTATTGTAGAATTGTATAATAATAAAACATACTGTGAATGTTCTCTCAAGTCTTAAACATTGTAAGATAATCGACAAACATACACAACATGCGAAAATATAAGCAAACACAACCACACATACATACATACATACATACATACATACATACATACATACATACATACATACATACATACATACATACATACATACATACATACATACATATTTGCAGTATGGTTCATCACATCCTAATAAGTGTAAAGATTCCATTCCCTATTCACAATTACTTCGTTTACGTCGTATTTGTAGTAGTGATTTGGATTTCAGAGAAAGGTCTGCTGAATTTTGCACGTACTTCCATCAACGTAGTTATCCAATGTCGGTTACCAATGCGGCTTTACTTAAGGTGTCAACTTTGTCTAGGGAAGCTTGTATCAAATCACATGATCAGAAGAGTAACAACTATCGTCCCATATTAGCTCTAACATACCATCCATTTTCCACTAGAGTTAAGAACATTATATACAAGCATTTTAATATCTTACGTTCTAATAGGGTTACCAATTCATTATTTCCTGAAGTACCTTTAACAGCTTGGCGTCGTGATACCAATCTTAGAGATATGAACATGAATTGGAAGTTAATGCTGGTTAATTTCCTTGCGATCGTACTCGATGTGGTACATGTAGTTTCATTATTAATACTAATCATGTTTTTGGCCCTAAGAACAGTTTGCCTGTTACGAGTAGATTTACCTGTATTTAATTTAGTACTAATGTAGTGTATTGCATTACATGTCCGAAATGTGGTTTTTTATATATAGGTTCGACTGTACGTCGTCTTGGTGATCGTTTCGTGGAACATATCCGTCTGACCAGACAAAAGAATCGTAACTACCCCGTATCTATGCATTTTACCAACGATCACAGTGTATCAGATATGTCTATTTCAGGAATTTGTAAGGTTTCTGGTGATGAGAAAGTATTGAGGTTGAAGGAGGAGGAAATCATTTTCCGTCTCGGAACGCTGGAACCCCTTGGAATTAATAGATTAAACACGTCATTTCCGGTGTAATCAGTTATTTTTTTTATTTCAGGCGTGTTCCATTGGGTTCTATTTGGTGCGTGCGAACATTAGAACTTTTCACACGTATATAACCGTTAAGCACGCGCGGTTGTCGTTCTGTTCCATAACATTCAGATACATGTATATTCAGGTGTTTACCTAACATGTCTGAAGCTTGCCGATAAATACCTTGATAAAGAATTTTTATTCGAAACTTCGGATTTTACATCTATTTATACGGACTGACTTACAAGTTCCATATGCATTTCTACATACATACATACATACATACATACATACATACATACATACATACATACATACATACATACATACATACATACAGAAAGTTGACCCTATATTTTCTATGGTAAGCATATATTATAATTTGCTAGAAACTCGGCCCACTAACTAACTTTTTAGTGGTCTGAGCTAGAAATAGCCTATTATTAAAGCATGCTAAGTAGGCCTATTTTCTTTAGTTACAACAGACTTTATTTTGACACTGACAGTTGCAATGTTCTAAAAAAGTCAATTATCGACACTGTTCAGTTAACAGGTGGTGATAACGAGATAAGAGTGTTTACAATAATTTTCTAACTGTCATTCCTATCTTCGATCATTGATGATCATCGCATTAATGACTATATTGATGTCAGTGAAATTGAAATGAGAATGATGTCCTGGTTTATGAAGCCTCTGATTGGTGGAAAACTGACTTTAGGTGATTGCATCATATCGAAATCTATAACAATTCATCAATCATGTACAGTACTGTAATTACGAATTTATATTAATTGGGTGACTATAACACGACCTAAAATGATACTTTGATCGCGGGAAAACGGTATCTATGTTCTAAATGTGATATCACAGATGTCTGAAGTTTTCAAACAATATTTTAGTTGTATCTAGGTTGTGTGAAACCGAACGAATTGTACGTGATAGTGTGAAATAATAGTGTATAAAATAAAAGGAGAAATATCACAGCTTAAGAAATAGACGTTAGCCTCGGAGAGATCTTTCTCCAATGTCTATGGCTTAATTAATAAGCTGGTGAGTATAGTGACAAACCATGTCAGCTTATATATTCCGTAAGAATTACGTTATATATTATGTATGTACGAGAGTCACGGTCAGTTGAAATTGAGGGATGACTGGCCTCCATTGTCAGTAATACAATATGTGAGAATTAAATTCATTCCTTGAATTTCAGTCATTCAGTCAGTTGTCAACAACGTAAGAAAACAGGATGATGACATTTTCTGCATCATGTACACAAGTCCGGAACATAAACGCCATGTTTCAAGGAGTGTGCTCCCCTGTGCGTCACTCGGTCATGTTTCGAGGTGTGCGCTTCCACATTTATATTACCTGTGCGGGGCGTGTGGGGTCGTCATGTATATTGCACATTTCTACACGCACGATATGTGCGCTCTCTCCAGGTACGTGTGCGATAGGTCATGCCCCGACACGAGCAAATATGCAACCAGGGTCCAAATATGGTTTGCTGCAACGAGTACTTTTCTATAGTGATGTCAGTTCATGCAAGTGTATTAATGTATGCAGTTATTGTTTTGTTAAATACTTACACAAATTTTATTAAATCTCATATAACACAATATTTTGTACATAAATAATTTTCCGGGCATGCAGGGCGATACGACTAGTCCCATCTATCGTTTATAGTAGTTCAAGTTCTAAACTAAAATTTAGAATTGAAATACGTGTCCTGAACAAAAAGAACGATCCCTTGTAATCATATGTATGGCTCCACGGATAATAACATTAATGCAAGGACCTGGCATTGAATTAATAGCATTTACACGTAACGTGAAAGTTTGTACTTTGTATAATCTAAGAAGTATTGGTTTGTGAAGAGCCCATTTGAAACTCTCGATATTTGAAAGAATTTGGCTAGTCATGCAAGGGGGTATTTGTTCCCCCCCCCCTCCCCAACATCGATCTTGAGCTGTAAAAAGATATAAACAGTTTACTATAACACCTTCTAACTGACTCCATTGGGACTAATTAAGTAAAATTCTTTCATGGTCAACGAAGCATGACCGAGAACGTTTCTGAAAGTTTAAAAAGTTGGTCATTTAGTTGTTTCGGCATTGTTGAAGTTACGCATCATTGACCGCTAATATATGCAGTCTTCGATTCGACCCCCTTGAAGTATGACACGTGCGTGTGAAAAGTGAAAAACACCGATTTCATCTGTGTTTGCACAAACATCTTATTATCGTTTGAAAACATGCTTAGTTAGGATACGTCAAAAGAGATTGTAATTTTACAATTAGAAAATCTCCTGACATTAAAAAAAATGTTTTTTGAAAGAAAGTTATCTATCCCTACCCATACGGAATCGTCCCTCAAACTACCACAGAATGGGGTGCGTGAAACCCCTATTGTTTGAATGGTTGATGCCAAGTAGTGGAGTATGTTACTGATTACCAGTCGCCGTACGACTTCTTTTCTGTGGCAGCACATTTATTTTTCAGGTACTGATCGTGGTCAAAACTGTGCCGATTTTACATCCGTTGTGGACTGATTTCCTACAAAATCGCTTGGATATTTGTTTTATATTGGGCACAATACAAAAATGGGTCGTTGGCAGCGGCATGGAAATGTTTAGTGAATGATTCGTCGGTACGAGTCCATGACCGGTGTTGTGTGGCCATCATCATCATCAACATAGTGTTTCACCGGTGACGTTCTCATCACACATATACATACGTACACAGCGCTGTTGGTCGCTCCCACCATCTGGTCTGGCTTGTTGTATAGAGTATCAGGCATTATTTCCGCCAGTATTTATCATTGCTCATTGTTTGTGTCCTGGAAGAGCCTTTCAAACGGAAAGAGTGAGTATATATCGTGGTATCTTTCTGATGAAATTTGCGTAGGATTTATATATCATATAATATAAGCAGGGGTCCTATTATAAAGTCTGGCATATTTTCCTGTGTTATCTCATCGAAATACAACGATGATGATCATGTCGGCTATATTTCACGAAGGTGCCACATCGGAGAATTATGACGTGATTTTCCTTATTCGCTTACAATCGTGCTAGAAATAAGCTTTTATCGACATGGCAGAGGAGTCGAGTGGGGATATTTGCAGGACTGCCCCGGAGGAGGTTAGAATCCAACGGGAGAACAGTGCGACGTCTCTGAATAGTCAACATAATGAGAGGATTGGACGTGCAAGAACAAGACGAATGAATGACAATATTTTGGAAAGGGGAGACGACAACGATAGTCGAGATGGAAGGGATAATGGAACAAGGAATGAAGAGGAAGACGATGAGGAGAACGAGGATCTACCCCATCCAGGGCTGGAAGACACAGTGTTCTTTTTTCTGAAACAAACTCACTATCCACGATTCTGGTGCATACAGTTGTTATGCTGGCCATATCCTTTTCACTTGAGTCGTACTAATTCAATCAATGGGATATATGGTTTGTATACATTTGCAAATTCGTTTGTGTTTGTGTTTGTTTGTTTGTGCTTGTGTGTGTGTGTGTGCGTTTATACCCCCATCTTTTAGCATTTGACATTAATGTTCGTTTCTTTTCCAGCATATTGTGTAATATATATTATACACCCATCGATCATTTTATTTTCTCTTAACGAACGTTTCTTGTTTAAGAACACAACTCAGACGACGTCTTGAAAGATTTGCCAAGATGAAGTTATGTGTGTATATAAAAAATCCCACCAAACAAGTATAAATTTAAACCATTGAAATTTGATGTTTATCGACATCAACAATTACTTTGGGGTCTTCCTTGTGAAAACATTTGACATATGTTGAAATCATGGAAACAGTATTGTTTTGGAAGTGAAACAATATGAAATAGTGAGAGATAAAAGTAGGTAGGGTTGGCTTGATTTGGAACTGCGCATTAAAATGGGGCCCAAAGCAGGGACATTAAAGTGTGATAGCTTTTATACTGTGGTATATTTATTTCATGCATATATAGTTTATATTTCATTGTTTACTTTTACTGACAGTTTGTATGATCTTACAATACAGTTCAACTTATTTTCATTTGGTGTCATTGCTATTTCTGCAGTATAATTATAGGTGATATGGGAATTTTGACAACTGCACAAAACTAGGATTTTAGCAAATCCTTTCAGTTGCGACAATTATGCAAATATGCACAGAAGTACAATTTGTAGGAAAATAATATTTTATCGAAAACTTATTAATATGTCACTTAGAGACATTTGAAACTTGGAATATGGCATAAATGAGTAATTTTCGACTGCAGTCAGGTGGTAATGAAAGGCTAGTATATATGTAGAGACAGCTTAATGATTAATACTGTATGTTCTATTCACATTGTTGTCTCTCATGTTCAGCATTAACCTCTTTGTATCAAGTAATTAGTAATATACTGACGTACCCCTTTCTTTGAAAACAATTAAATTAACGTTAATACTTCAATATTGATTTGGCCAATAAAGCCAATGTTCTTTAATAATTCACTTCTACTCTTCTCATACATATTTTACAGGAAGTGATTTACTGATCAAATTAAATTACATTTTTTTGTAATGTTCTTTTTCTGTATTTTATTTTTTGGAATAGAGATATTGATCTTTAAAGGTGGCCGTGTTGTCAGTAACAACTTTGTATTGAATGTGAAAGATGGCATGGTAGTGTATTGATTAGGATGTTAGTTGGTTTGTACTAGACTGCACTGAGATTTCTATAGCCCGTCTTGTAGCTTTCATCTACTGCTAAGTGTCTTTGTACTTTACACAATGTATAAGTTATAGTTATGATATAAGTGGTGTGTAAGTTGAGAATTTTGCAATCCAACAAGTTAAAATGACTATGATGATGACAAGTTACACACAAGTGAGCATGTACATGCACACACACTGAACAACATACATGTATAATGTACATGCATGTGAACACTATATCATGCACACTCATTCACACACACCCACATGTGAATTCAATAGTACATGATTGTAAGAATTCCACGTTATTCTGACTGATTTAAGCTATAAAGTCTGCATCATGCTACTGCGCATGTCTTTAGCTTTGATATCAAGAAATTGACATCAAACATGTGGAATTGTGGAAGGCCAAGTTCATTTGGATTACTGATGCAAGATATTAAAGGGTTCTCATGGGATGTAGTATGGCAATGATTGTAGCCGTAGAGATTGAAAAGAAATCATATCCAATCCTGTTGGCAAACACAAGACTTGTAGCTCGGTCAGTGCTATTAAAATTAGGATGGGCTTTACTTTGCTTGAATATCAGTAACTTTGATGTACATGTACATATTGAATGTCATTGACAGTAACTTGGATGTACATATTGAATGTCATTGACAGTAACTTGGATGTACATATTGAATGTCATTGACAGTAACTTGGATGTACATATTGAATGTCATTGACAGTAACTTGGATGTACATATTGAATGTCATTGACAGTAACTTGGATGTACATATTGAATGTCATTGACAGTAACTTGGATGTACATATTGAATGTCATTGACAGTAACTTGGATGTACATATTGAATGTCATTGACAGTAACTTGGATGTACATATTGAACTTCTAACAAATACATAGAATACTAAACCAAAATCCAGTTGGTGCAAGACAGATGTCTAAAATAATTGAACGTGTTGTATATTATTGTATATTATAAAATTAAGACATTTAAAATTATTTTCTTTTTAGTACAAATATTTAGACATTTCCAAAATATCTGTGAAATCTTGTTAATGATCAGTATGTGTGATTTTAGTCAAAAAAGTGAAAGATGAACAAAAAATGTAGACAAAATATCAACTTTTGTTTACATGAACTTGGCACGATAAATGTCTACAGTTTTGACATTCTTTACCTGTATCAGGAGGTACAAAGAGGTTAAAGAATAAAGTTTTAACATTCTTTACCTGTATCAGGCGGTACAAAGTGGTTAAAAAGTAAATGTCTAGTTTTGACATTCTTTACCTGTACCAGGAGGTACAGAGAGGTTAAAGAATAAAGTTTTGACATTCGTTACCTGTATCAGGAGGTACAAAGAGGTTAAAAAAGTAAATGTCTACAGTTTTGACATTCTTTACCTGTACCCAGGAGGTACAGAGAGGTTAAAGAGTAAATGTCTAGTTTTGACATTCTTTACCTGTATCAGGAGGTACAAAGAGGTTAAAGAGTAAATGTCTACAGTTTTGACATTCTTTACCTGTACCAGGAGGTACAAAGTGGTTAAAGAGTAAATGTCTAGTTTTGACATTCTTTACCTGTACCAGGAGGTACAAAGAGGTTAAAGAGTAAATGTCTACAAAAAGTTTTGACATTCTTTACCTGTACCAGGAGGTACAAAGAGGTTAAAGAGTAAATGTCTACAAAAAGTTTTGAAATTCTTTACCTGTACCAGGACATATCAGAATACTTTGATATTTAATAATGTCCACAGTTTCCTGTATGCAAAATATTTCAGTTTTTGTAAAAGATGAAAAAAAATGTGCACATGAGATATTTCCAATTTTGGAATGCAAATCAAAGTATGAATTAGATGCCCTGAGAGAGAAATTCCCAAAACGAATTACATGTTGGTATATATCACTGATTAAGCTGGAAATTAACAATCTACTGCTTAGGGCATTTCATTACCTTACTGTATTGTTGCCATGAGAGTTTGTCATAGCAACCATAAAATTAATAATTTCGCTACCATTAGGTGTTATAATCACAAAACACTTGGATGGGACTGCTGGCAAATTAGTCTCTGCTGTATGAAATGGTGAATTTTCATGAATAGAAAGTGTTCTTAATGGCAGCATGACAGAACTGCATATCAAGATGGCTGACTTGTGTGAATGGTGTCTTAAGTAGCTTTGACACAATGTATCAACATGGTTAAGCCATATTTACAGTGTTCAGTACAAATGTACCTATTATGCTTTAATCTGTGTGTCTAATTGTATCTCTAGAAATTCACTGCAAATGGCAATAACAAACTGAAATTTGGTCAAATATATCTCCATAATTTTGGTGTAGGAACTACTTGATGACTTGGCCAATGACTTGGCAACTCAGACTTTTTTGTTCATAACCTTACCAAAAAACCTTGAATTGAAAAAAAATAGTTTTTAACTTTTATTACTGTAGCAGTATTATGACTTCATTATAATATATGCAAATATATTAAAATTGACAAAAATATATTGCAAAGGCAATTGTAAGGTAGCAAAATAGTTTTGAATAATATGGACAGATATATTGAGTCTTGTGTAAATATGAATAATATGGACAGATATATTGAGTCTTGTGTAAATATGAATAATATGGACAGATATATTGAGTCTTGTGTAAATATGAATAATATGGACAGATATATTGAGTCTTGTGTAAATATGAATAATATGGACAGATATATTGAGTCTTGTGTAAATATGAATAATATGGACAGATATATTGAGTCTTGTGTAAATATGAATAATATGGACAGATATATTGAGTCTTGTGTAAATATGAATAATATGGACAGATATATTGAGTCTTGTGTAAATATGAATAATATGGACAGATATATTGAGTCTTGTGTAAATATGAATAATATGGACAGATATATTGAGTCTTGTGTAAATATGAATAATATGGACAGATATATTGAGTCTTGTGTAAATATGAATAATATGGACAGATATATTGAGTCTTGTGTAAATATGAATAATATGGACAGATATATTGAGTCTTGTGTAAATATGAATAATATGGACAGATATATTGAGTCTTGTGTAAATATGAATAATATGGACAGATATATTGAGTCTTGTGTAAATATGAATAATATGGACAGATATATTGAGTCTTGTGTAAATATCTAGAAAGTCAGTTCAATCTTTGATTTCCTCCACCAATATATAATTACTATGCCGCGTACTGAACCCAGTGACACATAAATTACCTCATTCTCAGTCATGTAGTAAAATGAAACGTAGCCTTTACAATGCTTTGACTAACACTGTTTTGTTCATCATTGCCAGGTTATCGCAAATTAAGATACTACTTATTTCAATAGGCAAGAGGTCATAGGTTGAAGCACTTTGGTTTATTGCAGACAAAGAAAATAATTTTATACTGCAGTGCAATGTGTAGTCATATCATTATTTTTTGTACCATCTTTCATTTTGATTATTTGTCTCTGTTCAGCCAGTGGTCAAGTCCAGGCATTCAAGAGATAATTTTTTAATATGTTGTGAAATTAAAATATTGTGACAAATATTTTTCCTATGAAAATGTTTCAAAATTTTGTTTGTTAGCACCTGACCACCCTCTGGGACATTTTTAATAGAAAATTTTAGAATAGTTTTATTTTGTCCCAGTAATCTGTTTGGATGATGCCAGATGTGTAAATGTAGGTAAAAATATTTTGAAGTTTTGAGTTCTTCCTATACTGCATAGAGCATGGAAATGTCAAAATTAATATCTTAGTGAGAGAAATGAAAAAAATACTATTTCACTGAGAGAAATGAAAAAATTTATATCTTGTTGAGAAAAATGAAAAAAAAATATCTCAGGGAAATGAAAAAATAATACGAGAAATGAAAAAATTAATATCACGAGAGAAATGAAAAATTAATATCTGATTGCACAGTAGATGGTTTGAGGTTAATTGCTTATTGAAGTTATTCTCTCGTTATCAAATGATATAAAAAAAACATTTATATAATACATTTGAAAACTTTGTTGTATCAATATTTGCTAATACTTTAAAATAATATTTCTTTACCCAGTGAAATGTAATTCTTCATTTGTGTACTTTTTGAAATAATTTATGTGTGTGTTGATGATTTCAGTCAAAATGTTTCTTTGTAGTAATTGAAGTAATTTTAAATCTATAAGGTGACGACATGTAGCTGTTCTCAATACAAGCCAAGTTGAAATCTTGCAGACTTTGCAGATACCTTGTGTCAGATACCTCGTGTCTGTCAGTGGATGTGAAAAAATGCAGTGTTATTTCAATTCAATTGATGTTGCAAGGCCCATAAAAAAGTCAACTGTTTAAAGAGATGGATTATTTTGTGTCATCTCATCAAATAGATTGGCAAACAAATAATAAATACAGCCACAACAACAAAAAGGCTGTACCACAGGGGTCGTTTTGCTCAGTGTAGCGCATAGAGAAGATTGTACAACACAAGTTGGGAAGAGTAGATAAAAAAGAGTATTGTTATGACCAGATAAAAGAAAACATTGCAAGGGTATGTTTTGGCATTAAGGTACCATTATAAGGTCATTGTTGAAATGATCCTGGCTAAGTCTTGGAGGTCAACAGTGTCTGGAAAGGTCGTTTTAATAGTCAATTGTGTGTTGTTGTGTAGATGTAGTGGTATGTTGTGGTATCAGGTAAGAAAACCAGGCAGACATGTGTTTGGCCCTCAGGTCCTTAGTGAAATACAAACAGTTGATTTTTCTCTTTGAGAGCTAGACAGTGTATGTGAGTGAGATACCTGACATATTGACAGTGTATTTGGAAGTGTTCATTGCAAGTTTGGATGGATGGACGATATCCCACTGCTGGTTCTGTTGGATGTAGGAGAAGAAAACAACATTCTTTGCTGGTCATTATACCCGATAATCTGATATGCTAGACTGCTTGTGTAATGAGTTACAGTATATATACATACTTATATGACGTATATATACATAGATTGTTGCATTGAAATTGCCTTCTTCCTGTCCTTGTTTTTGTGGGTTGGCTGGAAATGACAGTGTCCTTGTTAAAAAGTTGTAAAAATAGTACCATGAGTTTGGAATGCCATTCATACTGGCGTGATGAAAAATATAGCCGAGCTGAATCCTGTGACGTTTGTTTTGAGTGAATGGAGGGGTATTGGAATGTTAGACTTCCTAATTGTTCAGAGGCCGATGATAGAAGAAAACATAGTACAACTGAGATGAGTGAATGAAAGAATAAATCACACATAGTGTTAAGCTTTATGTTAAGTCAGAACTAAAATATCTCCACAACTGGCAACTGTATAATTACTAGTCCATTGTTATGATAAAAGAATACCCATCCAAGGGGCCTCAGCTTGTTCTATTATGATTGTATTACTATGTAGGGGGTACTTTGCCATTTTACTCAATGAAAAGTGTTGGCTTGATGAATGGGAACAACTGGGCTGCATCAGGAACAACTGTCAGTGTCTGTCTCCCAGCCTGTCTCCCAGCAAGACAAATAATTTAGTCTTGTGTCTCCCATTCCTCACCTCTATTTCAAGTCCAAAATGTTATTACTCACAGGTCAGGACACTTGGTCACTATTTATAGCCATACACATCAAGAACTGTCAACAAATCTGGTACAATTGAACACATATGCTAGCTTGAGTGTAGTGAGAGAGGGGGCATTTAAGGGCATATGGATGTGACTACTTTGTTGGGCAGAGATTATATTATGTGTATCTTTATAGGTGTGTTTTTGAAGTCCAATTAAAGTGATTGAAGTAGTAGGGAAGTATCCATATCAGCAACAACTGGTCATGACATTCCATGGAAGAATGTCATCATTGCCTGGGAATATCCAGTTCAAGGTAGTTGGAATGAAAATGCTATTTTAATTTCCAATCAGGCATGGAATAAGATCCATGGATATATCAAGGATTGATCCTTATTGTATCAATGGAATGGTGTGCTGGCTCAAATAGCATCATACTTTTCATATGTACATAAGTTAATACTTGCAGACTAATCCAAAGTTTATACAATGTCTATGTCATCAAGTGATTTTCAATTCTATTATTCTTATTTGTTCCCAAACATATTGGCACAGTAGTGTATTAATTTTATTGACTGGCCTTAGGAGGATAATTGGTGTGCTGTTAATGAATTGTCATGGTGTACACTGAGTAAAAATCACACTTTTGTTAGTCCAATGGGCACCGCCCGGAGGGGACTTAGAGGTTGGGTTCTGTCCGTGCATCCTTGTGTCCAGCCATGTGTCTGTTCATTCATGTGTGTGTTCACCCCCATATCTCTGGCATGCACCAACTGATTTCAACCAAACCTGACACAAAGGTAACATACTATGTGAGACATATGCACTTCATTTTGTTTTACAAAGGGTGTCAATATTTGTTGTTAAATTTCATTGCATCATAACTTTGGAGGTGTAATACATAGTGACTCCATTCAAGTGCCTACACCCATATGATCAAATATGAGCTTCTTTTAAGACCTTGACCCTTGACCTTGAAACTCTTCTTCAAGGTCAAATAACCAATATTGTTCATCTTCATAGCTTTTTGAATATTTTTGAAGTGACGATGATATTTTAATCATGTCTTGGTTTTTTACAATGTCAGGCATATGCTAGTCACTGAATTTCTTAACCTTGACGTGAATAACAAAATGGCGGCCATGTTGTGATAATCGAAGCACATTTTTCCTGCTCTCTCCAAAAGTTTGATACATGTGGACACCATTGAAGTGTCTACCCTCACATTATCAATGATGAGCTTTCTAATGAAACATTGACCTTTGACCTTGACAAACATTTTTCTCTGAAATTGAAGAACTTTCCTTGTATATCTTGACCTTTGCCTTTGATATGTGTATTCAAGGTCAAATAGCAAAAAGTCTGTCCATTTAATACCAAAGACAGTAGGTTGACCTAATACAGGGACTATTTCATGGGAAAGGTATTTTGGTATATTTTCATCATGGTGATTGGTCAGTCAAGTGAGCTGAACATAAAATATTGCTACTAATAGTCAGAAAATTATTGAGAATAAATAATTCCAAAGTTATGATTTGAGCCATAAACCTATTCACTACTGAATTTATATATAACAGATACAGAGTTGCAATTTATATATAACAGATACAGAGTTGCAATTTATATATAACAGATACAGAGTTGCAATTTATATATAACAGATACAGAGTTGCAATTTATATATAACAGATACAGAGTTGCAATACAGACTAGTTATTTTGGTAAATATTAAACTTTAAAATTGAAGCGTTGACATGAATTGAAAGATGAGGCATATTTCTCAGACTTCACTTGAAAGATGTTAATTTTTGTGAAGTAATTTTGGCAGGAAATAACTTGGCACTAAAGAAGTAACATTCCTCAGCTGCGACTTATATTAAGAAAATTATTTTGAACATATGTATGGCATTTAGCTGAGTCCAAATATGGATTCTGTTTTTGATCTTTATTTCCTGTAGTCAAATACTATAGTGAAAGTAAAAATAAAAACTTATATTAAACTAAAATTAAACTAAGATTGAAAACTAAAATTAAGGTATAATCATCAATGATAAAGAACAATGTATTGGTAAGCTTGAGAGAGATATTACAATGTTGTGACTAGCCAAGCAGTTGAGAGTTAGGTATTACAGTGTTGTGACTAGCCAAGCAGTTGAGAGTTAGGTATTACAGTGTTGTGACTAGCCAAGCAGTTGAGAGTTAGGTATCATAATGTTGTGACTAGCCAAGCAGTTGAGAGTTAGGTATCATAGTGTTGTGACTAGCCAAGCAGTTGAGAGTTAGGTATCATAGTGTTGTGACTAGCCAAGCAGTTGAGAGTTAGGTATCATAATGTTGTGACTAGCCAAGCAGTTGAGAGTTAGGTATCATAGTGTTGTGACTAGCCAAGCAGTTGAGAGTTAGGTATTACAGTGTTGTGACTAGCCAAGCAGTTGAGAGTTAGGTATCATAGTGTTGTGACTAGCCAAGCAGTTGAGAGTTAGGTATCATAGTGTTGTGACTAGCCAAGCAGTTGAGAGTTAGGTATCATAGTGTTGTGACTAGCCAAGCAGTTGAGAGTTAGGTATCATAGTGTTGTGACTAGCCAAGCAGTTGAGAGTTAGGTATCATAGTGTTGTGACTAGCCAAGCAGTTGAGAGTTAGGTATCATAGTGTTGTGACTAGCCAAGCAGTTGAGAGTTAGGTATCATAGTGTTGTGACTAGCCAAGCAGTTGAGAGTTAGGTATCATAGTGTTGTGACTAGCCAAGCAGTTGAAAGTTAGGTATCATAGTGTTGTGACTAGCCAAGCAGTTGAGAGTTAGGTATCATAGTGTTGTGACTAGCCAAGCAGTTGAGAGTTAGGTATCATAGTGTTGTGACTAGCCAAGCAGTTGAGAGTTAGGTATCATAGTGTTGTGACTAGCCAAGCAGTTGAGAGTTAGGTATCATAGTGTTGTGACTAGCCAAGCAGTTGAAAGTTAGGTATCATAGTGTTGTGACTAGCCAAGCAGTTGAGAGTTAGGTATCATAGTGTTGTGACTAGCCAAGCAGTTGAAAGTTAGGTATCATAGTGTTGTGACTAGCCAAGCAGTTGAGAGTTAGGTATCATAGTGTTGTGACGAGCCAAGCAGTTGAGAGTTAGGTATCATAGTGTTGTGACTAGCCAAGCAGTTGAGAGTTAGGTATCATAGTGTTGTGACTAGCCAAGCAGTTGAGAGTTAGGTATCATAGTGTTGTGACTAGCCAAGCAGTTGAGAGTTAGGTATCATAGTGTTGTGACTAGCCAAGCAGTTGAGAGTTAGGTATTACAGTGTTGTGACTAGCCAAGCAGTTGAGAGTTAGGTATCATAGTGTTGTGACTAGCCAAGCAGTTGAGAGTTAGGTATCATAGTGTTGTGACTAGCCAAGCAGTTGAGAGTTAGGTATCATAGTGTTGTGACTAGCCAAGCAGTTGAGAGTTAGGTATCATAGTGTTGTGACTAGCCAAGCAGTTGAGAGTTAGGTATCATAGTGTTGTGACTAGCCAAGCAGTTGAGAGTTGGGTATCATAGTGTTGTGACTAGCCAAGCAGTTGAGAGTTAGGTATCATAGTGTTGTGACTAGCCAAGCAGTTGAAAGTTAGGTATCATAGTGTTGTGACTAGCCAAGCAGTTGAGAGTTAGGTATCATAGTGTTGTGACTAGCCAAGCAGTTGAGAGTTAGGTATCATAGTGTTGTGACTAGCCAAGCAGTTGAGAGTTAGGTATCATAGTGTTGTGACTAGCCAAGCAGTTGAGAGTTAGGTATCATAGTGTTGTGACTAGCCAAGCAGTTGAAAGTTAGGTATCATAGTGTTGTGACTAGCCAAGCAGTTGAGAGTTAGGTATCATAGTGTTGTGACTAGCCAAGCAGTTGAAAGTTAGGTATCATAGTGTTGTGACTAGCCAAGCAGTTGAGAGTTAGGTATCATAGTGTTGTGACGAGCCAAGCAGTTGAGAGTTAGGTATCATAGTGTTGTGACTAGCCAAGCAGTTGAGAGTTAGGTATCATAGTGTTGTGACTAGCCAAGCAGTTGAGAGTTAGGTATCATAGTGTTGTGACTAGCCAAGCAGTTGAGAGTTAGGTATCATAGTGTTGTGACTAGCCAAGCAGTTGAGAGTTAGGTATCATAGTGTTGTGACTAGCCAAGCAGTTGAGAGTTAGGTATCATAGTGTTGTGACTAGCCAAGCAGTTGAGAGTTAGGTATCATAGTGTTGTGACTAGCCAAGCAGTTGAGAGTTAGGTATCATAGTGTTGTGACTAGCCAAGCAGTTGAGAGTTAGGTATCATAGTGTTGTGACTAGCCAAGCAGTTGAGAGTTAGGTATCATAGTGTTGTGACTAGCCAAGCAGTTGAGAGTTAGGTATCATAGTGTTGTGACTAGCCAAGCAGTTGAGAGTTAGGTATCATAGTGTTGTGACTAGCCAAGCAGTTGAGAGTTAGGTATCATAGTGTTGTGACTAGCCAAGCAGTTGAAAGTTAGGTATCATAGTGTTGTGACTAGCCAAGCAGTTGAGAGTTAGGTATCATAGTGTTGTGACTAGCCAAGCAGTTGAGAGTTAGGTATCATAGTGTTGTGACTAGCCAAGCAGTTGAGAGTTAGGTATCATAGTGTTGTGACTAGCCAAGCAGTTGAGAGTTAGGTATCATAGTGTTGTGACTAGCCAAGCAGTTGAAAGTTAGGTATCATAGTGTTGTGACTAGCCAAGCAGTTGAGAGTTAGGTATCATAGTGTTGTGACTAGCCAAGCAGTTGAGAGTTAGGTATCATAGTGTTGTGACTAGCCAAGCAGTTGAGAGTTAGGTATCATAGTGTTGTGACTAGCCAAGCAGTTGAGAGTTAGGTATCATAGTGTTGTGACTAGCCAAGCAGTTGAGAGTTAGGTATCATAGTGTTGTGACTAGCCAAGCAGTTGAGAGTTAGGTATCATAGTGTTGTGACTAGCCAAGCAGTTGAGAGTTAGGTATCATAGTGTTGTGACTAGCCAAGCAGTTGAGAGTTAGGTATCATAGTGTTGTGACTAGCCAAGCAGTTGAGAGTTAGGTATCATAGTGTTGTGACTAGCCAAGCAGTTGAGAGTTAGGTATCATAGTGTTGTGACTAGCCAAGCAGTTGAGAGTTAGGTATCATAGTGTTGTGACTAGCCAAGCAGTTGAAAGTTAGGTATCATAGTGTTGTGACTAGCCAAGCAGTTGAGAGTTAGGTATCATAGTGTTGTGACTAGCCAAGCAGTTGAGAGTTAGGTATCATAGTGTTGTGACTAGCCAAGCAGTTGAGAGTTAGGTATCATAGTGTTGTGACTAGCCAAGCAGTTGAGAGTTAGGTATCATAGTGTTGTGACTAGCCAAGCAGTTGAAAGTTAGGTATCATAGTGTTGTGACTAGCCAAGCAGTTGAGAGTTAGGTATCATAGTGTTGTGACTAGCCAAGCAGTTGAAAGTTAGGTATCATAGTGTTGTGACTAGCCAAGCAGTTGAGAGTTAGGTATCATAGTGTTGTGACGAGCCAAGCAGTTGAGAGTTAGGTATCATAGTGTTGTGACTAGCCAAGCAGTTGAGAGTTAGGTATCATAGTGTTGTGACTAGCCAAGCAGTTGAGAGTTAGGTATCATAGTGTTGTGACTAGCCAAGCAGTTGAGAGTTAGGTATCATAGTGTTGTGACTAGCCAAGCAGTTGAGAGTTAGGTATCATAGTGTTGTGACTAGCCAAGCAGTTGAGAGTTAGGTATCATAGTGTTGTGACTAGCCAAGCAGTTGAGAGTTAGGTATCATAGTGTTGTGACTAGCCAAGCAGTTGAGAGTTAGGTATCATAGTGTTGTGACTAGCCAAGCAGTTGAAAGTTAGGTATCATAGTGTTGTGACTAGCCAAGCAGTTGAGAGTTAGGTATCATAGTGTTGTGACTAACCAAGCAGTTGAGAGTTAGGTATCATAGTGTTGTGACTAGCCAAGCAGTTGAAAGTTAGGTATCATAGTGTTGTGACGAGCCAAGCAGTTGAGAGTTAGGTATCATAGTGTTGTGACTAGCCAAGCAGTTGAGAGTTAGGTATCATAGTGTTGTGACTAGCCAAGCAGTTGAGAGTTAGGTATCATAGTGTTGTGACGAGCCAAGCAGTTGAAAGTTAGGTATCATAGTGTTGTGACTAGCCAAGCAGTTGAGAGTTAGGTATCATAGTGTTGTGACTAGCCAAGCAGTTGAGAGTTAGGTATCATAGTGTTGTGACTAGCCAAGCAGTTGAGAGTTAGGTATCATAGTGTTGTGACTAGCCAAGCAGTTGAGAGTTAGGTATCATAGTGTTGTGACTAGCCAAGCAGTTGAGAGTTAGGTATCATAGTGTTGTGACTAGCCAAGCAGTTGAGAGTTAGGTATCATAGTGTTGTGACTAGCCAAGCAGTTGAGAGTTAGGTATCATAGTGTTGTGACTAGCCAAGCAGTTGAGAGTTAGGTATCATAGTGTTGTGACTAGCCAAGCAGTTGAGAGTTAGGTATCATAGTGTTGTGACTAGCCAAGCAGTTGAGAGTTAGGTATCATAGTGTTGTGACTAGCCAAGCAGTTGAGAGTTAGGTATCATAGTGTTGTGACTAGCCAAGCAGTTGAGAGTTAGGTATCATAGTGTTGTGACTAGCCAAGCAGTTGAGAGTTAGGTATCATAGTGTTGTGACTAGCCAAGCAGTTGAGAGTTAGGTATCATAGTGTTGTGACTAGCCAAGCAGTTGAAAGTTAGGTATCATAGTGTTGTGACTAGCCAAGCAGTTGAGAGTTAGGTATCATAGTGTTGTGACTAGCCAAGCAGTTGAGAGTTAGGTATCATAGTGTTGTGACTAGCCAAGCAGTTGAAAGTTAGGTATCATAGTGTTGTGACTAGCCAAGCAGTTGAAAGTTAGGTATCATAGTGTTGTGACTAGCCAAGCAGTTGAGAGTTAGGTATCATAGTGTTGTGACTAGCCAAGCAGTTGAAAGTTAGGTATCATAGTGTTGTGACTAGCCAAGCAGTTGAAAGTTAGGTATCATAGTGTTGTGACTAGCCAAGCAGTTGAGAGTTAGGTATCATAGTGTTGTGACTAGCCAAGCAGTTGAAAGTTAGGTATCATAGTGTTGTGACTAGCCAAGCAGTTGAGAGTTAGGTATCATAGTGTTGTGACTAGCCAAGCAGTTGAGAGTTAGGTATCATAGTGTTGTGACTAGCCAAGCAGTTGAAAGTTAGGTATCATAGTGTTGTGACTAGCCAAGCAGTTGAAAGTTAGGTATCATAGTGTTGTGACTAGCCAAGCAGTTGAGAGTTAGGTATCATAGTGTTGTGACTAGCCAAGCAGTTGAAAGTTAGGTATCATAGTGTTGTGACTAGCCAAGCAGTTGAGAGTTAGGTATCATAGTGTTGTGACTAGCCAAGCAGTTGAAAGTTAGGTATCATAGTGTTGTGACTAGCCAAGCAGTTGAAAGTTAGGTATCATAGTGTTGTGACTAGCCAAGCAGTTGAGAGTTAGGTATCATAGTGTTGTGACTAGCCAAGCAGTTGAAAGTTAGGTATCATAGTGTTGTGACTATAGCCAAAAGGCTGAGAGTGGTATATTACAGTGATATGACTAACCAAGAGGTTGAGAGTGGTGTATTACAGTGCTGTGACTAGCCAAGAGGTTGAGAGTGGTGTATTACAGTGCTGTTTTTAGCCAAAAAGTTGAGTGGCATATTACAGTGCTGTGACTAACCAAGAGGTTGAGAATGGTGTATTACAGTGCTGTGACTAACCAAGAGGTTGAGAATGGTGTATTACAGTCCTGTGATTAACCAAGAGGTTGAGAATGGTGTATTACAGTGCTGTGACTAACCAAGAGGTTGAGAGTGGTGTATTACAGTGCTGTGACTAACCAAGAGGTTGAGAATGGTGTATTACAGTGCTGTGACTAACCAAGAGGTTGAGAATGGTGTATTACAGTGCTGTGACTAACCAAGAGGTTGAGAATGGTGTATTACAGTGCTGTGACTAACCAAGAGGTTGAGAATGGTGTATTACAGTGCTGTGACTAACCAAGAGGTTGAGAATGGTGTATTACAGTCCTGTGATTAACCAAGAGGTTGAGAATGGTGTATTACAGTGCTGTGACTAACCAAGAGGTTGAGAGTGGTGTATTACAGTGCTGTGACTAACCAAGAGGTTGAGAATGGTGTATTACAGTGCTGTGACTAACCAAGAGGTTGAGAGTGGTGTATTACAGTGCTGTGACTAACCAAGAGGTTGAGAATGGTGTATTACAGTCCTGTGACTAACCAAGAGGTTGAGAGTGGTGTATTACAGTGCTGTGACTAACCAAGAGGTTGAGAGTGGTGTATTACAGTGCTGTGACTAACCAAGAGGTTGAGAGTGGTGTATTACAGTGCTGTGATTAACCAAGAGGTTGAGAGTGGTGTATTACAGTGCTGTGACTAACCAAGAGGTTGAGAGTGGTGTATTACAGTGCTGTGACTAACCAAGAGGTTGAGAGTGGTGTATTACAGTGCTGTGACTAACCAAGAGGTTGAGAGTGGTGTATTACAGTGCTGTGACTAACCAAGAGGTTGAGAGTGGTGTATTACAGTGCTGTGACTAACCAAGAGGTTGAGAGTGGTGTATTACAGTGCTGTGACTAGCCAAAAGGTTTTATTTTAAATTGAGTAATTGCAGTGACATCAATTGTAAGTAAAATGAATGGATCACTTCATGATATTCCTCATTTATCTTCATCACTTTTAATGATATCGGTTTAAACTCGTGAATATGTAAATCAATAACACTAGAGTTAATTAAATCTGTAAATCTGTCAATGCTGTACAGTCTCTGTACATGCATAAATTAAATCTCAATGCTGTACTCAGTCTGTACATGCATAAATTAAATCTGTCAATGCTGTACTCAGTCTCTGTACATGCATAAATTAAATCTGTCAATGCTGTACACAGTCTGTACATGCATAGATTAAATCTGTAAATCTGTACTCAGTCTCTGTACATGCATAAATTAAATCTGTCAATGCTGTACACAGTCTCTGTACATGCAGAAATTAAATCTGTCAATGCTGTACACAGTCTCTGTACATGCATAAATTAAATCTGTCAATGCTGTACACAGTCTCTGTACATGCATAAATTAAATCTGTCAATACTGTACACAGTCTCTGTACATGCATAAATTAAATCTGTCAATGCTGTACTCAGTCTCTGTACATGCATAAATTAAATCTGTCAATACTGTACACAGTCTCTGTACATGCAGAAATTAAATCTGTCAATGCTGTACACAGTCTCTGTACATGCATAAATTAAATCTGTCAATACTGTACACAGTCTCTGTACATGCATAAATTAAATCTGTCAATGCTGTACTCAGTCTCTGTACATGCATAAATTAAATCTGTCAATGCTGTACACAGTCTGTACATGCATAAATTAAATCTGTTAATGCTGTACTCAGTCTGTACATGCAGAAATTAAATCTGTCAATGCTGTACACAGTCTGTACATGCATAGATTAAATCTGTAAATCTGTACTCAGTCTCTGTACATGCATAAATTAAATCTGTAAATCTGTACTCAGTCTCTGTACATGCATAAATTAAATCTGCCAATGCTGTACTCAGTCTCTGTACATGCAGAAATTAAATCTCAATGCTGTACTCAGTCTCTGTACATGCATAAATTAAATCTGTAAATCTGTACTCAGTCTCTGTACATGCATAAATTAAATCTGTAAATCTGTACTCAGTCTCTGTACATGCATAAATTAAATCTGTAAATCTGTACTCAGTCTCTGTACATGCATAAATTAAATCTGTAAATCTGTACTCAGTCTCTGTACATGCATAAATTAAATCTGTAAATCTGTACTCAGTCTCTGTACATGCATAAATTAAATCTGTAAATCTGTACTCAGTCTCTGTACATGCATAAATTAAATCTGTAAATCTGTACTCAGTCTCTGTACATGCATAAATTAAATCTGTAAATCTGTACTCAGTCTCTGTACATGCATAAATTAAATCTGTAAATCTGTACTCAGTCTCTGTACATGCATAAATTAAATCTGTCAATGCTGTACTCAGTCTCTGTACATGCATAAATTAAATCTCAATGCTGTACTCAGTCTCTGTACATGCATAAATTAAATCTGTCAATGCTGTACCCAGTCTCCGTACATGCATAAATTAAATCTGCCAATGCTGTACTCAGTCTCTGTACATGCATAAATTAAATCTGCCAATGCTGTACTCAGTCTCTGTACATGCATAAATTAAATCTGTCAATGCTGTACTCAGTCTCTGTACATGCATAAATTAAATCTGTCAATGCTGTACTCAGTCTCTGTACATGCATAAATTAAATCTGTCAATGCTGTACTCAGTCTCTGTACATGCATAAATTAAATCTGTCAATGCTGTACTCAGTCTCTGTACATGCATAAATTAAATCTGTCAATGCTGTACTCAGTCTCTGTACATGCATAAATTAAATCTGCCAATGCTGTACACAGTCTGTACATGCATAAATTAAATCTGTCAATGCTGTACTCAGTCTCTGTACATGCATAAATCTGTACTCAGTCTCTGTACATGCATAAATCTGTCACTGATGCAGTCTCTGTACATAGCATATCAGACATGCATGTCAATTCTTTTGTAACGTATGCAAATTTGACCCAATGTTGATCATATTTGTAATTAAAAATTAATATGTACATGTACTGCTTAAGTCAAAAACTGTAAAACACAGACTCTTTTTATGACATTGACATTTGACTGTGACCTTGACCTTCAAGATTATTTTTTAAATCAAGCAGATTTCACAAAACTGTAGTAGTATTTATTTGTTGCCAATTTCTTTAAAATCATGCTGCCATTCAGTCGAGCAGAACTAAAGTATTTAAGTGGAATGTGTCTTGGCGAAGTTCACTAAAGACTTGTCCACAATCGTCATTTACTTCTTAATCCTGGTCAGAAGTGGACCTTTTGGTTATATAGAGTTTTGTGGGCTGCTTTCCGTGACTTGCATTTCAGTACTTCAGTTCAGTAAACGCATGTGACAGAGGGTTGAAAATGTCAAGTCAGCAAGTATAATTTATCATGTTTTCAAATTCCATGGAATTAAATATGTAGGGATGTCACGGTCACCATAATGGGAATAAAAATCAAGTGACATATTAAGTTTTAATGAGAATGGGTGGTTGTACATGGCACATTTTGTTGAAGTTTTAGTATATTTGTGAAACATAAAATTGGCTCTCTTTTATACCAAACTCACTTTTTGTCTATGAATATTTTACAGAAAGCAGAGTTACCACAATATATACCATAATTATTAATTTCAAATTATTGAAATGTTGTCAAGTAATTGTTATGCTGGGATAGTGTACTAGTGTACCAAAATAGTGTTTTCAGAAAATTTTACATCGAGTCAATAGCAAGGGGAGAACAGTAGAAAATTGACAAAGTTCTGCCTACAACATGTATATGATTAAATGTATACTGTACTTTTAATGTTTTAGTGTCAGTGTTAATGTTAGGTGGTAAATGCATGCAAAGACTGTCTGAATCTTATCTTTAACTAGCTTTATACATTAGTCAACTTTTTAAAGAAGTTTTGCATTCAAATGTAGGTAAAGAAAACCAGAATTCGCCAGGTAATTTATACCACCAAAATTATGGTAGTTGATATTGAAATCTATGCAAATTTTGTCAGATGTCTGTCCTCTTGTCACTGACATTTGTGAACCATAGCAAAAACACAATAAGTGTAACTGCCAAACATAATATACTGTACATGTATAATATACCTCATCTAATTACTATTTGCAAAAAATACTTAAAATTTTTAAAAAATTACTTTAAAAAATATATTCCCAATTTTTGACCTGTGCTGATTTATTACTAAAGTTAGAATAAAGCAAGGGACAAATAAATTTGTATTCCTCTACATAAATTATTAAATATTTATTGCTATATATATAGTTAAACACATTTGCCTGAAAACATAATTTCTATGCATAAGTTGTTTTCCATCTGCAGCTCTAGCTGGAAGCCATTTTTTAAGAGCCTAAGAGTCATTAACAGTCATTCAAACAACTAAATCACAGGTTTAGGTTTGAATCTGTTCTTTATAAAAATCAATTCAGAGGATATTTTGACCCACAGGCTGTGAGTATTATTACTATGTATTATTAAAAGATGAATAATTCACACTTTTCCAGTCATAAAATGTCTGACAAGAAAGCCTCATTAACCTGTGATACTTTTTAAAATATTATTATAATACCTAATATTTCCCCATAAATCAAATACCATCAGCTTGTATCAAATCTACTCTCTATTTTCTGGCTTTGTGTAATTTCTTTGTGTTTGCTTAAGATATTTTCAACATTGTTGCATGTTTAGATGCTCCTCCTGTTGTAATCGTTGATTTTGTATGTATGTTTATTTTGTCATCTGTGGTTTGGGTGAAGGAACCTGTTGTAATTGTGTTAGTCAGATTTCTATCTCTTAAATTTCACTATGTGTAGTGTTTTTTGTCAAAGTTTGGCCAATCCAAATAACAGAAGAGGAACTTTGGTAAAACTTGCATAATTATAGAATTCTAAATGTAAACAAAAAACTAATATAATTTTGATGGGTAATGCCATCCGTGATATGTAAATTAGGTCTAAAAATTCCAAAATATTGAGTAGATTGGGTTGAAATTTGATGGGAACGTTCTTAGTGGTGGTAAGATTAAGAATTGTTCATAACACAATGATTCCATTAGTGATATGCAAATTAGGTCTAAAAATGTGTCTTTTGGTCAAAAATCTATAATTCCAAGACTACCCAGCAGATTGGGCTGAAATTTGATAGGGATGCACCTAGGCATGTGTAGGTGAAACTGTGTGTTGACAATGTGATAATCCCATTAGTGATATGCAAATTAGGCCTAAAAATATCAATTTTGGGGTTTAAACTTGTTGGGGATGTTTATGGAAATGTTATTCTGTGGTTATTGTTGAAAACATTTTGACACAATTGGTCCTAGCAACCACGACCATACCCTTAGCAACCGGGAAATGACGATGCATATTACAAACATCAGTAGGTAATATAAAGTGAATACAAATTTAAAAAATGCATGCAAAAATGCCTAGCAACAAGACCACGCCCACAACAACAGCTAAATGATGGTTTATATTGCAAAGATGAAAAATGAAAAGGGCAGGCAAGTTAAAAAAGATTCCAAAAATGTATGCAAATATACCTGGCAACAAGACCACACCCACAGTTAAATACAGTTGTACTACAGTGTCAATGGCACTATTATTTACAATTATACAATAACAATAGGGATAGGTAGGCAATTGAATAAAATTGTTTTGAAATTTGTGTAAATGCCCTTCCCAACAAGATCACACCAATAGCAATAGGTAAACAATGCCTAGCAACAAGATCACGCCCATAGCAATAGGTAAACAATGCCTAGCAATAAGATCACCACCATAGCAATAGGTAAACAATGACATATAATGCTAAAATAACACCGGTGACGGAAAGGTAACTGAATAAACGTTGCAAAATTGTATGTAGATATGCCTAGCAACAAGACCACACCTATAGCAACGTTAAATAATGTTTTTTTTTTAATGCAGATATAACACCATGGATGGGTAGTCATGTGAATAAATCTTCAAAGAATGTATGCAAATATGTCTAGCAACAAGACCACATAATCATAATAGAATATTAAAGTTTGCACTCAACAGCTGTGCTACAATGCCATTGGTGCTTTTATTTTTAATTAATTAATTAATTCAAACAGACTTATATACTATTACTATCTTTTCTAGTTTAATGCAACAATTGTAAATGTTTACACATAAGGCAAGTGGCCAAAGTGCTGATCGATTTTTTTCTAATTTACCAATTGGAAAATACAATGATAGCGGCTTTGAGGTTGGTTAGGTGTTTTCATTGGGACTAAAGCCATAACATAAATCATCATATTTTCAAGCAATGAAAAGATGACAGATACCCCTGTAGAAGTATTGAATCTGTCACTGTGATTATTTTGCATGGTACCCAAGCATTCTGCAGAGATGAAAGGTGACAGTGAGTTATATAACGTCAAGGCTGTGTCTATCTAGAGCTGTTTATGCAGAGACATGGTTTTTGCCTTGCAGTGGTATTATTTAACAAACCATGTTACTATTCAGGAGAAATGCTAGCTTACCTTTTCCCAGACTTACCCACCAGCGTGGAAGATTGGTGGTTTTATCCAGAATATTGAAAAGGGTTCAACATTTGGAACACACAGTTTCACAAAGAATATGATATTGATAGCAAATTTAGTCTCATCATTTCTAGTCACAAATCCAATTTTATATTTGTACCATTCATTAAAAAAATGAAGAAGATAAATGTTAGACTGGCAATGGTTTTAAACAGACTTGTTAAAAGCACAAGACAATGAACATATTCCTTGCACAACAGACTACTGATTTTAATTTTTAATGAGTCCTGAAGGTGTTGCTATGGCAACAGACATTGTGAAATATTGCTATGACGATGACATTTGCTTTTCATAATTTTCATTCAGTAAATTCAGGAGTTGCCCTACCTGCTTTTACAAAAAAAAGATAACATAAAACAAACAATGACACAGATGTTCATCCAACCTGTGTGGGCTAGAATACAGTTTCAAAATTATAGTTGTAAATGTCACATTATATATATGTACAGTTACATGTAATAATGCATTTAAATTACCTACCATGGTTATTATATATGTCTTATACTGTAACTTGACATACATTCAGTGTATGAGCTTAGACATATTTGCATGTTTTGTATTTTATGTGTACAATCATGATCAAATAATTTACATATGATATTTTATAACAAGTTAATACATGTTATTTTTTGAAAGAAGGATGGGATGTGTTAGCATGATGGGGTATGGTTTTGACAGAAAGAATGCCAACAACATAAAAATAAGCTTTCTATGAATTTTAATCGTTTTTGATAATTTTCCTGCTTTTACCATAATCCTCATCAAAATAATGATTTGCTGTCAAGCTATTGCAAGTCATTATGTTTATTGAAATAGGTTCTTTACAAACCAAACCATTCATCTCAAATTTCGGGACTAGCTAGGAAAGAACTTGACTCCAGGTCTTGTAATGGCTTTGGTATAGTGACAAGTAAGACCTATTTGTATACTGAGTTCTGACATTGGTGATTCAAAGTATATTGTTTTAAGGCATATCTGATAAGATATAGTTTGTACAGTACAGTTACTGTATATGTCCTGGTCCTAAGTTTATTGTATTGAGGCATATCTGATAATAACATAGTAGAATATATATAATTGTCTGACTTGCTCTGACTACATGTATACCAACATTCGTACCTAATGTTGACTGGCTTCATATAGCTGTATGTGGGATTCAGTTGATATTTTTCTACTAATTCATTTAATTTCACATCTAATGAGATACAAACTGTATCTGTCTGGGTGAATGTATTATCGCTGTCTCAGACTACAATCTGTCACTACATTGTGTACAAGGACAAATCTCAGTATATTGTGACATACAGGGATTGGAAATCCAAGTAAAGTATCTTGCCACAGAGGTAGAATATGCTTATTGTGTAATATTGTACTATGATGTATATTGCACTAAAGTGTGTTCATTGTACATCATTTTATCTCAATGTCATCAACATTAATGTTGTGGTGAGGACGAGGGTCTGCTGGTTGTGATGTGGGTTTGATGTCTTCTGATAGTGACATCATAGGGGTGGGATGGGGTGGGGTCTACTGAGAGAGATTGGACCAAGGTGCATGCTGAGAGAGGTGTGCTTATGCTATCATGCAAAGGGATAGGGGTATGCCTGTATAGATGTAGGATGTTTGAGGTTTGGTGTATTGATATAAGCATGTAGTTTGGTTTGCTAGAAATTGCTGACAATATATATACATGAGTACAAATACTTTACACGAAATGGAAAAAAGCTTGACTCCCTAACACTATGAGACATACTCCTCCTCTCTAGGCCATCATTGTGTACATATTGTTTTAATTTTTATTATCTCTTGGCAAAGCCTTATATTTTTGCTGTAACAGTTATCCTAAACATCCCTTGATAGTTTGCCCAGACCCAATAAAATGGTGGCTGTCAGAAGTCACCATTACTGATATATGTATTCTTTGTAGTTTGTATTTCTTCTAAGGATATGCTTGAAATGACTAAAGCAATTTTTAGCTCAACTGAACTGAGGTTCAGTAGTGCTATAGGGATCACCCGGTGTCTATGTGTGTGTGTGTGTGTGTGTGTGTGTGTGTGTGTGTGTGTAAACAACTTAAAGTCAAAAACTGCTGGACTGATTGCCATGATATTTTGTGGGTGCATTATGTAGTTGGGAAATTGTTCAAATCAAAATGTTCTTATCACCAGTTTGTGATTTGGGTAAAAAAACGTGGTTTTGGGGGAAAAAGCTAAAACTTAAAAAGTACTGGGCAGATTGGGTTGAAATATGGGTGAAACATTCTTCAGTGTGTTTACACTAAGAATTGTTCATGATATGATGGTCCCATCAGTGATATGCAAATTAGAGCTAAATATGTGTCTTTTTGGTCAAAAATCAATAATTCCAAAACTACTGAGCAGATTGGGCTGAAATTTAATGGGAATGCATCTAGGGATGTATAGATGAAGAAATATTAAGGATACAATGCTGTCATGAGTGATATGCAAATTAGGTGTATAATGTTCATTTTTGGTCAAAAATTATCTCACAAAGTACTTGGTCAGTGAGACTGAAACTTGTTGAGATATTTCTGAAACTGTTATTCTGCAGATTTTCTTCAAAACATTGTGACAAAATTGGCCCTAGCAACCATGACCATGCCCTTAGCAACAACCAAATGGCAGTATATTTTGCTTAAATAAGAACATATGGTAGGCAAGTGAGTAAATATTCAAAAAATGTATGCAAGTATCCCTAGCAACCATGGCAACAGCCAAACCGTTTTGTATTTCACAAAGAGAACAACAGGGATTAAATAAACAATTGAAGAAACATTCAAAAAATATATGTAAATTTTCCTAGCAACAAGACCACGCCCATAGCAACAGCCAAATGATCACATATATTGCAAAGATAATATCAGGAATTCATACACAAGTGAACAAAAACATTAAAAATGTATGCAAATATATCTAAAAACATGACCATGCCCATAGCAACATCCAAATGATCGTGTATATTGCAAAGATAGCAACATGGTTGGATAGGCAACTGGATAATCATTCAGCAAATGAACACCTATTGTTAGCATGGACTAGCATATGGATAAACATTTCAAAAAATTGTACAGTTGTGCTACAACGCCATTGGCATTTTAACAATTCATATTTGATTATGATTGTTTATGGACCACTCTCGGTTAAGTAGTTATCACTGGTAACATCCAGGAAAGACATGCATGATATGTACACAAATTTAAACATGATAAACATTATATCATCTCAAATAAAGCACATTGCTATATTTATACGTATTATAATAGTTGTAAGATCATTAGGCCATGCTGTCTGCTAACACTTAAGATTAGACATTTCATTTTGATGTTTTATTTATTTTTCTTTAGAAACCTTGCATTTGGCAAGTGTTGTTGAGTATTAGGCATTGATTGTAATGATATCTCTTGTATGGATGAGTGAATTTGGTGTTGTTAGCAAGTCCCTCATTGAGACAGAAATGTGTGTCTGCATACAAAGATAGTTTAAAGCAACCATGAAGAATACACTGGGCTGCCAATGTTTCCACAGCAATGTTATCACCATTAATGTTATGCCAAGGAGTGTGAATAAATTTACCTTCCCAAGTTTGTGGTACTTGAAGAGTAGTTAATATGCCATTACATCTACTTTTAACCTGTGTGCAAGTTTAGCCAGTTTTTAAGGAACTAATTAGTATTTTTAACCTGAACAAAATAGTGACACTATTATGTTGATTCAAATTATCAAAGGAATCATTGTACGACTAGGTAGAAAAATCTTGTATTATTTCCAGGCATTAACATAAATTAAAAGATTATGTTTTGAACTGTTTGAAAAGTTACCATTGTAAAAGTTTGTGTATTTTAGTTCCCCTATTACAATGGGCTCTGTCTGTCTGTAATATGTATGTCATTTCTCAGACTTGCAATGTCCCATTTCTTTCAAACCTTACACAAAAGTGACATCATATGGTACATGTGCATGTTTCTTTGTTTTGCCTCTACATATACAAATTTGACAGAATGGCAGCCATATTTTAGTTAAAAATCAATATTTACAACATAACTCAAAAACTGCAATACAGTGAGGTTCTATTCAAGTGTCTACACCCCTATTATCAGGTTCAAGCCTCGACCTTGAGTGTCAAAATTCAGCCATTTCTTGCTTATCACACACACTTTATATCTATTTGTAACCAAGCGCTAACCCTTTCACCATCAATTCCCACTATTGAAGGAATGCCAAAGTTCATTCACCTACCTCGCCGTTAGGCCATTTAACGGTGGCTATTGCTGCAAGAAATTGCTGTCATAACTACATGCATATTAGCTATTTTATCTAGCCTGCCATTGTGAATGCATGACTGTCAGCACTTGTCTATGTATGATCCAAATGACGACAATCGTAATTTGAATGTTCATTTTTTGTTGACAATGTCGAATTTAAGCATGGCGGTAATAAACGGCTCTCGTAGCATCTTTTACGATATAAATTAAGGTACTGTCCAAAGAAATTTCCACTGAATTTGACTAGAAATGCATCGTGAATATATATTATTTGACCGTGGGAACAGTATAAGCATCAGATGTACTGCTAAAGAAGTAAACTCTGCCTGAACCCCGATGACAAATCTAATAGTTGCCTGAATGAAAGTCGGCAAATTACGCAATTTGTAGACAGTAGATAATGCCTATACTATTGTCTCGGGGTAATTTTAGCGATATAATAATTATTTTTGATGTATTTCTTTTTGATGCTGTTTGATAATGACTTGTATTCATACAAGCTCACAGTAGAAAGGTCAGTGAGGAGAAAATTATGCACGAGACGAGTGATTTTCTGATTGGGATTTTTATGTGCTAAATGTTTAAGTGATTGGTGACGTAAAATTCAAATATCAAGATGGCTGAAGCAAATATTGTCTCCCAAACATTGTTTACAATGTAAAGGTAAATGAAGGTGGTGTTCGGAAAAACTTCTGTTCAATTTTGAGTAGGATTACCTTGTTTAACATAAGTAGATGGCTGAGTGAACTCGATGTAGTTTATGTATGGGTCAGATTTACCTCTATGTAAGTTCAAAGTTCCAATTCCAGTTTACTTTGATTGCTATGTAAATGGCAAATTTAGTGCTCCTACATGATTTTCCACTGTTCTGTCAAACAATGAATTATATATTACACAAAGATAAGAAAGTCTTGGGAGGGCAAATTTCACTGCCGGTGTGGACCGATGGTGACTTTAGATATTTTTAGTGCATTTTTACTGCTGGTGTGGACTGATGGTGACTTTAGATATTTTTAGTACATTTTTACTGCCGGTGTGGACCGATGGTGACTTTAGATATTTTTAGTACATTTTTACTGCCGGTGTGGACTGATGGTGACTTTAGATATTTTTAGTACATTTTTACTGCTGGTGTGGACTGATTATTATTATTAATCTTTATTTATTAATCTCGATAACTCCATAGGTTTTTAAACCTCTTTTCGTGGAGGTTGAGGTGACTGGTGATGGTGACTTTAGATATTTTTAGTACATTTTTACTGCTGGTGTGGACTGATGGTGACTTTAGATATTTTTAGTACATTTTTACTGCCGGTGTGGACTGATGGTGACTTTAGATATTTTTAGTACATTTTTACTGCTGGTGTGGACCGATGGGGACTTTAGATATTTTTAGTACATTTTTACTGCCGGTGTGGACTGATGGTGACTTTAGATATTTTTAGTACATTTTTACTGCTGGTGTGGACTGATGGTGACTTTAGATATTTTTAGTACATTTTTACTGCCGATGTTGACCGATGGTGACTTTAGATATTTTTAGTACATTTTTACTGCCGGTGTGGACTGATGGTGACTTTAGATATTTTTAGTACATTTTTACTGCTGGTGTGGACTGATGGTGACTTTAGATATTTTTAGTACATTTTTACTGCCGGTGTGGACCGATGGTGACTTTAGATATTTTTAGTACATTTTTACTGCCGGTGTGGACTGATGGTGACTTTAGATATTTTTAGTACATTTTTACTGCCGGTGTGGACCGATGGTGACTTTAGATATTTTTAGTACATTTTTACTGCCGGTGTGGACTGATGGTGACTTTAGATATTTTTAGTACATTTTTACTGCCGGTGTGGACCGATGGTGACTTTAGATATTTTTAGTACATTTTTACTGTTGGTGTGGACTGATGGTGACTTTAGATATTTTTAGTACATTTTCACTGCTGGTGTGGACCGATGGTTACATAATAATCGTGATTAGTGTGAAAATAACATTTTTTATCAAATTTTCGCTGATTTTTACCAAATGTTTGCGGATGTTGACAAGATATAAAACCCAGCATTTTGTAGTTTTGGTGGAACATGAATGTTGGTATTGTGAATTGTGTTTGTAATGTAAATATTTTATTTGTGATATGTCAAACAAACAACACTTTTTTAACCAATATTTTATTATTTTAACCCAAATTTCAGTTGTGAATGTGAGATTTGAGTGTGTGTGTTTACAAATATGATGTAGAAAATTTATTTTTCAGTAAAATGATACCTAATTTTCAAAGATTGGGCAATTCTAAGTATTTTTATATTAATTTATATTGCATAACACCCATTCTCACCTTTATGTTAATGAGGGGTATGAATGGGTTAAAGTAAAAAAATGCCAGATTGATTGCCTTGGTATTTGGTAGGGGCATTACTTAGGATGTAAGATGGAAAATTGTTCAAATGAAAATGATTGCATCAGAGGTGTGCATTTTGTGTTTAAAAATGCATTTTGGGTCAAAAAATGTGATTTTTGGTCAAGAAACTGGGCAGATTGTGTCTGAAATTTGGTGGGAACGTTCTTAGGGATGTGTAGATTAAGAATTGCTCATGATGGAGTGATTCCATCAGTGATATGAAAATTAGGTCTAAAAATGTGTCGTTTTGGTGAAAAGTCTAAATTCCAAAATTATTGAGCAGATGGGCTGGCAGGAGCATCCTTAAGAGTGTTTAGTTTAGGAATTGTTCAGGACGTGATGATCCCATTGGTGATATGCAAATTAGTCTTTTTGTTCAAAAGTCTATAATTCCAAAATTTCCGAGCAGATGGGCTGACATTTGGTGGGAATGTTCTTAGGAGTGTGTAGATTAAGATTTGGTCATGACATGATGATCCCATAAGTAATATGCAAATTAGGGCTAAAATGTGTCTTTTTGGTCAAAAATCAATAATTCCAAAGTTATTGAGCAGATTTGACTGAAATTTGATGGGGATGCCTATTAAGATGTGTACATGAAGGTGTACGCACAACATTATCAACCCATCAGCAATATGTAAATTAGGTGTAAAATGTCAATTTTGGACAAAAACTTATATCTAGAAACTTACAGGATGAATGGGGCTCAAACTTGGTGGGGATGTTTCTGGAGGTGTTTCTGCAGTTATGGTTCAAAATATTTTGACAAAACTGGCCTTAGTGACCATGGCCATGCCCTTAGCAACAGTGAAATGATGATGCATATTACAAAGATAACACCAGGGATGGGTGTGAATAAAGATTTAAAAAATGTATGTAAATATACCTAGCAACAAGACCACACCCATAGCAACATTCAAATGATGGTTCATATTGCGAAGAAAACTGGGAAGGCTAACCAAGTGAATAAAGATTCCAAAAATGTATGCAAATATGTCTAGCAACAAGACCACACCCATAGCAACAGCCAAATGATGGTGTACATCATAAACATAATAACAGGCTATTTTCAACTTTTTTTAGACTGAGGACATTTTATCTTTACAAGCAGCTATCACAAAAGCAATAATTGCTATGTTTATATAACAACATGCAAAATCTAAGATTGACAGCATTTTATAGTTTTGTGTAAATGTCAGTAAGCAATTTATAGTGTATGGTAATTATATACCTGGAGTATGGACACTATGTGTTTACACTTAAGATGTACAAACTCTTGACCTGCCACTGGGGTATATATACAATCTGAATCAGAAGCACATCCGTCAACATTAAAACATGTTACTTGAGTAGCTTGGATTTTGAATCTAGTGAATTTCATTGTAAGCCTGTCGGAACCAATTATTGCCTGAGATCCAACTGTCAAGTTAGCAACCTAAGTTCCTTCCTTAAGGAGATCATGTCTCTCACTAAGTTGACCTTTAACCTTAAATGTTGACCAGTCACCTTAGATGTTTACTGTTATATGAGCCTGATGAAATATGCCTAATAATCATTCATTGTTTGCATAAGATTTTAACAAGGGCAAAGGTCAAGATAATAAACATCCCAGAATGCTTTTCTGTGCACGTTTGATTGACATGTTTCAGTAAGTAAGTTAACACTACATATATTGCTGTATTCTTGTTACTTTTATTCTGTCTGTTAATATTTTGCATTGAATATTGTGAAAAAAATATTGTAATAGTAATTGTTATTGGTACAAAATTTCTATTAGGAGTGATGACAGTATATATTTTACTAACTAAATTTTTTCAAATATTAGCGTAAGATATGAATTAACTGAAACAGTCTATTATCTGCAAAATATTGATATTTATGGCATATGAATGTCAGCTAGTATCAAGATAAATATTCCACCAGGAATAACATTTGTCCAAGTTTTATGTCCCAGTTTGTGGTTGTCTATAAGAAGATAGTATTTCTACAGCGTATGTAATTTGATTCGCAGGCTGATTTGTATTTATAAAAAAAATAGCCAAAAGAAAGTGTTGAAGTGACCTTGTGATCCCATCTTAGTAGGTTGCCATAGCAAGAGAGCAAGTTACAGCTCAGCCAGTCTGTGGTTAATTTGTAAAAATAGTCTGAGTGTAGAGAGGTCTGCTGAGGCCATGCAGCTGATTTGCATGCCTGATCAGACAAATACATCACCATAACAGTGATTAACGCATAAAGAGTTATTATCTCAGTACAAGTATGTCTAATATTTTGAACTAAAAGGTCAAAAAGAGGAAGAAATATGACGACAGAGACTATTCTATTACTTAATTAGTTTGTCAATGAAACTGGAATATAAGTGACAACAGGGTGAATGTATAGGTGTTCAATGTAAATCACAAAGTGTATGCATGCATATACCTATTGTGTACACATTGAGATTTGTTCATGATGAAATCAAAAGGATAATGTATGAAGCCATAATTAGTCTGTGAGTGAATTTAGCATAGAAGTGACAACTTTTGATACAAACAGGGTGATTACAGCTGATATATAATGCATACATATACCCATTGTGTAGTCATTGAGGTTACAATGATGAAATTGAAAAGACTACCTTCATTAAGTGTTCTAAACCAGAATAATGTTCTGTCACTTGTGAAAAGATAAGAATACTCATGATGTAAATTAGAAAGACATACAGGAACTGTTTAATGTGGATAAAACAACTGCAAGAATAATAAATTAATATCATTCCTAATGTCTTCAGGGTGAAATGGAAAGAAAACCCACATCTGACTAAAAAGTGCATGGTGACCCAGTGTTTCCGTACAAAGGGTAATAACCCACATCTGACTAAAAAGTGCATGGTGACTGTCATTTGGTAATGATCAAATCATACATGCAACATTTTTCCATAGTGATGAAATGGTTACTAGAGAGCAAGCATTGCAGTAAGGATTGATGGAGGAGTTATAATGGGTATGAATAATAAATAATTATGACAAGTGTTCAAAATCATATGAACCATTCAATATGACATGTCAGTCACTGTACACAACAGGAAACCATCACAGAACATGTTTTCTATCAAAGCTTGAAAAATTTACCATTTGCCATCATGATCATTTGCCATCACTCCTGCCAGAGTTATTGTTACGCTTTATAAGGTATGAAATGGCGCATTACCAAGACAGAGTTAGGGATGAAATTGTACAGGAGATATCTCACATACATGTACCGTATTGATGTAATAAAGTCATAGAATCACTGATAATGTAGTGTACTTAAGACATGCTCAAGAATCTCTTGTTTGCAGTTTTACTTTCATTGAATAGATATGTTTACTTTCATTACACACCCTATCATTACTATCTATGGACATTGCTCTTGTTTAATGTTTTACCATGATGCATCATCAAATAAAATATGAATGATTTATGGCAATATTTCATTGTCATGAAAATAGATCCTTCAGTGATATCAATTCATAAATGATATTTGTGCATGCATCTGTTGTGAAGGTTAAATTTGAACCATCCGATGTGCGTCATATCCAGTCTGATTTGATACTTGTGTCGTAAACAGAATATCGGGCTAGAATAAATATACCAAGGTAAAAAGTCAAGCTATGGACATTGTCCTATCTAATCATTGTCATTTCAAATGATGTATTCTCCATCTTGAGAATTATATTGTGATATCACTAATAAATTACGTTATACTATGCACCGAGTCAAGTTGATTAGAAATTATGGAATATATACTCGGGTCAATCTATGCCATGACAATGCACGGCTACATTTGTACATCACTGATTCTGCTGTGTTCAAAATGTGATTCAAAATGTTCAAAATTGCCATTAGTTTCCCTGATTTGTCTTTGATATTATGGGCACTAATATGCACATGTAATTATGTTATTCTCCAATATTTTTAGCACAGATGAACTGAGGTTCAGTAGTGCTATAGGGATCGCCCGGCATCTGTCTGTCTGTCTGTCTGTCTGTCTGTCTGTGTGTGTAAACAACTTAAAGTCAAAAACCGCTGAACCGATTGCCATGATATTTGGTGGGGCCATTTACCTTGGGTGTCTAGTTGGGAAATTGTTCAAATCAAAATGGTCTTACCACTGGTTTGTGATTTGGGTAAAAAAATGTGGTTTTTGGTCAAAAAACTTAAACTCAAAAAGTACTGGGCAGGTTGGGCTGAAATTTGGGTGAAACATTCTTCAGTGTGTTTTTACTTAGAATTGTTTATGATATGATGGCCCCATCAGTGATATGCAAATTAGGGCTAAAAACGTGTCTTTTTGGTTAAAAATCTATAATTCCAAAACCACTGAGCAGATTGGGCTGAAATTTAATGGGAATGCATCTAGGGATGTATGGAAGAAGAAATATTAAGCATACAATGATTCCATGAGTGATATGCCAATTGGATGTAAAACTGTTCATTTTTGGTCAAAAACTTATATCTCAAAAACTATGTGGTCAACTTGGTAAAATGTTTCTGAAAGTGTTATTCTGCAGATTTTCTTCAAAAACATGTGGACAAAATTGGCCCTAGCAACCATGACCCCGCCCTTAGCAACAACCAAATGGCAGTATATTTTGGTTAAATAACAACATCTTCTGGTAGGCAAGTGGGTAAACATTTAACAAACATATGCAAATATCCCTAGCAACCATGACCACGCTCATAGTAACAGCCATTGGATGTGTATTTCACAAATATAACAACAGGGATTAATAGACAATTGAATAAACATTCAAAAAATGTATGTAAATTTGCCTAGCAACAAGACCACGCCCATAGCAACAGCCAAATGATCACATATATTGCGAAGGTAACAGGAATTGAAAGACATGAATAAACGTTTTTTAAAATGTATGCAAATGTGCATAGCAACAAGACGACACCCATAGCAACATCCAAATAATCACATATACCGCGAAGGAAACAAACAGGAATTGGAAGACATGATTAGACATTCAAAAAATGTATGCAAATGTGCCTAGCAACAAGACCACACCCATAGCAACAGTCAAATGATCACGTATATTGCAAAGATAATATCAGGAATTCATGGTGAACAAAAACATTAAAAAATGTATGCAAATATATCTAGCAACATGACCACACCCATAGCAAAAGCCAAATGATCGCGTATATCGCAAAGATAGCAACATGTTGGATAGGCAACTGGATTCAGCAAATGAACACCTATTATTAGCATGGACTAGCATATGGATAAACATTTTTAAAAACTATACAGTTGTGCTACAATGCCATTGGCGGTATTTTTCTTCATTCAGCCGGGAAATTCTCGTGACCTAAGGGTTGTCACTACCCGTCTAGTGACTTGTAGTGACAAAGGTCCGTGAGGTCACTTATATTTCCTTGGCTGAATGAAGACAAATATTGGGGGATAACATCTAATTATTGTGCCATTTTGGCTTTGATAATATGGTAATTTTGGCTTTGATAATATGGTAAATTTTGGCTTTGATAATATGGTAAATTTTGGCTTTGATAATATGGTAGATTTTGGCTTTGATAATATGATAAAATTTGGCTTTGATAATATGGTAAATTTTGGCTTTGATAATATGGTAAATTTTGGCAAAACTGTGTCTTCTAGATATTTCTTAAAATTACATATAATTTGCTAAATATTATGAATATCACCAACAGTAATGTGCTATATGAGACAAAATAAACTAAATTAGTGACATTTATTTTGTCAGGTTTGTTAGATTTTGAAAATGACCTATCTCCTTAATGAATAATATGTGAGATGGTTGAAAAAATTGTTTGAGATCAATATCTAAATGTTTTAACAAAATTAATGATGGAAGTAATTAGATAATTTAAAATCATACATAATACATATTATTGCAAAAAATAGAGGTGTCAATCCAACATGATTGGAAAATTAAAAAAAAGTGGGTTTTACATATAAAATTTAATAGTGCTGGTTCTATGACAACCTGTCTATTTGGTGCTGTACTATTAACTATTATGACTTATACTAAATAACAATCAAATCTCTGTTACTATCAGAGTATCAGTTTAATAACCAAACAAGTCATCTCGCTTGACCCTTTGAAGCTCATTCTACTAATGTCACCTCAACTCTACCCCTTCACTGTATGAATAGACTGACTCAACATAACATAATCACTGGAGTATACCAATCTCCCACAGCGTAGGGGTTAGTTCAAAAAATGTATTTAAAATGACATGTATATTAATTGTTATTTTGAAGTCTAAAATTAGTAGATCTACAAAAGCATATTAAGTAGAAAGTGTTTTGTGTTATGTTTTTGTGAATGTCTAGGGCTCCATATGTATAATTTTCGAAAGACTTGTACATGTATTAAAAGAAGGAAAAGAAAGTAATTTCAAGTGAAACCTGGTCGTTGAAAATGCAATTCAGCTGAAGCAGGCTGATAATGGAAAAGCAGGGAAATTGATAGTGTATAGAAAAAAGACTGCCGTTGCTCGTTCAATTTTCAATAGACACATTTAGCTGGAAGACGAGGTGTTAAAATACAGTCGAAATCAGCATCATTGCAATGAAGTCATAGCCAGGGGTTACCAAGGTATTGCCTAGCAACCGCTCGTCTCCGACTAAAGATTTTAAAGAATTATGTCTGAGTTGTATAAAACAGGAGTAGTGGCATTGAGCAGGCGTGCATAATACTTTCTCATTCAGCTTAAGGGGGTGGGAAGGTTGGAAACAACACTATTGACGTCATGGATAGTAAAACAGGCTAAGCTGTAGAATTATAAAAATAGAAACAAGTAACATAAAGAAGAAACTAATCATGTAAGGGTTTTACTCTTGCATTAATATCATATTACATGTTATGTACATTAGATATACCAACATCAATTTGTTTATGATAATTTTTTGCCGATAAGACTTCTCTAGAGAGGTTTATCAACATGATGCAAAATAAGATGGGATGTATCCAGATTTGAATAGGTAGTAGAACATCAAACATTTTAGACTACATTTATTAAGTCAAAATCAAAATCTTCATTCAAATGTGAGATTTTAGTCCTCAACATTTTTCACCAACACCATAGTAATTCTATTTTTTTCATCCTTTTGAATTTTCTTGTTTTCTTATCAAAATATGATTATTTCATGATTTATTTAGATTATTCAAATTTAAACATGCAACATGCAAGTTATTGTAAGCATTAATGAAATAGTAGATTGAAGTCTAAAGAAGATAGAAAAGAAATACTACCCACAAAATCACAAATGTCAACACCACATAATGGTTTTCATCCTTTTTGTCCAAATGGTATTTCAATGATTTCATTTGTATTTTTCAGTGCTGTCTGGTATGATAATGCTCAATATTCAATAGAGTATATATAAATTATATAACCATGTGTTTGTAGAGTTTATTGATTTAACATTTTTCATTTGAATATAGATTATGTGATACTGTTATTGGATTGGTCAATGGCATTTTATCAACAGCCAATCAAGAATCAGATATTAACTTGTGAAAATATTATTCTACCTTCATCAAAGTGAACTTTATTTTTTTTTTTATCTTCATTCTTTGATTGTGATGATGTATAAACCAACAAATTATCTAAACCAAATTGAATGCATGGAGTCATTATTTTGTGACCAAATACATGCAAACCTATTATTTGAATCTATCCTGAAATGAGGTATAAAGCTGAATTCAATTTAATGGAGATTCCTTTTTATTCATTATAGACTTTGAAGTATAAACATGATATTTTTCAGAACATGATATTGACCTAAATCACACATATTGTGGATATCAGCAAGTATTTTGTCCGTGTACTACCTCTATCAAAAGAAAGTAATACACATTTTTTTTCATATCAGGATCATTCTCCTTGAAATGTCAGTCAGCTCACAGTCATATACATCTTTACATAATGATGATGCATCACATGTTTTTAATGTACAATATCTTTTCAGTGATATATTTTGACATTGGGGTCTTTAATTTCCAAACCTGGCTAAATGATATAATATTTGTTAAAATGTATCTAGGTCAGAACATATCTGGTGGGAAAGCAAGCAAACCTTTTCAATCAAGGAATTTCTAATCGATTAATATATTCTTAACATGTAGAAAAAGTTCAGAGTAATGATTAAAAATCAACGTCATACAATTGTGTCAGGCCCATTAATCAATCACTCAACCATGTTGTGGCACTCTCTGTCTGTCTGTCTGTCTGTCTGTGTCTGTCTGTCTGTCTGTCTGTCTGTCTGTCTGTCTGTCTGTCTCTGTCTGTCTGTCTGTCTGTCTGTCTGTCTGTCTGTCTGTCTGTCTGTCTGTCTGTGTCTGTGTAGAAATTTTGTTCCACTGATATCTCAAAAAGTACTGAAGCAATGTTCTCCATTTTAGAATGTGGCATTGTCAGGCTGTAACTTAGCGCTGATTAGTTTTTTGGTGGGAGTGACTTGCATAATTAATGCTAATTTGCATAATTAATGGTTTTATAAATGGGGCTAAACATTCAGAACGACTGCACCAAATTGAAACTTGCTACGTCTACTGATCATACAAAGATATAAAAGCAGTAGAGTTAATTACGGGCTAAGTTGCATAATTAATGAATGTTTGTAATTCAGGTTATGCATCCAGAAGGGTTTTATCAAATTTGATGAAACTTGCCACAGATATTGATCATACAGAGATATGATAGTTCTTAATGACATTTAGTGATGTAAATTAATTGGTCATTTGTATAATTAACGAACTTTGGCAATTAGGGCTTTTATCAAGAAAGACTTTCTGATAGCAAACGTACATTTATTGTTGCCTTGAAGTTGTAGAGCAAATCTTTTCCTCACAGTTCGTCTATGTAACTGTTGTGTAAATCTCTAAATGCAGTGTGACCTGTGATAATTTGAATATGACCCATCCTATACAAAGCATATCAACAGTTTCATGGCCATTTCCTGTGGAGAGCATGTCTGGGGGAGTTTGGAAACTACGTGCTGTTATCATTATCTATCCATTGGATTGATTACTTATTAACAGACACATGAAACGTAGTTAGAAAAGGTTTTGCATCGATATCACTGACAGCCATTACGACGAAGCATCTTTCGTTCATGGGTGAAGCGATGATCAAATAGACCACCATCGTTGGTGGACAGTTTATACTGAAAACTTCACTCAGAGAAATTCCTACCATCTCGTCACCATTTCATTGTCATTAAAATTGAAACTTTTTGAGCTTTGTTACTAGATGATTGAACACATTATGTGAATTGACCGTCCACTCCATGCTCTGAGGTGAACATGGTTCACAGGTACAGGTAATGTTACATGTAAGACATCGTTCAAGAATAAACGACTCTCTCGGTGTATGCCGAGTTCACAGTTCTCTTCAGCGACATAAAATTTGTATCAAATGCTTTTGCAACTGTGTCTCTGTCAAGTTGAAAGTTAACACTGTCTTTAATGTCATGGAACTTAGTTTGTGCACTGCAGTACTGTACCATCAGTGCATAGTGTACAGTTTTATGTACTGTGGTACAATCCAACTGAGATAATCGCTCTAACAGATATTCATTCAGAATTCGCTCTAGCTCGGAGCGCATATTTCTGGAAATTGATTACCATAGAAAATCAAAAGCTCAGAAAGATAACATTAAACCACTGTACAGAGTATTGTTGCATATTGTAAATGTTTTCTTGCGATATTTTGGAAGTACAAGCTATGTATGTGTATATGGAGTGTGGAAGAATGCCAAGTGTACATGTACATGTAAACATTTGTATTTCTGAAATACTTGTAATGTGCATGCAAACTAGGAAAAGACGCACCTTAATGGGCATAATTAATGATTGTATAAATAGGGCTACACATGCAGAATGGCTGCACCAAATTCATTGAAACTTACTACATCTACGGATCATACAAAGATATACGGGAGCATTTTCAGTTCATCTCTGGTTTTGTTTGGTTTCATCTACACCTGGTCTCATCAAATCCCTACCAATCATAACTCAAGCACTCAAGTATGTTGCTTAATTAATTGTTTCATTTCATCTGCACCTGGTCTCATCAAATACCAACCAATCAGCTTATCAGTGCATTATCATGATCTCATTTTTGGCTAATCCCATCAGAGTAATCTTTCTACTGTTGTAGACTAAATGGATTTGTGTTAGTTTTTTTCTCTCAAATCAACATTTTAAAAATAATAACCAGACATCCTCCTTTGTCTGCATGTATAAAATATAAAAGTGTGTCTCATCAACAAAGGTTAGGGTAATGAAGGGGACTATGAAAGTGAGACAACCATGGGACACACAGGTTACAAAAATGGCCATGTCACTAATCATAGACTACATGTAACATTAAAGATAATACAAGTGTCATAAAAAGGGGGTCTTTTTATTATAATTGAAGGCTGTAAGGGAAATTAAGGGGCTTATTAGGGGCCATGTTACTCAGTACAAGTGAGAACCATTTCAAATGTAATTTTAAGTGTCCTATGTCACTGAAAGTTGGAGAGTTATAGGAAATTAAAGTAACAGAAGGGCCTAATCACTAAAATTAAGCACCAGTCATAGGAAATATAAGTAACATAAGGGGACTAGTTATAAAAATTAGCAATCATGAAAAATATATGTAAAATAAGGGCCTTGTCACTAAAATTAGGAATCACAGGAAATATAAGTAACATAAGTGGTCTAGCCACTAAAAGTAGCTGACAGTTGTGTGAAATATAATTAACATAAGGGGCCTAGTCACTAAAAGTAGACAGTTGTGTGAAATATAATTAACATAACGGGCCTAGTCACTAAAAGTAACAGAGTTGTATGAAATATAATTAACATAAGGGGCCTAGTCACTAAAAGTAGACAGTTGTGTGAAATATAATTAACATATGGGGCCTACTCACTAAAAGTAATAGACAGCTGTGTGAAATACAAGTAACATAAGGGGCCTAGTCACTAAAAGTAGCAGATAGTTGTTTGAAATATAAGTAACACAATAGGCCTATCGGTAGTCATGAACAGTGAAATATAAGTAACATAAGGGGCCTACCGGTAGTCACTAAAAGTGAAGTATATTTAACATACGTGGTCTAGTCACTAAAAGTAGCAGCCAGTTGTGTGAAATATAATTAACATAAGGGGCCTACTGATAGTCACTAAAAGTGAAATATAATTAACATAAGAGGCCTAGTCACTGAAAGTAATAGACAGTTGTGTGAAATATCAATCAATCAATCAATCAATCAAACAATTTATATAGCGCCTGAATCCATTACTCAGAATGTTCAAAGGCACTTTACAGGACACTAAAAAGAGTTCTTATCAAAATGCTCTCATAAAAAGATGAGTCTTAATGTCTTTCCTGAACTTGTCCAGGGTTGGTGATTGACGCAGAGCAACCGGAAGACTGTTCCATAATTGCGGGGCAGCGCGTGAAAAAGCACGTTCACCATAGGATTTAAGTTTGCAGGGTGGGATGTGTAATAGACCTTTGTTGTTGGAGCGAAGTACACGTGGAGCATGCTTATAACTGATCAGATCCGATATGTAACTAGGTGCAGCATTGTTGAGAGCTTTGTAGGTCATCAAGAGTATTTTGTAATGTATTCTGTAGTAGACTGGTAGCCAATGTAGATCCTTGAGAACTGGGGAGATATGGTCTGATTTCTTGCGGCGTGAAACAATTCTGGCCGCTGTATTTTGAGCATGTTGTAGATGAGTAATGTCTTTAGATGCTAAACCATATAAGAGTCCATTACAGTAATCCAGTTTGCATGAGACAAGAGCATGGACTAGATTTTCACATGCTTCACTTGTCAGATAGCGACGAATGCGACCAATTTTTCGAAGATTGTAATAGATCGAATTGCATGTTATGGTAATGTGCTTCCTAAGAGTGTGTTTATCATCGAAGGTTACACCAATATTGCGTGCATAGTTAACCAAGTCAACAGAACATGATCCAATGTTTATACTGTCAATGGGACGGGGTATGCGCATAAACTGAGACCTAATGAGTAGTACCTCAGTTTTACCATCATTTAGTTGAAGTTTGTTTTGTGTCATCCATGATTTTATGTCCAGTACTGCAGTCTCCATCTTGGCAACAGTGGTGGATGTGTCAGCCAAAGCAAAGCCTTCATATAGTTGATTGTCATCAGCATATTGTATAAAATTCAAATCATGATGTCTTAATAGGGTGGCAAGTGGAGAAATGTAGATGCAAAATAGCAGTGGGCCTAGCACAGAGCCCTGGGGTACGCCATATTGTAGATGTTGTGCTTTGGAGGTGTTGCCTGATATCAATACTGATTGATGTCGGTTCTGTAGGTATGATTTAAACCATTGCAGTGGGATGCCGGTAATGCCGAGGTTTGATAATCTTGAAATGAGTATGTTGTGGTCTATTGTATCGAAAGCAGCTGACAAATCTAGAAGAACAAGTAGTACACATTGTCCTCTGTCAAGTGCTATACAGATGTCGTTGTTTACTTTGATGAGTGCTGTCTCTGTGCTGTGGTGTTTCCTGTAGGCAGATTGTAGTGGCTCTAGTAATGAATTAGCTGTAAGGTATGTAGTTAGTTGGGCTGCAACAATTTTCTCCATTATTTTAGAAAGGAATGGTAGATTGGAGACAGGTCTGTAGTTTTTGAATACATTGGTATCAAGTGAGGATTTCTTGAGAATTGGTTTAATGACGGCTGACTTGAGTGATTCTGGAACATTACCATGAGTAAGAGATGAGTTAATGATGAAAGACAGAATGGTCCACAAGTGTTCTTGGCACTGTTTCAGAAGCGATGTGGGGATAGGATCGAGGGAACAGGTTTTAGACGGCGTGCTGTTAATAATTTTGCTGATATCATCTGCATTCACTGGGTTGAAGACAGACAGAGAAGACGAAGTATCGGTTTCCAGGGAGTCAAATGCAGGTGTTGGTTGTGAATTATCAAAGTTAAGGCGGATATTTCTTATTTTGTCAATAAAATATTGACTGAATTTCTCAGTGATATCGTTGACTGAAGTGTGATCTGGTAGGTCATCTTTTTGAGAGTTACTGGACAGAGTGGAAAATATCTGAAATAGAGTCTTCTGGTTGTTTGAGTTTTCAAGTATCAGTTTGTTGTAGTATGTCTGCTTTGCTTTCTGTAGGAGTTGACGTACATCTTTGCCTTTCTCAAGGAAAATTTGTTTGTGAACTTCTAGTTTTGTGTTGCGCCATCGACGCTCAGCTGATCTTCGTCTCTTTTTTGCTTCATCAATCTCAGGTGTATACCATTTAGTATTAGGCCTTACTGTAATTGTACATTGCTTTAAGGGTGCATGTTTATCCAGAAACTCCGAGAGATGAGTATTATACGCTAATACGGCAGAGTCTAAGTCGGATGGTGGTTGTCTGAAATCTGTTACGGATCCAGTGTCCTTCATGAAATCATCAGTTGAGATTGAGGATATTTTCCGGTAAACTATCTTGCGGCGTAATAGTGGTGGTTTCTCCAGCATAATCTTAGCATGAACGGGATTATGATCTGATATTATTTGAGAGTCAACAGAAATTGATGAAATGCAGTTTGATTGGTTAGATATGATGAGGTCTAAAATGTGGCCTTTCACATGAGTTGGTTCCGCTACCCATTGTAGAAGACTGAAGGTGTCGAATAAATACTTCAATTTCTTGGTGGTAGGGTCTTGCAAATCATCCATGTGAATGTTAAAATCTCCAACAAGGTAAAGGTGCTTTGTCGTGATCACGAGCCTTTCTAACAATGAACTAAATTCTTGCAAAAACTGTGTATTTGTGAGTTTATTCTTGGCTGTGGGAGGTGGACGATATACAATGATAATTTTCAATGTGATGCCCTGATGACAAAGCGTAGCTTCTGTTGCTTCAAAGGATTTAGCAGATTTTATTGGATTCCATGCTTTGAGTTTGAGTGATGATTTGAATAACAAGCCAATTCCACCACCAGTAGAAGAAGTACGTGGAGTATGTTTAAAAGTGTAACCATCAGGGGTGAGTTCATTAATTATATGTTCATCGCCTCTTTCACTCAACCAAGTCTCAGTCAGAGCAAGGATGTCAATATCCTTCTCCCTAGTGTAGTCTTCTACTTCAGTTCTTTTGTTGCGGACGGATCTGACATTCCATGTAGTTAGCATGAGTTGGCACTGTCGTTTGATCACACCACATTTGTCGATGGAGTTACAGGTTGGTATTTGAATGAGGTTGTTGAAGTTGACTCCATTCGCACGTGGTTTATAATTGAGGTTTGTGATACTAGTAATATTTGTTGTTGTAAACGTTTGGATGGGTCGAACTTTCTTAGTACCACCTCTTGTGCCTCTGTGTGTCACTGGTTTGTGGTTGAGTCTCAGGGATTTAATGACATTCCATACTGAGGTAGGCAGTCTGGAGTGGTATGAGGTGTTAAAAAGTTGCATAAATGATCTGCTGTACTGCATTGTTCATCTGTTGAAATATTACCATATGAATACACACAATTTGAGTTGAAAACTATGCATACAGATGAAATCTAGGCTGTGTAACTTCTCACACTTCTACAGTACAAAATTTAGCAAGACTTTTACCAGATATTTAACTTGCTACGAGCGTCTCTGACTTCTGAGATGTTTTCACCGGTGTGACTGAGTATTCATAGACCGAAAGCTGCATTCATACACAGTAGAAAACGTCTGTAGTCTTGTCAAACTCAGGAAATATAAGTAACATAAGGAACCGAGTTACTAAAAGGAATACACTTGTGTGAAATATAATTAACATAAGGGGCCTAGTCACTTTTTCACTTTCAACATTCCAGAATCTGTTCTGTCTTAGGCCCGAATACATAATGATATGCAATATAAAAAAACAGTGGCAAATTGCACCATTTACCAGGTGCGACTAAGGATTAAAATTTGGCAAAGCTAAAAAAGTTGGTGCTGAACAAAAGAATAATCCTATCTAATCCAAATAGCACCACGGATATGGTAATAGAAATGCAAGAAACTTGGATTGAAAACCTTGCCTTTAAATCTCCACTGATAAGATCATACTGTGATAACCTGGTATTGAAAACCTGGCCTTTAAGTCTTCGCTGATAAGATCATAGAAATACAAGAACCTAGGATTGAAAACCTGGCCTTTAAGTCTCCATGGATAAGATCATACAAGTGCAAGAACTTTGGATTGAAAACCTGGCCTTTAAGCATGTTCCTACCCAGAATGCAACATGGTAGCATGTCATAGAACTGCCCATCTCGGCGACATGCGTCACAGATTAAAATAAAGTTTGACATTTTTCATTTTTGTATTGTGAAAACAAAATGAACAAATTGCTGTATGTCAAAAGAATTATCCTTGTAGTGATTACAATATACATATGAAAGACATTTGGGGATATGTGTAATATCTTAACATTTTATACTACCCTAACAGTCAGCATTTAATAATTCAACAATGGATAACATGTAGATGTTTGACCCTGTCACTTTCTATATATATCGTTGTGAATCAAGTAGGTAAAAGTATATATAGGGCTGGCTATTGTCTGCAATTGAAAATTTGTACAAGAAATTGTCATAAAACCTCACATTTTGTTCACCAAGTATGAAAGCTTAAATAGATAGTGACCTCATTTCAATGCTACACCTATGTTTAATCCTTAATTGGATTTCTAATGAGACCTTTCTCTTTCTCTTTGAGCATTATATTCAACATCAATTGCAAAAAATGTTTAAATTGCATATACTCACCTGGAGATGCATGGCTGATTTCAATTCAACCAAACCACTGGCAGCACAAATGTCAGAAATTGTACTAGTCCATGTTATGCAGGGTCAGTTTTATCATATACCACATTTTGTCATTTTACCAGGATTCTCTTCCAGTGTTTTTGTTAAGGGCAGTATAAAGTAGGTACAATATATTAGAGTTTTCTAGGTGTTTTACCAAGGTTCCTCAGCAACATTATGCTACACGGTATTTCCCTCTCTGTTTATCAATATCAGGGTCCTAATATAGCAAAAACACTGAATGTTTAGAACATTGTAAATTTCTCAAGATTTTCCTTGGTTCCAAAACCTTATTTAGCAAAAAGAGTGTTATAATAACCCCATTTTAATGCCATGTACATGTAGGAGGGAAGTAAACATGATACCTGGAATATAAATCGATGTGTAGAGCAGACTGATGTATGTATTAGTTAGATCAATGCATGTCCTACACCAATATTGATCTCTTCTTTCTATAATAAGAAAATATTGAATTATGTGAACTTTCCCAGTTTGTTGGTCACTTGTAAATGTATTCCTAGTCAATAACTACCTCACTACTGAAAGATACAGCTACTTTTATCATCAATATTTGATAGAAATTTAGCACATATCTGCAGACTGATAGATGCAATCCCTCTTTTATTTAATTGATGTTAACAGTATACTGTAAGGGGTGGGGCTCCGTAACTAATACTGTAAGGGGTGGGGCTCCGTAACTAATACTGTAAGGGGTGGGGCTCCGTAACTACAAGTTATAGTATACTGTAAGGGGTGGGGCTCCGTAACTACAAGTTATAGTATATTAGCATAATTGAAATTGAACATCATTTCATTGTTCTGACATTTACTAACTAATCTTTGTACTAATAGCCATAGAATGATGATTTTTCAGAAAATAAATACAAGTTCATGACATGCTTGCCAAAATTCATCATATATTGCCACGTATGCATTAAGCAGGAAAACATAATTGTGGTGTACAACAATATGTATAATATGAACATGAGTTTCCAGATGCCTGGGACTCACATGCAACACTCACACACAATGCTTAGAATTCACATACACGCAATGCCTAGAACTCACATACAGCACTCATACACAATGCCTAGGACTCACATACAGCACTCATACACTGTGCTTAGAACTCACATACGGCACTCACACGCAATGCCTGGGACTCACATACACCACTCATACACTGTGCTTAGAACTCACATACACCACTCATACACTGTGCTTAGAACACACATACGGCACTCATACACTGTGCTTAGAACTCACATACGGCACTCACACGCAATTACAAACATGACATATGTGGTAATTACAAACATGACATGTATGGTAATTACAAACATGACATGTGGTAATTACAAACATGACATGTATGGTAATTACAAACATGACATGTGGTAATTACAAACATGACATATATGGTAATTACAAACATGACATGTGGTAATTACAAACATGACATATATGGTAATTACAAACATGACATATATGGTAATTACAAACATGACATATATGGTAATTACAAACATGACATATATGGTAATTACAAACATGACATATATGGTAATTACAAACATGACATATGGTAATTACAAACATGACATATATGGTAATTACAAACATGACATGTGGTAATTACAAACATGACATATGTGGTAATTACAAACATGCCATATATGGTAATTACAAACATGACATGTATGGTAATTACAAACATGACATGTGGTAATTACAAACATGACATATATGGTAATTACAAACATGACATATATGGTAATTACAAACATGACATATATGGTAATTACAAACATGACATATGGTAATTACAAACATGACATGTGGTAATTACAAACATGACATATATGGTAATTACAAACATGACATATATGGTAATTACAAACATGACATATATGGTAATTACAAACATGACATATATGGTAATTACAAACATGACATATGGTAATTACAAACATGACATGTGGTAATTACAAACATGACATATATGGTAATTACAAACATGACATATATGGTAATTACAAACATGACATATGGTAATTACAAACATGACATATATGGTAATTACAAACATGACATATATGGTAATTACAAACATGACATATATGGTAATTACAAACATGACATATATGGTAATTACAAACATGACATGTGGTAATTACAAACATGACATGTGGTAATTACAAACATGACATATATGGTAATTACAAACATGACATGTATGGTAATTACAAACATGACATATATGGTAATTACAAACATGACATGTATGGTAATTACAAACATGACATATGTGGTAATTACAAACATGACATGTATGGTAATTACAAACATGACATGTGGTAATTACAAACATGACATGTATGGTAATTACAAACATGACATATGTGGTAATTATAAACATGACATATATGGTAATTACAAACATGACATGTGGTAATTACAAACATGACATATATGGTAATTACAAACATGACATATATGGTAATTACAAACATGACATATATGGTAATTACAAACATGACATGTATGGTAATTACAAACATGACATATATGGTAATTACAAACATGACATATGGTAATTACAAACATGACATATATGGTAATTACAAACATGACATATGGTAATTACAAACATGACATATATGGTAATTACAAACATGACATATGGTAATTACAAACATGACATATATGGTAATTACAAACATGACATGTGGTAATTACAAACATGACATATATGGTAATTACAAACATGACATATATGGTAATTACAAACATGACATGTATGGTAATTACAAACATGACATATATGGTAATTACAAACATGACATGTGGTAATTACAAACATGACATATATGGTAATTACAAACATGACATATATGGTAATTACAAACATGACATATATGGTAATTACAAACATGACATGTATGGTAATTACAAACATGACATGTGGTAATTACAAACATGACATATATGGTAATTACAAACATGACATATATGGTAATTACAAACATGACATATATGGTAATTACAAACATGACATATATGGTAATTACAAACATGACATATGTGGTAATTACAAACATGACATGTATGGTAATTACAAACATGACATGTGGTAATTACAAACATGACATATATGGTAATTACAAACATGACATATATGGTAAATACAATTGACACAAATATTACCATATCATTTCTAAAATTATGAATTTCTTAAAGCAGAAGAGCTAGATTAGATATTTCAAAGACTTCCCAATTTTCAAATGAGGACATTTGTATAGATATTACCTGGTTATCACTTTGGGTTACAGTTTCAATGTTTATGTATGACACACTATGTTAATGATTTCACCCTCATTGGAGTGTTCATTTCTCTACCAAGTCATTAAGACTCAGACTGTTATTTTTACATTGTATTGTCAGTTTACAAAGAAAATATACAATTTGTAGAGCCATGCCATATCAGGTTATACGGAATAGAATCACACTTTTGAATAATTATTGCAGCGTATAAATATCCTGTCCAGATTGAAAATAAATCATGACTGGAACAAAATGAATTAACTCATCCAATGTCTAAATGTCTGAATATTTGTATTTTCAAATAAGATTATTATCTATGTATATGCTAAATTTAATGTCATGTCTATATATTGACTAGATAAAATCAAAATACCATTTTATTGTAACCACTTTCAGTAACAGTCACAAGGTATATTAAAATGTAATTCACTTGTTTCACATGCTAGATATCACAAGCTCCACCTTATAGAGGAGGGACAGGTTTAGATGTTTAGGAATAATGTATTCCAGTTGGGAAAGAATTGATCCTAATGGGAAATACAGTATGTGTAATAAACTTTCCGTGCTGTTACTTTAAAGAAAACTCAACCCTAATCCCTATTAACGTCAACAAATTACAAATTTTTGAAATAGAAGTTAAAACGTTATCAAAATTAAGTCATTGTAGAATCCAATATGGCAGCCATCCAATATGGCGCTGACTCATGTGTGAAACTCTGTTGGAAAATAAAAGAGTGTCGATTTCCCTGATAGCAAGATGGTGGACCCTCAAATTTCTTTCAAGAAGCAATTTAGAAGCAATTTAGCTTTCATACGGCAAAGTCTGGAGTAATTATAAGAACTTTGGTTTTCAGAGAATTCTACCTTTATTTAGTCTTCATTTGAAAAAATGATAAGTTTTAGTTTGAATTGACATTTTATCATAAAAACACATCTTCAATAGCTTACAGTTTCATCTCAAAATTGACACAAATCTTTGTGTGTCGTACACATTTTTCACCTGCTCATGCCATTTATATTTCATAATTTCCTGGTCTTTAGTGTCTTTAATGGAAGGGCAGCCATGTATTTGTCAGCTGTAATGTGCTCATGTAAAGGATACATTTTATAACAGACAGGAAACTATAATATGAAGGCTTGTTGCATGTTCAAATATTTTTTTTTCATTCTTATTTTTTGTAAGTGTATGATAAATTCAATATGACAGTCTTTATTATTGCTAAGGCAAGTATGTAATTGCTTAGTGACAACTGTCCTCAGTAGAGTGTTGATTGAGTTCAACTGTCCTCAGTAGAGTGTTGATTGAGTTGTATGTTTTAATAGACAGGACAAGGATATGGTATATTTGTCTATATATTTTTCTTTCACCAGAAGAAAATGCTTTGTGTGTATTCAGCTTGTAATTTAACTGGACAGTGCTGGTCACAAATGGTGGTATGAGAACACTAATGATGGTCATGTCAATATCATTGTTCAGACAGTATGTGACTGCAAAACCCAGTGTTATCAAAATAAACTTATACAGTAAACATTTGCTGAATATGGCTGACATTTGGTTTGGGATTATCAAGGCATTCTTACCATACCGGTACGATGTAGACACATTCCCCAATATTTTTCTTCATTCATTCAAGGAAAATATGAGTGAGCTAAATGGCCTTTGTCACTATGTGTTGCTAGACGAGTAGTGACAATCCTTTAGGACATGAGTATTTTCCAGCAGAATGAAGAAAAGTGTTGGAAAATAACATAATTATACTAGCGCCAGTAATATCAAAGAAAAGTTGGGGAAAGTAATGGCAATTTTGAACGTTTTGACTCATATTTTGAACACAGCAGAACCATTGATGTAGACACATGTTGTCATGACAGAACGACCAGAGTATATATGCCATTTTTTTAAACCTGGCTCGTGCATAGTATGAATAGAAACATAGTATATTATTTCAATAGTAAACAGGCGTGTGTATACAGATATACATTAATACACTTCAGATAGTCATTCATGAGTTTAAAATGATATTTCATTTTTACCCTGCATATTTTGTCTGTCTGTTTATTTATTTATTTATTTATTTATTTATTTATTTATTTATTTATTTGTAACAAGGTTCCTGGTCTCCCTGTGGTCTTCAATTTGAACAATATTTTGCTAATGTTTTGGACAGTGGGAAGAAAGCAAGTAAACGTTGCATAGAGATGTCAAATTTTAGTGTGAGAACCCTGGTAAAAATATATGAGGATTTTAACTACTTCCTACTTTACCTACTATTGGTATGAATGATTTTTCTCAAAATTGACAATCATAGAAAGTTTGCAGCGTGCTATAAATAATAAGCAATGAAAAAAAGCAAGCCAATCAATAGTGTTTTGGTTATGATATGTTGTCAGTCATATCAAAAACAATATACACCAATCTCTCAAATGCCTAATGAGATGTGAAACAAATCCTAAATTTAAACCATTGTTGAATTCATATACAGCAGATTCATGGTGCACAAAAATAATAACATGACTGAGACTAAAACACATTTGGTATTTTGGTGATTTGCTGCAAGACCAGGTTTATACCTGTGTAAAAAATGTACTGTTCTCTCTCTGGAGGACATCTGTGGGCTATCTAGGGAATAAAAAGCTCAGTTTGATAATTACTACATTTCAATGATGTTCAATTTGTATCTAATAACTATACTTAGTTACAAGCTGTTGTAAGAAGATTTTATGTTGAAATAGAATACATATACATGTGTGTGATGGGATCAGAATAGTTAGGGTAAATATGCTTTTGTGATCATCACCAGAATAAGATGTTATTATATTCCACCACATATGTACATGGCAGCTAAATCTATGCATATCACTGTTAAGCTTTCAAATGATGTCACTCAGGAGTAAAGTTTGTTGTCATAACGACCAAAAGTGATGTAGCAAGTTATGTCACTGTTGTCAATGCAACTGATTTCAATTGTCATAGCAACTGATTTACTGTTTCCTAGAACTTGATTTCATTAATTCTGTGGAACTTATTTCACTGATTTCTTAGCAACTGATTCCACTGAATGCATGGTAACAGATTCTACTGCAATTTATTTTATTTGTGGGATGGCAACTGATTTTGGCATATCAACTAAAAAAATCATCATTCCAATGCTCCTGTACACTCTTCATTCACAAAAATAATTCCCTTTTTATTTACAAATATTTGGAGATACCTGTACCAACTGACACAAATTCAGTATAAACTGGGTAATGAAACACAAAATATGGTGTGAAATTAATTTTAAAAAGTTACTCTGAACATTTCATTTTATTAGCACAACTGAACTGAGGTTCAGTAGTGCTATAGGGATCGTCCGGCGTCTGTCTGTCTGTCTGTCTGTCTGTGTGTGTGTGTGTGTATGGATGTGTGTGTGTGTGTGTGTGTGTGTGTGTGTGTGTGTGGATGTGTGTGTGTGTGTGTAAACAACTTAAAGTCAAAAACCGCTGAACCGATTGCCACGATATTTGGTGGGTCCATTACCTTGGGTGTCTAGTTGGGAAATTGTTCAAATCAAAATGATCGCATCACAGGTGTGTGATTTGGGTCAAAAAATGTGATTTTTGGTCAAAAAACTTAAACTCAGATTGGGCAGATTGGGCAGATTGGTGCGAAATTTGGTGGGAACATTCTTAAGGGGGTGTCAAGTAAGATTTGTTCATGACGGGATGATTCCATCAGTGATATGCAAATTAGGGCTAAAAATGTGTCTTTTTGGTTAAAAATCTATAATTCCAAAACTACTGAGCAGATTGGGCTGAAATTTAATGGGAATGTATCTAGGGATGTATGGACAAAGAAATATTAAGCATACCATGATTCCATGAGTGATATGCAAATTAGGTGTAAAAATATTCATTTTTGGTCAAAAACTTATATCTCAAAAAGTACTTGGTCACCGAGTCTGAAACTTGGTGAGATGTTTCTGAGTGTTATTCTTCAAACCAGCCAAATAATCATGTATATTGCAAAGATAACAACAGGAATAGAAAGACAAATGAATAAACATTCAAAAAATGTATGCATATTTGCCTAGCAACAAGACCATGCCCATAGCAACAGCCAAATGATCACATGTATTGTGAAGATAACAATGGGGATTAATAGACAATTGAATGAACATTCAAAAAATGTATGTAAATATGCCTAGCAACAAGACCATGTCCATAGCAACAGCCAAATGATAGCATATATCGTAAAGATAGCAACATTGTTGGATAGGCAACTGGATAGTCATTCACCAAATGAACACTTATTGTTAGCATGTTAGCATTTTTAAAAACTGTACAGTTGTGCTACAACGCCATTGGCAGTATTTTTAGTATTAGCAGAAATGATATGTCGTAAATATTATAAATATTGTGTTATAATCTATGATCCTTTGGTAAGAGTACCCATAAAGTATCAAAAAACAGATTTCATTTTTATCATGAAATGTAAAAAGTTATAAAATTGCCATAAATTTCATAGCATCAAGAATATGATTACAAAGAGGCAACACACTGTACACAATTTTACCCACAACTCACAAATCAGCTCCTTGAAGTCAGACAAATCTCACCTGTGTACAGGATTTTGTTAGAATATTTTTGCCATTTTCAAAACATAGAATTGACACTGATGAGTTTCTGAGGAGTAGCAATTTTAGTAATTTGTCAACAGATTTTCTTGAAAGACATGCAAAATATTTTCCACAAAACTAAGGAAAATATATGCACCTGTTAATGTGTTTGCCAAAGATATAGATTTATTTGAATAGGTATGACAAAAGAAATTTACATACTAAAACACATCATACACACTTGTCTACCCAAGTTATTGATACTTTGACATTGAAAAGTGCTTTATTCACAGTACATGTTTCATTTACTTGTAAGCACATTTTATGCAAAATTTAGAACTTTATTTTTGATTCCCAAACGTACTTTTGTTACATATTAATTAAAGCGTAATTACTATGCTTAAAATGTTGACAAATATGGGTTATTGAAAAAGATTGGTCTGAAATTTAAAATGTGTCTTTTTGGTCAAAAATCTATAATTCCAAAATATTGAGTAGATTTGGTTGAAATTTAATGGGAACGTTCTTAGGGGCATATTAAATTTGATTTGTTCATGACATGATGATTCCATTAGTGATATGCAAATTAGGGCTAAAAATGTGTCTTTTTGGTCAAAAGTCTTTAATTCCAAATCTACTGAGCAGATTGGACTGAAATTTGATGGGGATGCATCTGGGGGTGTATAGATGAAGAAGTATCAAGCATCACATAATCTCAGAAATACTTTGTCAATGAGACTAAAACTTGGTGAGATGTTACTAGAAGTGTCATTCTGCAGATTTTCTACAAAACGTTTTGGCCCTAGCAACAATGACCACGCCTATCGCAACAACCAAATGGCAGTGTTTTGGTCAAATAACAACATCAGGTAGGCAAGTGAGTAAACATTCCAAAAATGCGTCCAAATATCCTTAGCAACCATGGCCATGCCCATAGCAACAGCCAAACCGTTGTTGTATTTCACAAAGATAACAACAGGGATTTTTAGACAAGTGAACAAACATTCAAAAAATGTATCCAAATATGCCTAGCAACAAGGCCACGCCCATATCAACAGCCAATTGATCACACATATCGCAAAGTTAACAGTAATTAATAGACACTTGAATAAACATTCAAGAAATGTATGTAAATATGCCTAGCAACAAGACCATGCCACTAGTAGCCAAATGATCACTTATATTGCTAAGACAACAACAGGGATTAATAGACAAATAAACCCTCAAAGATGTATGCAAATATTCAATCAATTATACAGTTGTCCTACAATGCCATTGGCACTATATTTCATACAATCTAGTACATCACACTACCATGACTGGTGGCAATTCTCTGTAGACATCCATGGGGGGGGGGGGGGGGGGGTGGAGGGATGTCTGCTTGTTACCAAATCAATAAATGTCACAAGTTTGTCAGCAGAATGATTGTCTGACACAATATATTTAAGTTGTTTAAAACTGTCATGTCTTAATTGCTATAAGATTCCAAAGCAAAATTTTAGGATAAAATATTGAGAGTTTATCAAATAAGATATTTATTTTCTGTATTGTTATATTAAAAATAACGTCAATTTTCCTACCTCATATACATTGTGGATCAGTGACTCTACTTTGCCCATCATAAGTGCTAGTATCAGTGTCAACGTGTTAATTTAGTGATACCCCCAATCAATGGCCATGATCAGAATGCTTGTATGTACATTCATACATGTTCATTTGAATCAAGTAGTCTGAAGTAGTGTTTGTGACCACTCAGTTTGAGTGTATGATAAAACTACAGTTATGGATACTATCACAAGTGAAGGGGGAAGCAAAACCACAGATCTGCAATATAGACAGGCTAAATTGTGCCAAATATTGTCAGCTTTATGAGTAGCTGTTGGTAAATGATATTTTTAAAGTGTTGGCTTATAGATGAGACTCTTGGAATCAACAGATATTGTGTAAAGTCTAAATGTCGACAGCTGCCCTTTTTATCATATCATAGTTATAGTCAATCAGCTGATTTCATCTTAATTATCTCTGCAAATCTTACATGATAAATGGTTGTCCATTGGAATTTGCACAGATTTAAATTTATCAACATAAAAAAATGAAGTGAATAAAGAATAAAATAATGTATGCAACAGGACCATGCCCATAGCAACATCAAAATAATGGTATATATTGCAAAGATGAAAACTGGGAAGGGTAGGCAAGTGAATAAAGATTCTGAAAATTGATGGAAATTGTGCTACAATGCCATTGGTGCTATTTTTTATTATCCAATATAAATGCAAAATAATTCAAGGGAATTACAGAACGCATAAGAAGTACAAAAGGAAAGGGGATTGAGGGCCAGATAACTGTAATGTTGACATCAAAATATGTGAAGAAACTGTGAAATGTAGTTCACATACTGCAGTGTTCAAAAATTATAATACAGACATAAAATGAATATCCACGAATTTAGTCTTAAAGTCCTGTGACAAATTCAGTATATGTTCATGGTGAATGTTGATATGATATTGACATAATTAACTATTGCCATAGTTATTTTGATCATTTTGTAACAAAAGGTAGCACAGCTTTCACCAACACTATTGTACAATATGAGAATAAATGCAGGTAAAGTAATTTTGAATGATTTAGAATCAATAAGTGTGAGTTTTTGATGAAGAAAAATGAAAAAAACTTAAGAGTGTTTGTATATCTTGAATCAATCTTATAAATTAAAAATCAGTATTTGATTAATTAGCTAGATGTATTTGTATTGGCAATGAGTACAATATGTGAACTGAAAACAATAGACACTGGTAAAATTGAAATGGTACATTTTGAACATTCAGGTAGTGAAACTTGGCTTACATGTATAGTTAGGTAAAAAAGCTAGTCCTCCTTGATAGCAAAAAAGTGTAGCTCACTCTTCCATGTACAAAATGTATACTCTTCCATACCCATACATCACACATAATTTTGTTGTGATTTCAAATGAGAATATATTATTAGTCCCCAAAGAGGGAACTACATGTATTACAATGTGCTCCGTCTGTCCGTAAGTACGTCTGTAATACGTCATTTCTCAGACATATTTATATATTATCAATTCTTTTAAATCATGTTTGCAAGTAATATCGAAGAAAAGAACTATATACAAGCATTAATTTTTAGTCCCCACCGGACAAAGTCCGGGAGAGGGACTTATGGATTGGATTCCATCCGTCCGTGCGTCTGTCCGTCTGTCCGTTCATCTGTCCGTCTGTCCAGAGCCGTTTCTTGGAGATGCCTGGACTGATTTTTTTCAAACTTGGTACAGGGGCAACATACAATGGCATACATATGCACGTCAATTTGTTTTATGATACAATCCAATATGGCCACCTAGCAGCCATTTTGTTTGCGAATTTTCCCTGTCCAAAGCCATAACTCAGACATGCTTGTACAGATATCATTCAAAGTTGGTAATAGGACAGTGTTCTATGACATACATGTGCATATCCATTTTCATCATGATACGATCCAATATGGCTGTCTGGCAGCCATTTTGTTTGTGAATTTGTCCATGTCCAAAGCCATAACTCAGACATGCTTGAACAGATATCATTCAAAGTTGGTATTAGGACAGTGTGCTATGACATACATGTGCATATTCATTGTTGTTGTGATACGATCCAATATACCCACCTAGCAGCCATTTTGTTTGCGAATTTTCCATGTCCAAAGCCATAACTCAGACATGCTTGAACAGATCCCATTCAAAGTTGGTATTAGGACAGTGTTCTATGACATACATGTGCATATCCATTTTCGTTGTGATACGATCCAATATGGCTGCCTGGCAGACATTTTGTTTGCAAATTTTCCATGTTATTTTATATATTTTTATATGTTTGCAATCATTTTGCTTTGATCATGGCCACACCCATGGGGAACTATATGTAGACATTATATCAACATTGACAACAACACATGTATTGAGCTAGCTCTGTCGCTTGACAGGTTAATTTGGTTTGAATGAGAGTAAAATAGGTAACACAAGATCAGATTCATGTAGGTGAAATTGGATTTATCTAATGTTATTATTTACTCCAAATTCGAGTTGGTCATAAGGACCGACAAGTTGTTGTAATTATGAAAAACTGTCTGTCCGAATGGAAATGTGTTGGTGTCGGACTGATGGACCAGCGTTAATTTCTCACGCTGTTCATATCACTTTTACTGAATGGCAGCCATATTTGCAGCAAAAAGTCACTATATTATTGCATAATTCAAAAATTGCAATACAAAGAAACTTCATTCAAGTGTCTAAACCCAATATCACATGCAAGTTTTCTTGTATAAAAGTGACTTTTGACATGTACCTTGACCTACAGGGTAGACCATAAAAATTAAGCTTTGTAGCAATTGTGTAGCTAATGTCTTTAGATCATGTCTATAGATAATGCAGAACCAGATAAACATACACTTGCATTACTTTTGGTGATCATATTACATTTTACCAAATGGCAGCCATATTTGTAGTGAACACTGTCATGATTTACTAAAAAAAGTTAACTCTACATGAAAGTGTGTACCTCTATATTGCCAGGTTTAAACTGTCTTTTTAGACATTGACATTTGCCCTCGACTTGGATCTTCAGGTTCTTACTGAAATTCAGTAATTCCCATCATTATCACAGACACTTTGTAGTATTGATTTGTTGTCACCAATTTCTTTTAAATCATGTCTCCATTCAGTCACATAGAAGTAATGTATTTGAAGGTAGTGCGTCTGCTATGAAGACTTGTTACTAGTGAATTGGGGATTAAAATGCAAATTAACAACCTGACAACTGACTCTAGACTTTCTAAAGAGTGTGAGAATTTGAATGAAACTAGTAATTTTTCCTTTAAAATGTTACTATTTGAATCACGATAACACAGCTTCTCTACTTTCTTCAGGGTTTTTATAATGAATTAGAGAAATTCTACATTTTGATTTTGCTTTACTGAAATTAGAAATTTTACATTCAAAATTTAGACATTGTTAACCTGGCTTTTCTCTGTTAATTCAGATTTCAAAGGAACTAGAAATCCTATGTTCAAATTTTAAATGTGACAACTGCATCAGGCTTTTCTGAATAGTAATAGAGTTCAAATAAAGCCTGTCAAAAGAATTCCATACAATCCCATACATTTACTATAAAATAATCCTGGGAATATCTAGCAAATCAAATTTGTAACTAGTATATATACTGATCAATATATTGATCAGGCTGCCTTTCATCTCCCAGAGATTATACACCAAATACTATATACCTCAAAATTATTTTTTTTCATTCTGTAAATCAAGGTTGGATGGTATAAATGTATTTTAAAGGAATGTTTACTTACAACATAACATATTGCTTGTTAAATTTACCTGTACTGTGCTTCTTACAGATTCTGATTATCCCAGAGCAGCCATTTTGTAAAATGCCCAAGGTTATATCAAGCTGTGGATAGAATAAGCAGACATTTCCAGAAAACTATAAATTATGAATTTTCTGAAAATGTCAGTAGTTTGGGACTTTGTATGTTATGGTTTTGATAGCCAACCATTATTTGGGTGATATATGTAATATCCCATTTCAAAACATATCCAGGGTTTGGAAAAGAAAAACAGAATTTTCTGGCAATGTCATCTTGTTGGATTTAACATCTGGACTGTTCACAAAGATGCAAGCAACATTTGATAAATTGTATCCTGTTGATGTGTTTAAAATGACTATGACATCATAATAATGTAAGATGTGAAGACATACAAATGTAAACAATGCATATAAACTAGTTTCTGTACTGGAACAACATTTGTCAGCAAAATATCTATAATTTATGTTGCTAGTCAGTACGGTTTAGGTGAGTTTTTGTGATTGATAGCAGCGCAAGCTGATGCCATCTCAAATTACACTATTAACTAAATAATGTCTGGAAATACACCATAGAAAACTATACCATACAGATGGTATATTAGTATTTTAAATTACTTCACATAATATGTCACACCATAACAACAATATTTTTCCATAAAAAAAGCACAACCTTGTGTGAGGGTAAAACATTGAACAAAAGTGTCTGAAGGCTTGTACAACTGTCTATGTATGTAAACCATATTTGTTTGTATTTCAAAATAGCAAAACTTGCATACCATATGTTTAAAACATATAGTCTAAAATATATACCACAATATTTCAAATTCCTGGGATTGGAGTTGTTCTGCACGGGTTCTTTTCAAGAGTGTCGTTGATGAAATGATACACTTTATGATGCTGAATGGGAGGCCTGCACTGAAATGGTCAATTCACAGCTGACAACAAATAACAAGAGTCCCAGATGATGAAAGTCCTCATGACCAGGGTCACATTAGAATTGAAATATTTATATACAGAAAAACAGGACATGTTGTTCAAAGGTTTGCTAAAGCTGTTTTTTGTCATAATACAAATATATGTAGATTAACCCAGTAATATTTTGGCGCTATAAATCAGCACTAATATTGAGTGAAATGATTATATAGTTGCATATTTATGATATATTTATTGTTTTAATAGACATAGCAGTAACAGTAGCCTAAAATACATGTCATTACAGTGCAATCCTTCTATCTCCTAATGTGTATATTGACATAGTCAATATGGATATGTTTTCATTACTTGGTTGGTGGTGTAGGGCCACAGGGTTGTTTCACTCCATTCTGTTCTAATTGCCTCATTATCTCTTTTTAGCACAACTGAACTGACAAAGTTCAGTAGGACTATAGGCATGGCAAAGTGTGTGTGTGTGTGTGTGTGTGTGTGTGTGTGTGTGTGTGTGTGTGTGTGTGTGTGTGTGTGTGTGTGTGTGTCTGTCTGTCTGTCTGTCTGTCTGTCTGTCTGTGTCTGTGTCTGTGTGTGTCTGTGTGTGTGTGTCTGTCTGTGTGTGTGTGTGTGTGTGTCTGTGTCTGTGTGTGTACAAATTAAACTCAAAAACTGCCAGACAGATTGCCTTGGTATTTGGTAGGGAATTACTTTTGGTGTCTAGTTGGAAAATCAAAGCAAAATGATTGCAACACAGGTATGTGATTTGGGTCAAAAACTTAAACTCAAAAACTACAGGGCAGATTGGTCTGAAAGTTGGTGGGAAATTACTCTTAGGGGTGTGTTAATTAAGATTTGTTCATGATGATATGATGATTTGTTCAGTTAAATGCAAATTAGGGCTAAAAATGTGTCTTTTTGGTCAAAAAAAGTTAATTCCAAAACTACTGAGCAGATTGGGCTGAAGTTAAATGGGGATGCACCTGTGGATGTATAGCTAGATGAAGAAATATTAAGCATATAATGATCTCATCAGTATTATGCAAATTAGGTATAAACATGTGATAATAACATGGTTGGATAAGCAACGGGATAGTCATTCAGCAAATGAACACCTATTGTAAGCATGGACTAGCATATGGATAAACATTTTTAAAAACTATACAGTTGTACTACAACACCATTGGTGATATTTTTCTGTACAGTGTCTGCTGTGGGCAGAAATAACATGACCAACTTCGATACAAATTAGGCATATATGTTAAATTCATTATTGAAGTAATCAAGTTTTGTTAACGGAAGAACACACTTAGTCTATTCTCTCTATTCATACATTATTGTATACACACTTAGTCTATTTTGTCTATTCATACATTATTGTATACACACTTAGTCTATTCTCTCTATTCATACATTATTGTATACACACTTAGTCTATTTTGTCTATTCATACATTATTGTATACACACTTAGTCTATTTTGTCTATTCATACATTATTGTATACACACTTAGTCTATTTTGTCTATTCATACATTATTGTATACACACTTAGTCTATTCTCTCTATTCATACATTATTGTATACACACTTAGTCTATTTTGTCTATTCATACATTATTGTATACACACTTAGTCTATTTTGTCTATTCATACATTATTGTATACACACTTAGTCTATTTTGTCTATTCATACATTATTGTATACACACTTAGTCTATTCTCTCTATTCATACATTATTGTATACACACTTAGTCTATTTTGTCTATTCATACATTATTGTATACACACTTAGTCTATTCTCTCTATTCATACATTATTGTATACACACTTAGTCTATTTTGTCTATTCATACATTATTGTATACACACTTAGTCTATTTTGTCTATTCATACATTATTGTATACACACTTAGTCTATTTTGTCTATTCATACATTATTGTATACACACTTAGTCTATTCTCTCTATTCATACATTATTGTATACACACTTAGTCTATTTTGTCTATTCATACATTATTGTATACACACTTAGTCTATTCTCTCTATTCATACATTATTGTATACACACTTAGTCTATTCTCTGTATTCATACATTATTGTATACACAGTTTAGGGTGAGAAATACATAGACTATAGAATGAAATTTTTAAAGCAAAATCCATGTTTTCTTAACAGTAATGAAAGACAAAAAACACAGCTCATATTTTTCACCTAAAGGAAAGCTTTTTTTGGATTTATTCTCTCATTCCATGATGAAAATGTTGATGTGCATTTTACAGGTAGTGGGCAGAATGACCAAATACCAATTAAAATCATTCTACACATAGTAGAGACTCCAGAATGGGGTGTCCACAAGGGGCTATATAAAGCTGTTAGTGCATCATGTGACTGTATCAAATCTGTAGAATGTATCCATAAATTGGCTAAGTTTCTAATATGTAGTGCTGTAATACAGGAAACATGCACTCAAAATAGACCTAATTATTTCATATTAAAAGGCAAGTCTAATACTAAGCCCAGAGACTTGGCTGACTTTATGTATGTCAAACTCAGAGATGTAATTATTATTATATCAAATGTACTCATGGTCTGTTTTGGTGAACACCTGACAAAAAGTTGGGAGAAAATGGATGTATGCATGACCAGGTTGCCAGAAACGGGCCGAAAACCAAAAGTTGGGAGAAAATGGATGCATGCATGACCAGGTTGCCAGAAACGGGCCGAAAACCAAAAGCAAGACCAGGTAGAAAACAGTCAATATAATTGGATGCAAAATTTGGTAAGGGGTTGGCTCAAGATATTAGATAACCATGTGTATGGTTTAGGCTGATATATTACCACATTTATGCAAATAAGCACAATTACATTATAAATATGCAGCTGATCACTGTAAAGCAACAAGTAGGCCAGCCATTTATTACACAGTGACATTTTTGTGGTGAATGAAACTACAAGATCTAGACCAAAAAAGAATGCATTCACCATGTTCATCAACCCGGAATATAAATCATTTATACTGGGATGAGTTGTGGGTTTATCTCATATTGCATCTACTTATGGTGAGCACATATTGAAGTGCATTGTATATTAAGTATACATATATGAATATTTGTAATTCCTGGCAACTGACAAGTATGGAATTTTTTACCTCCCTCTCTTAGCTTATAATATTGGAGTACTATTATGTAGTTTGAATGATATTGCTGAGTTTATTGTATTAGTGTAGTCAGCTATACATGTACAAAGTAGTATGTATGCTACTTGAAAATTCTTAGTAAAGGTTCCATTGACGTTTGTAGGATTCCAAAATACCAGAGGAAGTTATTGGTTGTATTTGATACTTACAGTCTTCATTCTTTAATAACAAAGACATTACATGTATGTATGATAGACATAGTAAATTTGTAGTGATCACAGTGTGTACATAATAGTATTGTATCAAAATAACTATCGTAGCATTTATATTTGTGAATTTGTTACAGTGCTGTGTGGAAATAACTAATGTAGCATTTATAGTTGTGCATTCTTAACAGTGCTGTGTGGAAATAACATGTAGCATTTATAGTTGTGCATTCTTAACAGTGCTGTGTGGAAATAACTGATGTAGCATTTATAGTTGTGCATTCTTAACAGTGCTATGTGGAAATAACTGATGTAGCATTTATAGTTGTACATTCTTAACAGCGCTATGTGGAAATAACTGATATAGCATTTATAGTTGTACATTCTTAACAGTGCTGTGTGGAAATAACTAGTGTAGCATTTATAATAATTTTTATTGTGCATTCTTAACAGTGCTGTGTGGAAATAACTGATATAGCATTTATAGTTGTGCATTCTTAACAGTGCTGTGTGGAAATACATAACTAGTGTAGCATTTATAGTTGTGCATTCTTAACAGTGCTATGTGGAAATAACTGATATAGCATTTATAGTTGTACATTCTTAACAGCGCTATGTGGAAATAACTGATATAGCATTTATAGTTGTACATTCTTAACAGCGCTGTGTGGAAATAACTGATATAGCATTTATAGTTGTACATTCTTAACAGTGCTGTGTGGAAATAACTAGTGTAGCATTTATAATAATTTTTATTGTGCATTCTTAACAGTGCTGTGTGGAAATAACTGATATAGCATTTATAGTTGTGCATTCTTAACAGTGCTGTGTGGAAATACATAACTAGTGTAGCATTTATAATTGACAATGTGCATTCTTAACAGTGCTGTGTGGAAATAACTGGTGTAGCATTTATAGTTGTGCATTCTTAACAGTGCTATGTGGAAATATATAACTAGTGTAGCATTTATAGTTGTACATTTTTAACAGTGCTGTGTGGAAATATATAACTAGTGTAGCATTTATAATTGTGCATTCTTCACAGTGCTGTGTGGAAATATATAACTAGTGTAGCATTTATAATTGTGCATTCTTAACAGTGCTGTGTGGAAATATATAACTAGTGTAGCATTTATAATTGTGCATTCTTAACAGTGCTGTGTGGAAATAACTGATATAGCATTTATAGTTGTGCATTCTTAAAAGTGCTGTGTGGAAATAACTGGTGTAGCATTTATAATTGTGCATTCTTAACAGTGCTGTGTGGAAATAACTGATGTAGCATTTATAGTTGTGCATTCTTAACAGTGCTATGTGGAAATACATAACTAGTGTAGCATTTATAATTGTGCATTCCTAACAGTGCTGTGTGGAAATAACTGATATAGCATTTATAGTTGTACATTCTTAACAGTGCTGTGTGGAAATACATAACTAGTGTAGCATTTATAATTGTGCATTCTTAAAAGTGCTGTGTGGAAATAACTGATATAGCATTTATAGTTGTGCATTCTTAACAGTGCTGTGTGGAAATACATAACTAGTGTAGCATTTATAGTTGTGCATTCTTAACAGTGCTGTGTGGAAATAACTGGTGTAGCATTTATAGTTGTGCATTCTTAACAGTGCTGTGTGGAAATAACTGATATAGCATTTATAGTTGTACATTCTTAACAGTGCTGTGTGGAAATAACTAGTGTAGTATTTATAATTGTGCATTCTTAACAGTGCTGTGTGGAAATAACTGATATAGCATTTATAGTTGTGCATTCTTAACAGTGCTGTGTGGAAATAACTAGTGTAGCATTTATAATTGTGTATTCTTAACAGTGCTGTGTGGAAATAACTGATATAGCATTTATAGTTGTGCATTCTTAACAGTGCTGTGTGGAAATAACTAGTGTAGCATTTATAATTGTGTAGTCTTAACAGTGCTGTGTGGAAATAACTGGTGTAGCATATATAGTTGTGCATTCTTAACAGTGTGAAAATAACTGATATAGCATTTATAGTTGTGCATATGGTACATGGTTTCTCAAATATAAAATTCAGATCTGGACCGAAACTTATCGATATATATTTCGATATAATATTAGAACTTTTCACACGTATAACCGTTAATCACACGCGGTTGTCGTTCTGTTACATAACATTCAGATATATATTCAGGTGTTTACCTAATATGTCTGAAGCTTGCCGATACCTTGATAAAGAATTTTTATTTGAAACATCGGATTTTACATCTATTTATTCAGACTGACTCACAAGTTCATATGCATTTCTTTATATTTCGATATATGTACCTTTCAATACAAGCAACCCGAATACTTTGAACGGTCTAGAACAAAGCCAATCAATGTCGGAAAATTGGGGAAAAATTGACCTAGTTAAACCACTTAGTGCTCTGCCCAACATTGTAACACAGTAACAACATTTACTTTTCTCATTTGCATTGTTGTGATAATATGTTATTTTTGTGAATAAATGCACGCATTCTGGCAGCAAACTCACCCTTAGTATCGAAAGATTTATATTAAAACAAAGAGAGAAGATTTTCAATTTTGATCGAAGAAAAGATCATATGGATTTATCTTGGCAAAATCTCCAGCAAGAATTTTTGGTAGAAAGCTGATGATTTCACCCGGAAGTTGAAGCTGACCTGGTTTGACCAATGATCTCAGCTCCCCATGCATGCTTTCAGAAACAGAAACACGCGCGAGTATCGAACGAAGTAAAAACAAGATTTTAAATTTTGAAATAGTGAAGAGATCGTATGATTTCCTTCAGATGCGATCTTATGGCCAACTTCAACATGTAATGTGAAGCTTTTATAGAATGTTGTAGCATAGCTCTCACCACAGTAAGAGATTTAATAAAAGCGCATGTGCAACCAGACGATCAATCAAATAATTACTCAAATTGGTCATTAATATTAATGGAATTTTTTCCAAAACCTAATCAGTTCTTGCCATTACTCTACGGAACACATTTACGAAATTTCGTTGATTTGAGCCAGCCGTTTACAGAAAATCGTGATACACACACACACACACACACACACACACACACACACACACACCTCAGACTTTTCAAGCCCTCTTATGTCTCCTTCCTATGGAAGGAAAAAATGGATGTACATTGAAATTAATAGCATAACATTAAAAGATACCTGCATTAGGACACACCCAAAGACCTTGTACTTGGCTAAAAGATACAAGTGAGACCCGAGTACAGATGTGAATATCTTGATTACAAAAACACCCAACAATTAGATTGTCTCCCTACCCATTAGTACAGATGAGATCTCAGTGGATGTTAATATTGTGTAGTGATGCATTCACCAAATCTCATCTCTTCTTTCAGACCAAATGCACCAAATTACACCACTGGGAATTTTTGAAATGACAGTTAACAAAGACCCAACTCACTACGGAAAATTTCCGCCTGTAATTTTCATGTTGCTATGGTTATGAGTGCAGCTTTTATCTTTAATGAATCTGAAATGAAAATTTGTGAAGTAATGGAAGCAACATCACAGTCAAGTATTACGTAAATCTTGTGATTTGTTGGCCTATATGACAATCTGTGGTTCAGTAACACTGACTAAGAAATGTTATCACCTGTGTCAACCTGGCTATGTTAACATCTGGGAGATTATAATTTATAGGTTTGAAAATGCAGGTGTTTCAACTTTCGTCATAACAGCTTATCCTTTCAGTGTTCTTTGTTTTTTATATTTATTTTGAATTATCAAGGAGGATTTTGAAAAATGTCCCCTAGTACAGATCTTATTATCAATGGGATATAATGCCCCCCCCCCACCATTATTATAGGAATTTTTAAAGTGACTCCCAAGTACTGATCTAATTATCAAGAATTTTTAACGACCCCCTAGTACCTAGTTCATTATCAAGGGGGATTTAACATGTGACCCTTTAGTACAGACTTTGTTATGAAGAACATTTAATTCCCTCTAGTACAGACCTAATAATCAAGGCTGATTTAATTCTCTTTAGTACAGACCTAATAATCAAGGTTGATTTAATTCCCTCTAGTACAGACCTAATAATCAAGGCTGATTTAATTCTCTCTAGTACAGACCTAATAATCAAGGTTGATTTAATTCCCTCTAGTACAGACCTAATAATCAAGGCTGATTTAATTCTCTCTAGTACAGACCTAATAATCAAGGCTGATTTAATTCCCTCTAGTACAGACCTAATAATCAAGGCTGATTTAATTCTCTCTAGTACAGACCTAATAATCAAGGCTGATTTAATTCCCTCTAGTACAGACCTAATAATCAAGGCTGATTTAATTCCCTCTAGTACAGACCTAATAATCAAGGTTGATTTAATTCCCTCTAGTACAGACCTAATAATCAAGGCTGATTTAATTCCCTCTTGTACAGACCTAATAATCAAGGTTGATTTAATTCCCTCTAGTACAGACCTAATAATCAAGGCTGATTTAATTCCCTCTTGTACAGACCTAATAATCAAGGCTGATTTAATTCCCTCTTGTACAGACCTAATAATCAAGGTTGATTTAATTCCCTCTAGTACAGACCTAATAATCAAGGCTGATTTAATTCCCTCTAGTACAGACCTAATAATCAAGGCTGATTTAATTCCCTCTAGTATAGACCTAATAATCAAGGCTGATTTAATTCCCTCTAGTACAGACCTAATAATCAAGGCTGATTTAATTCCCTCTAGTACAGACCTAATAATCAAGGCTGATTTAATTCCCTCTAGTACAGACCTAATAATCAAGGCTGATTTAATTCTCTCTAGTACAGACCTAATAATCAAGGCTGATTTAATTCCCTCTAGTACAGACCTAATAATCAAGGCTGATTTAATTCCCTCTAGTATAGACCTAATAATCAAGGTTGATTTAATTCCCTCTAGTACAGACCTAATAATCAAGGCTGATTTAATTCCCTCTAGTACAGACCTAATAATCAAGGCTGATTTAATTCCCTCTTGTACAGACCTAATAATCAAGGCTGATTTAATTCTCTCTAGTACAGACCTAATAATCAAGGCTGATTTAATTCTCTCTAGTACAGACCTAATAATCAAGGTTGATTTAATTCCCTCTAGTACAGACCTAATAATCAAGGCTGATTTAATTCCCTTTAGTACAGACCTAATAATCAAGGCTGATTTAATTCCCTCTAGTACAGACCTAATAATCAAGGTTGATTTAATTCCCTCTAGTACAGACCTAATAATCAAGGTTGATTTAATTCCCTCTAGTACAGACCTAATAATCAAGGCTGATTTAATTCTCTCTAGTACCGACCTAATAATCAAGGCTGATTTAATTCCCTCTAGTACAGACCTAATAATCAAGGCTGATTTAATTCCCTCTAGTACAGACCTAATAATCAAGGCTGATTTAATTCCCTCTAGTACAGACCTAATAATCAAGGTTGATTTAATTCTCTCTAGTACAGACCTAATAATCAAGGCTGATTTAATTCCCTTTAGTACAGACCTAATAATCAAGGCTGATTTAATTCCCTCTAGTACAGACCTAATAATCAAGGCTGATTTAATTCCCTCTAGTACAGACCTAATAATCAAGGCTGATTTAATTCTCTCTAGTACAGACCTAATAATCAAGGCTGATTTAATTCCCTCTAGTACAGACCTAATAATCAAGGCTGATTTAATTATCTCTAGTACAGACCTAATAATCAAGGCTGATTTAATTCCCTCTAGTACAGACCTAATAATCAAGGCTGATTTAATTCTCTCTAGTACAGACCTAATAATCAAGGCTGATTTAATTCCCTCCAGTACAGACCTAATAATCAAGGCTGATTTAATTCTCTCTAGTACAGACCTAATAATCAAGGCTGATTTAATTCCCTCCAGTACAGACCTAATAATCAAGGCTGATTTAATTCCCTCTAGTACAGACCTAATAATCAAGGCTGATTTAATTCCCTCTAGTACAGACCTAATAATCAAGGCTGATTTAATTCCCTCTAGTACAGACCTAATAATCAAGGCTGATTTAATTCCCTCTGGTACAGACCTAATAATCAAGGCTGATTTAATTCCCTCTTGTACAGACCTAATAATCAAGGTTGATTTAATTCCCTTTAGTACAGACCTAATAATCAAGGCTGATTTAATTCCCTCTAGTACAGACCTAATAATCAAGGCTGATTTAATTCTCTCTAGTACAGACCTAATAATCAAGGTTGATTTAATTCCCTCTTGTACAGACCTGATAATCAAGGCTGATTTAATTCCCTCTTGTACAGACCTAATAATCAAGGCTGATTTAATTCTCTCTAGTACAGACCTAATAATCAAGGCTGATTTAATTCTCTCTAGTACAGACCTAATAATCAAGGTTGATTTAATTCCCTCTAGTACAGACCTAATAATCAAGGCTGATTTAATTCTCTCTAGTACAGACCTAATAATCAAGGTTGATTTAATTCCCTCTAGTACAGACCTAATAATCAAGGCTGATTTAATTCCCTCTAGTACAGACCTAATAATCAAGGCTGATTTAATTTCCTTTAGTACAGACCTAATAATCAAGGTTGATTTAATTCTCTCTTGTACAGACCTAATAATCAAGGCTGATTTAATTCCCTCTAGTACAGACCTAATAATCAAGGCTGATTTAATTCCCTCTACTACAGACCTAATAATCAAGGCTGATTTAATTCCCTCTAGTACAGACCTAATAATCAAGGCTGATTTAATTCCCTCTAGTACAGACCTAATAATCAAGGCTGATTTAATTCCCTCTAGTACAGACCTAATAATCAAGGCTGATTTAATTCCCTCTAGTACAGACCTAATAATCAAGGCTGATTTAATTCCCTCTAGTACAGACCTAATAATCAAGGCTGATTTAATTCCCTCTAGTACAGACCTAATAATCAAGGCTGATTTAATTCCCTCTTGTACAGACCTAGTAATCAAGGCTGATTTAATTCCCTCTAGTACAGACCTAATAATCAAGGTTGATTTAATTCTCTCTAGTACAGACCTAATAATCAAGGCTGATTTAATTCCCTCTAGTACAGACCTAATAATCAAGGCTGATTTAATTCCCTCTTGTACAGACCTAATAATCAAGGCTGATTTAATTCCCTCTAGTACAGACCTAATAATCAAGGCTGATTTAATTCCCTCTTGTACAGACCTAATAATCAAGGCTGATTTAATTCTCCTTAGTACAGACCTAATAATCAAGGTTGATTTAATTCCCTCTAGTACAGACCTAATAATCAAGGCTGATTTAATTCCCTCTAGTACAGACCTAATAATCAAGGCTGATTTAATTCCCTCTAGTACAGACCTAATAATCAAGGTTGATTTAATTCTCTCTAGTACAGACCTAATAATCAAGGCTGATTTAATTCCCTTTAGTACAGACCTAATAATCAAGGCTGATTTAATTCCCTCTAGTACAGACCTAATAATCAAGGCTGATTTAATTCTCTCTAGTACAGACCTAATAATCAAGGCTGATTTAATTCTCTCTAGTACAGACCTAATAATCAAGGCTGATTTAATTCCCTTTAGTACAGACCTAATAATCAAGGCTGATTTAATTCCCTTTAGTACAGACCTAATAATCAAGGCTGATTTAATTCCCTTTAGTACAGACCTAATAATCAAGGCTGATTTAATTCCCTCTAGTACAGACCTAATAATCAAGGCTGATTTAATTCCCTCTAGTACAGACCTAATAATCAAGGTTGATTTAATTCTCTCTAGTACAGACCTAATAATCAAGGCTGATTTAATTCTCTTTAGTACAGACCTAATAATCAAGGTTGATTTAATTCCCTCTAGTACAGACCTAATAATCAAGGCTGATTTAATTCCCTCTAGTACAGACCTAATAATCAAGGCTGATTTAATTCCCTCTTGTACAGACCTAATAATCAAGGCTGATTTAATTCTCTCTAGTACAGACCTAATAATCAAGGCTGATTTAATTCCCTCTAGTACAGACCTAATAATCAAGGCTGATTTAATTCCCTCTTGTACAGACCTAATAATCAAGGCTGATTTAATTCCCTCTTGTACAGACCTAATAATCAAGGCTGATTTAATTCCCTCTTGTACAGACCTAATAATCAAGGCTGATTTAATTCCCTCTAGTACAGACCTAATAATCAAGGCTGATTTAATTCCCTCTTGTACAGACCTAATAATCAAGGCTGATTTAATTCCCTTTAGTACAGACCTAATAATCAAGGCTGATTTAATTCTCTCTAGTACAGACCTAATAATCAAGGCTGATTTAATTCCCTCTAGTACAGACCTAATAATCAAGGCTGATTTAATTCCCTCTAGTACAGACCTAATAATCAAGGCTGATTTAATTCCCTCTAGTACAGACCTAATAATCAAGGCTGATTTAATTCCCTCTAGTACAGACCTAATAATCAAGGCTGATTTAATTCTCTCTAGTACAGACCTAATAATCAAGGCTGATTTAATTCCCTCTAGTACAGACCTAATAATCAAGGTTGATTTAATTCTCTCTAGTACAGACCTAATAATCAAGGCTGATTTAATTCCCTCTAGTACAGACCTAATAATCAAGGCTGATTTAATTCCCTCTTGTACAGACCTAATAATCAAGGCTGATTTAATTCCCTCTAGTACAGACCTAATAATCAAGGCTGATTTAATTCTCTCTAGTACAGACCTAATAATCAAGGCTGATTTAATTCCCTCTAGTACAGACCTAATAATCAAGGTTGATTTAATTCCCTCTAGTACAGACCTAATAATCAAGGCTGATTTAATACTCTCTAGTACAGACCTAATAATCAAGGCTGATTTAATTCCCTCTAGTACAGACCTAATAATCAAGGCTGATTTAATTCCCTCTAGTACAGACCTAATAATCAAGGCTGATTTAATTCCCTCTAGTATAGACCTAATAATCAAGGCTGATTTAATTCCCTCTAGTATAGACCTAATAATCAAGGCTGATTTAATTCCCTCTAGTACAGACCTAATAATCAAGGCTGATTTAATTCCCTCTAGTACAGACCTAATAATCAAGGCTGATTTAATTCCCTCTAGTACAGACCTAATAATCAAGGCTGATTTAATTCCCTCTAGTACAGACCTAATAATCAAGGCTGATTTAATTCCCTTTAGTACAGACCTAATAATCAAGGTTGATTTAATTCCCTCTAGTATAGACCTAATAATCAAGGCTGATTTAATTCCCTTTAGTACAGACCTAATAATCAAGGTTGATTTAATTCTCTCTAGTACAGACCTAATAATCAAGGCTGATTTAATTCTCTCTAGTACAGACCTAATAATCAAGGCTGATTTAATTCCCTTTGCTACAGACCTAATAATCAAGGCTGATTTAAATCCCTCTAGTACAGACCTAATAATCAAGGCTGATTTAATTCCCTCTAGTACAGACCTAATAATCAAGGCTGATTTAATTCCCTCTAGTACAGACCTAATAATCAAGGCTGATTTAATTCCCTCTAGTACAGACCTAATAATCAAGGCTGATTTAATTCCCTCTAGTACAGACCTAATAATCAAGGCTGATTTAATTCCCTCTTGTACAGACCTAATAATCAAGGCTGATTTAATTCCCTCTACTACAGACCTAATAATCAAGGCTGATTTAATTCCCTCTAGTACAGACCTAATAATCAAGGCTGATTTAATTCCCTTTAGTACAGACCTAATAATCAAGGCTGATTTAATTCCCTCTAGTACAGACCTAATAATCAAGGCTGATTTAATTCCCTCTTGTACAGACCTAATAATCAAGGCTGATTTAATTCCCTCTAGTACAGACCTAATAATCAAGGTTGATTTAATTCCCTCTTGTACAGACCTAATAATCAAGGCTGATTTAATTCCCTCTAGTGCAGACCTAATAATCAAGGTTGATTTAATTCTCTCTAGTACAGACCTAATAATCAAGGCTGATTTAATTCCCTCTTGTACAGACCTAATAATCAAGGCTGATTTAATTCCCTCTAGTACAGACCTAATAATCAAGGCTGATTTAATTCCCTCTAGTACAGACCTAATAATCAAGGCTGATTTAATTCCCTCTAGTACAGACCTAATAATCAAGGCTGATTTAATTCTCTCTAGTACAGACCTAATAATCAAGGCTGATTTAATTCCCTCTAGTACAGACCTAATAATCAAGGTTGATTTAATTCTCTCTAGTACAGACCTAATAATCAAGGCTGATTTAATTCCCTCTAGTACAGACCTAATAATCAAGGCTGATTTAATTCCCTCTTGTACAGACCTAATAATCAAGGCTGATTTAATTCCCTCTCGTACAGACCTAATAATCAAGGCTGATTTAATTCTCTCTAGTACAGACCTAATAATCAAGGCTGATTTAATTCCCTCTAGTACAGACCTAATAATCAAGGTTGATTTAATTCCCTCTAGTACAGACCTAATACTCAAGGCTGATTTAATTCTCTCTAGTACAGACCTAATAATCAAGGCTGATTTAATTCCCTCTAGTACAGACCTAATAATCAAGGCTGATTTAATTCCCTCTAGTACAGACCTAATAATCAAGGCTGATTTAATTCTCTCTAGTACAGACCTAATAATCAAGGCTGATTTAATTCCCTCTAGTACAGACCTAATAATCAAGGCTGATTTAATTCCCTCTTGTACAGACCTAATAATCAAGGCTGATTTAATTCCCTTTAGTACAGACCTAATAATCAAGGTTGATTTAATTCCCTCTAGTACAGACCTAATAATCAAGGCTGATTTAATTCCCTCTAGTACAGACCTAATAATCAAGGCTGATTTAATTCCCTTTAGTACAGACCTAATAATCAAGGTTGATTTAATTCTCTCTAGTACAGACCTAATAATCAAGGTTGATTTAATTCTCTCTAGTACAGACCTAATAATCAAGGCTGATTTAATTCCCTTTGGTACAGACCTAATAATCAAGGCTGATTTAATTCCCTTTGGTACAGACCTAATAATCAAGGCTGATTTAATTCCCTTTAGTACAGACCTAATAATCAAGGTTGATTTAATTCTCTCTAGTACAGACCTAATAATCAAGGCTGATTTAATTCTCTCTAGTACAGACCTAATAATCAAGGCTGATTTAATTCCCTTTGGTACAGACCTAATAATCAAGGCTGATTTAATTCCCTCTAGTACAGACCTAATAATCAAGGCTGATTTAATTCCCTCTAGTACAGACCTAATAATCAAGGCTGATTTAATTCCCTCTAGTACAGACCTAATAATCAAGGCTGATTTAATTCCCTCTAGTACAGACCTAATAATCAAGGCTGATTTAATTCCCTCTAGTACAGACCTAATAATCAAGGCTGATTTAATTCCCTCTTGTACAGACCTAATAATCAAGGCTGATTTAATTCCCTCTACTACAGACCTAATAATCAAGGCTGATTTAATTCCCTCTAGTACAGACCTAATAATCAAGGCTGATTTAATTCCCTCTTGTACAGACCTAATAATCAAGGTTGATTTAATTCCCTTTAGTACAGACCTAATAATCAAGGCTGATTTAATTCCCTCTAGTACAGACCTAATAATCAAGGCTGATTTAATTCCCTCTTGTACAGACCTAATAATCAAGGCTGATTTAATTCCCTTTAGTACAGACCTAATAATCAAGGTTGATTTAATTCCCTTTAGTACAGACCTAATAATCAAGGCTGATTTAATTCCCTCTAGTACAGACCTAATAATCAAGGCTGATTTAATTCCCTCTTGTACAGACCTAATAATCAAGGCTGATTTAATTCCCTTTAGTACAGACCTAATAATCAAGGCTGATTTAATTCCCTCTAGTACAGACCTAATAATCAAGGTTGATTTAATTCTCTCTAGTACAGACCTAATAATCAAGGCTGATTTAATTCCCTCTAGTACAGACCTAATAATCAAGGTTGATTTAATTCTCTCTAGTACAGACCTAATAATCAAGGCTGATTTAATTCCCTTTAGTACAGACCTAATAATCAAGGCTGATTTAATTCCCTCTAGTACAGACCTAATAATCAAGGTTGATTTAATTCTCTCTAGTACAGACCTAATAATCAAGGCTGATTTAATTCCCTCTAGTACAGACCTAATAATCAAGGCTGATTTAATTCCCTCTTGTACAGACCTAATAATCAAGGCTGATTTAATTCCCTTTAGTACAGACCTAATAATCAAGGCTGATTTAATTCCCTCTAGTACAGACCTAATAATCAAGGTTGATTTAATTCTCTCTAGTACAGACCTAATAATCAAGGCTGATTTAATTCCCTCTAGTACAGACCTAATAATCAAGGTTGATTTAATTCTCTCTAGTACAGACCTAATAATCAAGGCTGATTTAATTCCCTCTACTACAGACCTAATAATCAAGGCTGATTTAATTCCCTCTAGTACAGACCTAATAATCAAGGCTGATTTAATTCCCTCTAGTACAGACCTAATAATCAAGGCTGATTTAATTCCCTTTAGTACAGACCTAATAATCAAGGCTGATTTAATTCCCTCTAGTACAGACCTAATAATCAAGGCTGATTTAATTCCCTCTTGTACAGACCTAATAATCAAGGCTGATTTAATTCCCTCTAGTACAGCCCTAATAATCAAGGTTGATTTAATTCCCTCTTGTACAGACCTAATAATCAAGGCTGATTTAATTCCCTCTAGTGCAGACCTAATAATCAAGGTTGATTTAATTCTCTCTAGTACAGACCTAATAATCAAGGCTGATTTAATTCCCTCTAGTACAGACCTAATAATCAAGGCTGATTTAATTCCCTCTAGTACAGACCTAATAATCAAGGCTGATTTAATTCCCTCTAGTACAGACCTAATAATCAAGGCTGATTTAATTCCCTCTAGTACAGACCTAATAATCAAGGCTGATTTAATTCCCTCTAGTACAGACCTAATAATCAAGGCTGATTTAATTCTCTCTAGTACAGACCTAATAATCAAGGCTGATTTAATTCCCTTTAGTACAGACCTAATAATCAAGGCTGATTTAATTCCCTCTTGTACAGACCTAATAATCAAGGCTGATTTAATTCCCTCTACTACAGACCTAATAATCAAGGCTGATTTAATTCCCTTTAGTACAGACCTAATAATCAAGGCTGATTTAATTCCCTCTTGTACAGACCTAATAATCAAGGCTGATTTAATTCCCTCTTGTACAGACCTAATAATCAAGGCTGATTTAATTCCCTCTACTACAGACCTAATAATCAAGGCTGATTTAATTCCCTCTAGTACAGACCTAATAATCAAGGCTGATTTAATTCCCTTTAGTACAGACCTAATAATCAAGGCTGATTTAATTCCCTCTAGTACAGACCTAATAATCAAGGCTGATTTAATTCCCTCTTGTACAGACCTAATAATCAAGGCTGATTTAATACCCTCTAGTACAGACCTAATAATCAAGGTTGATTTAATTCCCTCTTGTACAGACCTAATAATCAAGGCTGATTTAATTCCCTCTAGTGCAGACCTAATAATCAAGGTTGATTTAATTCTCTCTAGTACAGACCTAATAATCAAGGCTGATTTAATTCCCTCTTGTACAGACCTAATAATCAAGGCTGATTTAATTCCCTCTAGTACAGACCTAATAATCAAGGCTGATTTAATTCCCTCTAGTACAGACCTAATAATCAAGGCTGATTTAATTCCCTCTAGTACAGACCTAATAATCAAGGCTGATTTAATTCCCTCTAGTACAGACCTAATAATCAAGGCTGATTTAATTCTCTCTAGTACAGACCTAATAATCAAGGCTGATTTAATTCCCTTTAGTACAGACCTAATAATCAAGGCTGATTTAATTCCCTCTTGTACAGACCTAATAATCAAGGCTGATTTAATTCCCTTTAGTACAGACCTAATAATCAAGGCTGATTTAATTCCCTTTAGTACAGACCTAATAATCAAGGCTGATTTAATTCCCTCTTGTACAGACCTAATAATCAAGGCTGATTTAATTCCCTCTTGTACAGACCTAATAATCAAGGCTGATTTAATTCCCTCTTGTACAGACCTAATAATCAAGGCTGATTTAATTCCCTCTTGTACAGACCTAATAATCAAGGCTGATTTAATTCCCTTTAGTACAGACCTAATAATCAAGGCTGATTTAATTCCCTCTAGTACAGACCTAATAATCAAGGCTGATTTAATTCCCTCTTGTACAGACCTAATAATCAAGGCTGATTTAATTCCCTCTAGTACAGACCTAATAATCAAGGTTGATTTAATTCCCTCTAGTACAGACCTAATAATCAAGGCTGATTTAATTCCCTCTAGTACAGACCTAATAATCAAGGCTGATTTAATTCTCTCTAGTACAGACCTAATAATCAAGGCTGATTTAATTCCCTCTAGTACAGACCTAATAATCAAGGCTGATTTAATTCCCTCTAGTACAGACCTAATAATCAAGGCTGATTTAATTCTCTCTAGTACAGACCTAATAATCAAGGTTGATTTAATTCTCTTTAGTACAGACCTAATAATCAAGGCTGATTTAATTCTCTCTAGTACAGACCTAATAATCAAGGTTGATTTAATTCCCTCTAGTACAGACCTAATAATCAAGGCTGATTTAATTCTCTCTAGTACAGACCTAATAATCAAGGCTGATTTAATTCTCTCTAGTACAGACCTAATAATCAAGGTTGATTTAATTCCCTCTAGTACAGACCTAATAATCAAGGCTGATTTAATTCTCTCTAGTACAGACCTAATAATCAAGGCTGATTTAATTCCCTCTAGTACAGACCTAATAATCAAGGCTGATTTAATTCCCTCTAGTACAGACCTAATAATCAAGGCTGATTTAATTCCCTCTAGTACAGACCTAATAATCAAGGCTGATTTAATTCTCTCTAGTACAGACCTAATAATCAAGGCTGATTTAATTCCCTCTTGTACAGACCTAATAATCAAGGCTGATTTAATTCCCTCTAGTACAGACCTAATAATCAAGGCTGATTTAATTCCCTCTAGTACAGACCTAATAATCAAGGCTGATTTAATTCCCTCTGGTACAGACCTAATAATCAAGGCTGATTTAATTCCCTTTAGTACAGACCTAATAATCAAGGTTGATTTAATTCTCTCTAGTACAGACCTAATAATCAAGGTTGATTTAATTCTCTTTAGTACAGACCTAATAATCAAGGCTGATTTAATTCCCTCTAGTACAGACCTAATAATCAAGGCTGATTTAATTCCCTTTAGTACAGACCTAATAATCAAGGCTGATTTAATTCTCTCTAGTACAGACCTAATAATCAAGGCTGATTTAATTCCCTCTAGTACAGACCTAATAATCAAGGCTGATATAAAAAAAATTATTCCTTAGTACAGACATAATTATCAAAGAAGTGGCAACATATATTTGCCAGTTAATAATGTATTTATCATAAACTTGTTATAGGTAACCATTTGGGATGATGACCCTCCCCCTCCCTTTCAAGTATTCTACAGTTGGAAAATTTGGGTTGTCCAGTAATTTTACTGCAAATGTAGACTCGTCCTTGGTAATAAAGACAGAGAGAGATAGAATTTGACAAAAATCAATTTTATTAGCTCCGCTGTCAGCGAAAGCTGAAAGCGTAGCTTTAGGTATAGGTTGTATTAAGGTATATGTATAGGTGGAATCATTGGTGTCCGTCAAACTTTTATATTTCCATCATCTTCTCCGAAAGTGACAGTTAGAATTCTTCGATATTTGGTGTGCATGTTCCCTTGGGGGAGGCTATTCAGATTTGTTCATGCCAAGTTGATCTGTGCCATTTTCAATTTTTTATGAATTTTTTTCAAAAAATGCCATTTTCATCATCTCCTCGAATACGACTTATCAGATTGCTTTGATATCTGGTGTGTTGATGCACAGAGGGTAGCTTACTTAGATTTGTTAATTTCAATTTTTTTTTTGTAATTTGAAAAAAAAATGAATATGTTAATGAGCATTATGACCGCCGCCATATTGGAAATCAGTCGACGAGACTTTAAGTAAACTGCCACTTTTCAAAAGACACTATTGACGTCAAACAAGCAATGTAATATGTGCTTTAGTCATAATTCTACGCATTGGGCGCCCAAATGACAAGTGTTTGTTCGAAACAGGGTTGTAAACTTCAAATCCAAATTCTGCACCCCTTCTACCTAATCAGCCAGTCCGCAACATCCTCATTTGCATACTCTATCCTGATTTGACGAGAAGCTGAAGCTGACCTCATTTCACTGGGCGATTTTCCACAGCAAGTAACAACACAGGACGTTCTTGGTACTCACTAAAATCACACTTCAGACCCACTATAAAAGTGTGATGTTTTCAGATAACATGTAACTTGTGATTAATTCTATATTGTCGTGCAATTTGGAGTGACAGTGAACCAGAATGAAGACAACTTGCGTAAGGAAGGCATGCCTAGGCATGCGGTTGAAGTTATGCAAGATCAGTCTCACTGCCGACTGTGAATCAACCAAACTTTGTTTATTGGCTGACAGTTCACATGTAAAGTTAAATGACATGAACATGTCTTGCCATTTCCAAAATGCAAATATTTGGCAAGTAAAAATAATTAAAATAATTACAACTTTAATTTGGCTTCAGACTTTGCATTATGTTTTGCGTATCTTTCCCTGTTTTACATGTAAATCTGAAAAGGTTCTCTCTAGTCATGTCAGTGATCATACCGGGGCTGATTTGAGTACGAGCGAAGTGAGGCATGTTGATGTATTTTGTTGACAATTATAAATATTGCGAAATGTCAAGTACAAGGTTTAAATACAATGGAATGATGAAAAAAAATGGTCGAGTCTGCTGACAGGTGCCGGTCACAAGAAACTCCGTAAATTAAAATATCAGACGATGTATGTATTAATTGCCATCTTAAAATTCTTAGTTTCCGTACGGCGACAATCCCAAGTACCCGGATGCACGAGGGACTAACCCGGAATCAAGTCGTTGTCAGCTATACGTTATAGTGGTAACATCGTCCGAGAAATCACTGCGTTCAGAGTGTCATTATTCACAGAATTGTTGTTTTCGAGTGAAAACCTGTCTTGAATTGTATAACTCTAACAAATGAAGACATGTCAAGTTATATTTTGAAAGTTGTATCGCTAGTTTGAGAGGATTTTCTCACGTACTAATAGTACTATCGAGGCTTACTAAGTTACTTGGACTTGGACTTTACTCCAGTTCATCGGGAAGTTTAGCCAGTCCGATAATTCTTTCTGGTTTAGTTTACAACACTTTTGGTCACGCAGATTTTGTTGTTGTTATGAAAAGAAATTAAAAAACAGATCACTTCAACCATTTCGTTGTGTTTTCTTTGTGAAAGATATTCGAACATGAACGAGTGTTACCACTGTAATGTATGGCTGAGAATGACTCTCTTCCGGGTACTTGGGATTGTCGCCGTACAGAAACTAAGATGGCGATTAATACATTTCTTCCCTATATATATCTACTACAACTAGTACAAGTTGAACGTTGTTGACTTGGTAAATTTGTTAGAAAATTGAAATTCAAATTGCCTCAAACTTATTTTAGATCCCTAGTTTATTTCATTCATCATTAAAATTTTCCAGGGTTAAAGCTGTAAGACACTGGAATTATTTATAGCCAACCTCAAAATCCTCTTTTTTTCTTTTTCTTGTGTGCATTTCCCAGTCATTTTTTTTCTGAGATTTTGTGCAATTTTTCATAATAGTAGATTTTTGTTATAAAATGGTGACTATGGTATAAAAGTACAATACATTACCAACTTCTGTGTAAAATGTGTTTTATAGTGAGACATCATATGAAACCAGTAACCACTTTATTTCATCGCTAAAACAAAACTGCATAGTGAAGAGCTGAAGAACTGAACCACTTCTACATGTCACCAAAATAAAAAATTAAATTAAAAAAACAACAGCGGAGCTATTGTGACCGATAGGTCGCTTGTATTAAAACTTTTTGTAGTTGGGAACCTTTGTGTCATTACAATTCTGGATAATGTCAGGTAGATGCACTACACCTAACAAAGTAATATTGCTATGGTGACAAATTAACCATGTCAAAGATTGACACATGATAAATTTTTTACTTGTCAGTAATTACGTTGAAGTGACATCATTGTCTGTTGCTATGGGAAACTCGAACAAACGTGATGAAATATAATTACTCCAAATAATCTTGCAATTTTTGCATAGTAATGATGATGCAATAGGTATTCAATTTTACCATTATCATGGTTGCACTCACCAAATGTAGAGTGATAAAGATATCGAGTGTAGATATGACTACATGTACAATATGGTGACATCTGTGATAAATTGTATTAGATATCAACAGTGAAAATATCACATGCTCTTTCTGTGACCTAAGTCTACATTATCTATTAAAATAACATGACAAACAGTGTCATGAAAATGCATGATTCAAAAATGTTATTAATGTACAGAAAGATTTTATAAGGATTTCAGTGTTCGACATTTCCTCCGGAAACAGATTTATACACCCAGTGTAAAGTGTAGACTGTTGACAGTTGTTCATGCCTTTTTGCTACGTTTTATCTAAAACAAAAGTCATTGCCTTGCTCCTATCCGGAGCAATACTATAACTGCATACTGATAACAACAGCAAGTACCGGAGGCACGAACGACTGTTATAGCATGCTGGATCTCCCTTTCTATTACTTATTCATGATGTGATGTCATGGAATTGGCTTTAATCTATTGTATGATTTGCATACAGTTCAATGTAAGGTCACTAAACATTCAACACATATACACATACACTGCAGCGTCTGTGCAGAAATTTGTCTGTGTGTCTGTGCAGAAATTTTGTTCCACTGATATCTCAAAAAGTACTGAAGCAAATGTTCTGCAATTTACTATGTGGCATTGTCGTAGTATGGTCTTTTATTCTGTACATCCGAGGCCATCGGCCCAAAATACAAATGTTGTTGCTTGATTTTTGAAGACAGTATTAACTACGAAAAAATTTAGTGGAAATGTTACAAATGAAATTATGATAAATTTACATAAAGCTCTCTACGTAATTTCATTGCATGAAATGTAAATACAGCAAGGCGTTGAAGAATATGTACATTATCTGATGAAAGTAAATTGATGAATTTATCAGTAGTTGCAGGTTCAAAGTAAAAACTTGGTAAATACTTAGTTCTCACAACATTAAAAAAGGAACAAACTAACAGAAAATGATATTCATCCTCTACCTCATTTGAATCACATAGCTGGCATAACCTCATATCTTTCAATACCATGTTTTCTATCTGTTTCTACTCGCAAATAGTGCGGAGCAACAAAGTCTTGCAAGCATTGATGACTATGCTGAAAGACTTATAATATGCTGGAACTGGGTGACGGATCATTTCTGTTGCTTTACGAAAATTGTTACACATGTCTAGCGGTCAAATGGACATGTTGTGAGTCAAGTACTCTCTCAGAAAATTTCATATGTGGGGCTATATATGCATAACGGCTGCACCAAATTCAACGAAACTTGCTACATCTATGGATCATACAAAGATATAAAAGTACAAATAGACATTAAGTTGTGTCAAGTTAATTAAGAGCTAATTTACATAATTAATGAATGTTTGTAACTCAGGTTATGCATCCAGAAGGGCTTTATCAAATTTGATGAAACTTGCCACAGATATTGATCATAGTTCTTAAACACAGAACTGCCCTATATAAAGAGGATTATGGCTAATCTATGCAAATGCGGGAAATTCAAACTGCTGTACAGAGCACTAGCTTCTGGGTTTTGTTTTCATCATTTTTTAGCACAACTGAACTGAGGTTCAGTAGTGCTATAGGGATCGCCCGGCGTCTGTCTGTCTGTCTGTCTGTCTGTCTGTCTGTGTGTGTGTGTGTGTGGATGTGTGTGTGTGTGTAAACAACTTAAAGTCAAAAACCGCTGAACCGATTGCCATGATATTTGGTGGGTCCATTACCTTGGGTGTCTAGTTGGGAAATTGTTCAAATCAAAATGATCGCATCACAGGTGTATGATTTGGGTCAAAAAATGTAATTTTTGGTCAAAAAACTTAAACTCAGAAACTACTTGGGAGATTGGTGCAAAATTTGGTGGGAACATTCTTAAGGGGGTGTCAAGTAAGATTTGTTCATGACATGATGATTCCATCAGTGATATGCAAATTAGGGCTAAAAATGTGTCTTTTTGGTTGAAAATCTATAATTCCAAAACTACTGAGTAGATTGGGCTGAAATTTAATGGGAATGCATCTAGGGATGTATGGACGAAGAAATATTAAGCATACAATGATTCCATGAGTGATATGCAAATTAGGTGTAAAAATGTTCATTTTTGGTCAAAAACTTATATCCCAAAAACTACTTGGTCACCGAGACTGAAACTTGGTGATATGTTTCTGAGTGTTATTCTGCACATTTACTTCAAAACATTTTGACAAAATTGGCCCTAGCGACCATGACCACGCCCTTAGCAACAACCAAATGGCAGTATATTTTGGTCAAATAACAACCTCATTTGGTAGGCAAATGAGTAAACATTCAAAAAATGTATGCAAATACCCTAGCAACCATGACCACGCCCATAGCAACAGCCAAACCGTCGTGTATTTCACAAAGATAGCAACAGGGATTGATAGACAATTGAATATACATTCAAAAAATGTATGTAAATTTGCCTAGCAACAAGACCACGCCCATAGCAACAGCCAAATAATCACATATATTGCAAATATGACAACAGGAATAGAAAGACAAATGAATAAACATTCAAAAAATGTATGCAAATGTGCCTAGCAACAAGACCACGCCCATAGCAACAGCCAAATGATCACATATATTGCGAAGATAACAACAGGGATTAATAGACAATTGAATAAACATTCAAAAATGTATGCAAATATGCCTAGCAACAAGACGACGCCCATAGCAACAGCCAAATGATAGCATATATCGTAAAGATAGCAACATGGTTGGATAGGCAACTGGATAGTCATTCACCAAATGAACACTTATTGTTATGATGGACTACCATATGGATAAACATTTTTAAAAACTGTACAGTTGTGCTACAACGCCATTGGCGGTATTTTTCTGTACTCCGAGAAACACACAGGTCATGAATCATGTACACATTGTTTGTGAATGTCATAGGATGGTAACTTGATACACTAATTAGTTGAAAATCAATCAGTTCATAGAATGTAAAAACCTTTTAAAATGTGACAAATTCTCCTGCAAACAGCTGTTTAGATTGTGTGTCACTCACGATTATTCAAATATGCGACATTTCCATGTGAACAACCCAGATAGGGAATGTTTATATTTTGGTGATTACTTGCCAGTGAGTCACCACAAGTTCTCCACCTCCAAACATACAGTCAGTCATATGCAAAATAGGGTGCCGGGTGCCAGGTACCAGGCAGTCATGCCTTTAAAGAAATTAAGTGCTGTCAATTCATTACTCATTTGCATAATTAACGAACATTGGCAATTAGGGCCTAGACCAAGAAAGACCACCAAATCTGATGAAACTTGCCACAGATATTGATCATACAGAAATATGAAAGTTCTTAATGAAATTTAGTGGTGTCAATTAATTGCTCATTTGCATAATTAACGAACTTTTGCAATTACGACCTATTCCAAGAAAGACCACCAATTTTGATGAAACTTGCTAAAGATATTGACCAAGCAAAGATATGATGGCATCGATTCAATTGCTAATTTGCATGTTTGTTGAACTTTTGCAATAAGGGATATATAGCCAGGACTGTAGTGAATTCAAGTGAACTTGCTACAGATAATGATTACACAAAGGTACGACAGTACAGAAAGACATTTCAAAGTCTCAGCAAGCACATTAACAACATTTCCCCTCATACGAGAGCATTTTCAGTTGATCTCTGGTTTAAAGCTTGAAACTGTGTTTTTTTAACATTTGTAAATGACGTTGTTGGACGATCTCGACACCCGACACAGCAATTTCATTGTCATGCTCACTAGTCTATAGTGCCGTGTACAGTACAGTAGTACTAGCTAGCTGCGAGTTGAAGGAGCTCAAACGGCTCTGACTCGTGGATTTATTATGCATGTAATTTTTATGTATTATAAATTTTATTGCTTATTTAGTGTGTAAATAAATATTTATAACACCTTTCAAGTGTGAGTATCTCAAGTTTCTCCAATGCGTCTTGATATGTTGACTTGCTTGGTGACTCTGGCAACGCCATGTTGATTTTGATTGACAAGCTTTGTGAACTATGACCCCACTGTCAAATATTCTACAGTACAAATTTTCTTACTGTTATCATGTGAGGGCGCGGCAAGGAACTACAGTCACTCGTGCCTCCAGCACTCGCTGTTCCTATCAGTACACATTAGTATTCAGTGCTATGGAGTGAGACGATGACTTTGTTTTAGATGAAACATAGCAAAAAAGGCACAAACGACTGTCGACAGTCTATGTAAAGTGGTGGGGTGGGGGGTGGGAAACATTGTTGGAATTTTAATACATATGTACTCAAAATGGGACTTTTTGGCTATGAATTGTTCAGAAAGTAAACAAATCTGGTTGACATCATGTCTTCTTCCCCAAAATACTGAGAATAATCAGTAATGAGTGAATGGCATTTAGGAGACAGTTTGGTTTTATGTATGTCGGCCATTTTGTAATGACACTCTTTTGTTTGCATAGACATATCTATATTATAACCTGTTATGAATAATGTTCATTCACCAAATTATATAAATTCTTGTATCTCTCCACCAGTTTTTATAACCCTGTTGAAGTGATGGAAATTACAATTTGCCAGAAAACATTTTGTGAAGTGATAAAGAAAGTGTCTGGCCCAGATATTTCTAGGTGTTATTACACATAGACAAATATTATGGTTGATGGTCAAAGAAGAAAAAATGATTACAAACAAATTTCTTCTTACATTAAAGAAAAAACAGACTCCCAAATATTTGCTGACGGATATATTCCAGCAGCTTATTGTAGTACAATTACTCATGATGATGCAGATGACATGTCTGAGAAAGTTTGAGATTCAGTTTCCAAAAGTTTCGATCTTTACTTAGAGTTGAAATTCATTCTGACAAGAAAAATGATGTGGTGCATAATGCAGAATATTATCATCTTATATATACAAAACAAAAAATGACAGCAATTATGATTTAGAATGACTGGACGGTGGTTTAGATTTATTGAACTATTGAAAATTAAAAAGATGAAAATATAACATTTGGAGATGGAGATTAGGCATTTTGTGTTTAACATATTAATTGAACAGCATTTAAATGTTACTCTCTTGTAAATTAATAAAAGAAAGGAAAATGGTACGATCTTAATCCAGTGGGAAATATTATGAACCTTATCCAGTAGAATGGAAAAATTATGAAATATTCAAGATGTTTTAAAAATAATACAATGTATTTATATTGAGACTTAGAGATACTCTATAGCAACATGATCCATTGCCAGAAGACAGTGTATGCATCAGCATTGCCTCATTGTGTATATATTTACCAGAGTCAAGTTGAACTTTCACCCAATTCCCATAGTCTGCTTTCCTTCTTGTCCCATCATCATTCCTGGACTAATTTAGGATCCTGAAATCTTTATGGATCCCTTGCCTTATTTAAAGAGCTCATGAAAAGCAGGCAGTAAGTGGTGGTATCATGTAAATACCAGTATACTGATTACATACAGTGGTGCATGCTGTAAGGACAACAACTAGGACACATGGAGATTACGGGAATTCCTCTACAATCTGATAGGATAATTTATGAGTGACTGAATACTTCCTATCACTCTGACATCAATAGAAGACATACTTGCCCCTTTGAAGATGCCCTCCTGAATCACACCCCCAAACAATGCTGTGTGTAACATCTTACTAATTTGACCCTTGTAGGTGACAAAGCAACTAAGTGATTACATATTCAGCTGTCTATAATCGTGGTTTGTAGACAAGATGGCAGTTAGACAACTATCGGGTCATTTTGTCTACAAGTCTACAATACTTTTGTGAGACTTTTGAAGTTTATGACCAGTTTTAAAACCAGAAAGCATTAAGAGTAAAATGATAAAAAAGAGAAACATTGTGTGTTTGATAAAGCTCAGCTTTTGGGCTTCTGCTTCATGGATAAGATGTATTTGCTATATTTTCTTTTCAAAATGTGATTGATAATTTGTCTTATTCTCTCATTTGATAATCATATAACAGTATCAATAATGAAATTAGTAGGAAAGAGAGAAAAGAAAATGAAAGTATAGTGAACTGCTTTCAGGCCAACTGCCATAAAAGTTATTGATTTTCAGTTTGAATTTTGATTTCGATTTGATACTAAAGGAAAAATCCTTTCAGACTTATTTCTGCCTTAGTACACTTGTACTGCCCGGATTACTGCTATCAACTTACAGGAAAAGTCCAGTCAGACTTATTTCTGCCTTAAGTCTTGTACTGATTACTGCTATCAACTTAAAAATGATTTTGGGTGATAAAATAGAACCTTGGTAACCTATTTGTAACTGCACATAAACAACTGTGTTTGAATCTTGATAGCCTTTTCATTCATAATCCAATTTTATCCATATTTTTTGTCCTTAATTCCTGTTTGGAACTTTGCATAAGCTGTTAGATAAAATTATGATTACAAGTGTTAAATCTGTGCTTCACCAGCTTTTAAGTGTGGGCTGAATATTCTTTTGCTTTGGATGCATATCTGTCCAAAAACTGACATGCTTTGAATTATAAATTGAACTGAGATGAAACCTGACATCTGATATTGTTTTTAAAAGTATTTTACCTCTTAATGTCATAGTAAAACATAATTTGGTTACGCAATATTTTGTATAAGATGGACATGATTTTAATTATGTTTGATTTCTTGATTGAATTTGGATAAAATAAAATAACTTTAAATAGCTTTTACCAGGGTGGTGTATAAGAAATACATGTACCGGTACTTTTACATCAAACCTCAATCAAACTATTCTTAGTGCACTACGAATATCATGCTTTCAATTACATTAAAAATTATCATCTAGCATTGTTAGTACAGTTGATGGCATAATAAACCCTCAGTACATGTATTTCAGTGTACATAATGTATGTTTCAACTTTGTATGCTAAATTATGTAATCAAATCATTTACATATTATCCCAGAATGCCATGCGTGTTGTAGTGGCAATGCTTTAAATTAGTAGATACAATATTACTTGTACATACAACACAAATTAGTGCCAAACGTGTATTAACTCACCGTATTACCCCTTGAAAAGTCAAGTTTGGAGGAGTAGAATTTAGTTGTGGAAAACAGTTGTCTGCAGCAGAGCTAAAGAAGACATTGAGCCAGAATATAAGAATAATGCTGTTCAACCTTGATGGCTTCACTAATAAGATAACACTAATGTAAAAACCTGGGATTGAAACCCTAGCCTTTAACTGATCAGATAACACTAATGTGAGAACCAGGGATTCAAACCCTGGCCTTTAACTGATAGATAACACTAATGTGAGAACCTGGGATTGAAACCCTGGCCTTTAACTGATAAGATAACACTAATGTGAGAACCAAGGATTGAAACCTTGGCCTTTAACTGATCAGATAACACTAATGTGAGAACCTCGGACAGGAACCTTGGCCTTTAACTGATAAGATAACGCTAATGTGAAAACCAGGGATTGAAACCCTGGCCTTTAACTGATCAGATAACACTAATGTGAGAACCAGGGATTGAAACCCTGGCCTTTAACTGATAGATAACACTAATGTGAGAACCTGGGATTGAAACCTTGGCCTTTAACTGATAAGATAATACTAATGTGAGAACCAGGGATTCAAACCCTGGCCTTTAACTGATAGATAACACTAATGTGAGAACCTGGGATTGAAACCCTGGCCTTTAACTGATAAGATAACACTAATGTGAGAACCTGGGATTGAAACCCTGGCCTTAACTGATAGATAACACTAATGTGAGAACCTGGGATTGAAACCCTGGCCTTTAACTGATAAGATAACACTAATGTGAGAACCTGGGATTGAAACCCTGGCCTTTAACTGATAGATAACACTAATGTGAGAACCTCGGATAGGAACCCTGGCCTTTAACTGATAAGATAACGCTAATGTGAAAACCAGGGATTGAAACCCTGGCCTTTAACTGATCAGATAACACTAATGTGAGAACCTGGGATAGGAACCCTGGCCTTTAACTGATAAGATAACACTTATGTGAGAACCTGGGATAGGAACACTGGCCTTTAACTGATAAGGTAACACTAATGCAAGAACCTGGCATTGAAACCCTGGCCTTTAACTGATAAGATAACACTAATGTGAGAACCAGGGATAAGAACACTGGCCTTTAACTGATAAGGTAACACTAATGCAAGAACCTGGCATTGAAACCCTGGCCTTTAACTGATAAGATAACACTAATGTGAGAACCAGGGATAAGAACACTGGCCTTTAACTGATAAGGTAACACTAATGCAAGAACCTGGCATTGAAACCCTGGCCTTTAACTGATAAGATAACACTAATGTGAGAACCAGGGATAAGAACACTGGCCTTTAACTGATAAGGTAACACTAATGCAAGAACCTGGCATTGAAACCTTCCTGTTTTTTAATATTGCTTGTAGGATATGTCTGTAGTGGCATGGTAAAAGCAGAAACAGCTGATGTATATGATTTCGACAAATGTAGTTTTTATCTTTCATCTTGGCTTGCCTAGAAATTGATGTTCTCTTAATTGCACCTAATTTTAAGATGGAATGGAGATAGCAATGTTTATGTTTGTGAGGTCTGTGCTATTAGTGGTTCAGTGAAAGAGGAAATAGACAAGTCACGTACTTTGACCATGGTCATAAAAGGTTGATGATGCGTAAATGTGCAGGTTTCTAGAAAGCGCAGGTGTAGTTACAAGCCATTTATATTTGTACATGACAGAGAGTACATATGCACAGCGCCATTGAGAACACAGACATTGGCAATTAATGCACCAAAAATAACATGTCATTCACCTGCCGGAAATTTATGTTCAACTCTCACCATTGCTTCTCTGTGTAATATACTTGAAAAACATAGAGTTTAAATGTTTTGCTTTTTATAGCATCGGAGTAATACAGTCAACAGTTCAGTGTGTGCTGATGTTGTCCCAGCCATTTATGTTGCTTGAACTCACACATCACAGTGCATAACTAATTAGTATTTATTTATTTAATTTCACCACAATACAGAGCTAATTAATATTAATTTATTTGAATCACATCATAGTGCATAACTAATTAGTATTCATTTATTTAAATTACATTACACCCTTAAGAATGTTCCCACCAAATTTCAGACCCATCTGCCCAGTAGTTTTTGAGTTTCAGTTTTTGACCAAAAATCACATTTTTTTTTACCCAAATCACACACTGGTGGTAAGATCATTTTGATTTGAACAATTTCTCAACTAGACACCCAAGGTAATACACCCCTGGCAATTGGTCCGGCGTTTTTTGACTGTAAGTTGTTTACACACATCCATATAGACAGACAGACAGACAGACAGACAGATAGACAGACAGACAGACAGACACTTTGCCATGCATATAGCACTACGGAACCTTATCAGTTCAGTTGTGCTAAAAATGTATGCAAATACCCATAGCAACCATAACCACACCCATAGTAACAGCCATTCTGTAGTGTATTTCACAAAGATAACAACAGGGATTATTAGACAAGTGAATAAACATTCAAAAATGTATATAAATCTGCCTAGCAACAAGACAACACCCAAAGCAACAGCCAAATGATCATGTATACTGCAAAGATAACAACAGGGATTAATAGACAAGTGAATAAACATTCAAACGTATTCAAATATACCTAGCAACAAGACCATGCCCATAGCAACAGCCAAATGATCATGTATATTGCAAAGATAACAACAGGGGTGAGGTAGGCAACTGGATAATCATTCAGTAAATGAACACCTATGTTATATACCTAGCATGGGTCAGCATGTAGGTGAACACTTTTAAAAACTGTGCTGTTGTACTACAATGCCATTGCGTTGTTTTCTAGATATGTAATATCCATAATCATTCACACTGGAATTATGATATGTTAAAGATATTGCATGGAGAAGTGGCTGACTCTAAGTGAAACTTACAGTACATGTACATTGTAAGAATATGATAAATGTCATCTCACATCATGTTCTGTTGCCTTGGTAACCATAATTGTTCAAGAATTTACTATTTAATTTTCTAGGAACTAAGACCTGGGATAAGAGACATGAGAACAAAGCTAATTGCAATGATGATTGTTGCTAATGGTTACAAATTATATGCAAACTGTGTCAAAAGTTGTCCTTTCCTATTTTGTATAGAAACAGATTATTTTGATGACTAATAAGATTGTATCTGCATCAGTCCTTGAATCACAGTGACTTGGTGTGACTACATTTACACATACTCTTACAATCTGCTTTCACAGTGACTTGGTGTGACTACATTCACACATACTCTTACAATCTGCTTTCACAGTGACTTGGTGTGACTACATTCACACATACTCTTACAATCTGCTTTCACAGTGACTTGGTGTAACTACATTTACATGCACTCTTACAATCTGCTTTCACAGTGACTTGGTGTGACTACATTTACACATACTCTTACAATCTGCTTTCACAGTGACTTGGTGTGACTACATTTACATGTACTCTTACAATCTGCTTTCACAGTGACTTGGTGTGACTACATTTACACATACTCTTACAATCTGCTTTCACAGTGACTTGGTGTGACTACATTCACACATACTCTTACAATCTGCTTTCACAGTGACTTGGTGTGACTACATTTACATGTACTCTTACAATCTGGTTTGCCCTATGCCATTTACAATATCTGAAGGAGGAGAAAGCAAGACTCGTCATCACCTTCTGCGATAAAAAGATGATGGCAAATCTTTCTTTCACATTAAGATAATGGAAGGTCAGAGCAGTTGTGTAAGTGACTACTAGGATACATTAATCCTAGCTGTGTTCAGTCATCCAAACCATCCATGGTGTTCCTTTTACAATCTACATGTTGGATGATCATTTTAAAATATGTAATGACGTAACTGTTGTGTACTAATATAATTTGCAGTTGTCGTAATGGACATACTTGTCTACCAATCTGTTATTTTGAAATTTTTGTAGTTTAATGAATTATTTAGGAATGAAAAATATATTTATTTGGAACTGTGCATATTTTATTGATTTTTGTCATTCTACTTGTACTTGATAAAACCAAAAGGACAAACATTCACAATATAAGGTATAATTTAGGTGCAACATATGTTCATGAAATGTTTTATGTGCCATCGGAAACAGGTGTATGTCTTTGACAGGGATTTTGATAAAAGTATAAGGATATGTTTACTGCAAGGGCATGAACATGTGACTAAGCAGTTATAAAGTAGAAACATGAGTTGGCATGATATTTATACCAATGGAAGTATTAAGTGAAAACTGAAATGACTGCTTGCAGGGATACACTATAACATAAAACACATATATCTGTCAGTTAGTCCCTTGATTGTGACACAAGTCATAATTCATATGAATTGTGACATAAGCCATAATTAATATGAATAATGTCACAACATGACAAGGTAGATTTAATAACAACTCAAATAGCTGACATTTCCTTGTAACTTAATTTTGATAATATTGTTTTTGTTACTTACTGTAAACATGGCCATGCCCTGGTAAATACACTTTAACATTTTGATCATAACATGAAATGGTGTTTTTTTCAGTCCTTCATTTTGCCTGAAGTCTAAACAGTGACTAAGAGGGCGGTATGTTCTGAAAATATCATATTTCATAGCTTGCAAGTAGAATGTGTGTAATATATGAAAAGTGACAGCAGTGAGGCCAACAAAGGTTCCTGTGGAGGTAGAAACAAACTGGATATCAATAATAATATTTAAATATGTGTTTTATCATATATTGGATTTATCTATTCCTGTATGATTTCCTATGTTGTACTGTGATATTAAGTTCAGTTGCCATAGATATTTTATTTTTGCTGCCCATATAGCAAAAAAATGAAACATAACTATATAGCCATGGAAATTGGTGCCAAGAGACTAGATCTTGTCCAGTGGTCAAAAACATGTCCAGTAAGTCCCACAAACAAACATGGTTATCTTATTCAAAAATACCAAATGGTCTCAAAAGAATGCAAAAGGTAGAATGATTTAATACTAAGCTGAACAGGACAATGAATTTCTATAAATGGTTAAAGCTTCATTTTCATGGAAAGTCGGTACTGCGACAGCAGTTTGTTCAATATGTAGTCAGATTCCACTAATCATTGAAAAATAAAGTTGGGATCTGTTGTGGTTTCTATTTTTGTACCTGTATTCATTATTGCGTGCATAAATGCTAAGCTTTGTGATAATAATTTCAAATGATCTGTGCACAGATGGCTGCTTTATATCTGTGTCATCATAGACTGCAGCAGACACAGCTGTGTCGTCATCAATACACACAAAGAAGTACTTGGTATCACAGTGCATGCATAATGATCACAGTATTTAGAAAGAGAAAAAGAAAATGTGTTAACAAAGGATGAAAGTATATTATATTTCCCAAACTAAGTATATTAAAGTGGCCAAATGGGTGAGGATTGGGTATTTAGTTTGGATTTTTAATTTATAGAACAATTTTATCTTGGCTTCCTACTTGAAAAATCAACAACATGACTAAGTCTGTATATGTAACTCTGAGTCAATACATCGCAAAAAAAGATAAAAAGTTTGTAAAAAGAATGTTATTGTATATGTACAATCATAAACAAATTACATATATATTTATTAATCTTCTGCAATTTTTTTAATTTCAAACAAAGTACTTAGTAGTATATCTTGTGTCACATTTGATTTTTCAAGTAGGAAGCCATGAGAAAATAAATTAAAAATCCAAAATAAAGTACCCAATACTCATCCATATGGCCACTTTAATTTTGTATGTCACTATACCTACACATTGGGAACTTGTCAAATTACAATTATTTTGAAATTCATAAATCATACTAGAGGAGGTGTTATTATATTATTCCCTTTTATTGTTCTCTATCCAGCCAGAAAATGCATGTGACATTAAGGTTTTATCACTGATCATCTAGCAACTCATTGTGACAATTAAGGCCCTTAGTTCATTCATATTCCCTGGCTGAATAAAGACAATGTTGGGAATGATGTCTGATAGGAGTATTTATCTAAGAGGTGAGCTTTAATGAGGAGAACATTTGTACATTAAATACCATGAATATAACAAGATTTAATAAGTATATTGTAGATGACTAGATTTATACTGATAATGCAATAGACTTGTACTATTAATGTGTCTATTGTAGAGATGACTAGATTTATAATGATAATGCAATAGACTTGTACTATTAATGTGTCTATTGTAGAGATGACTAGATTTATACTGATAATGCAACAGACTTGTACTATTAATGTGTCTATTGTAGGGATGACTAGACTGTACTGTTAGTGCAACATATACTTGTATTATAGAGAACAAATCAACATACACTATGAAAACATGAAATTAAGCTTGATCCATTTAAGCTAATCCGTTTACATTAACATGGTTAGGACTTATCCCACATGGCTAATCAAATAACCACAGCTTTTTCACCATGTTGGTCTCTCAGTTATTTTTTACAGTCATATTCAGACTATTGTGATGACAAAGTTCGATGAACATGTAGTGATTATGCCCAGTTACTAGCTCTACAGTAATTCAAAATAAAATTGTCAGCAATGATCTCACTTCCAATAATTCAATGAAAGATAAAGTAGATCCTTGTAACATGACAAGAACAGAATCAGTGGTTGATGTATTTATCCCTCCTCAGGATAGGAAAGTTGTGATCATAAATCATCTCTAGTCTATGACAGAACATATGGTTGTCAAAAGCCACAAGAATTATCACATTACATGCTTTGTCAAAATTTCAATAACTCATAATTATAGTACCAACTTACAGCTTAGTTACAAATACATACGGTAATTGCTGCTACAAATGATATTCTTTATGACGATTAATTTTATGTTTAATGAAATTACTACAGTAACCAAAGAAAAGGACATTTGGGAAATATTCATGCCAAAAGTGGCCATGTCTTTTTTCATATGTAGAAGGAAAAGTTCCAAACTGACTGAATACGGCGTATTCCGGTTATCGAACTTCCGGTTGTTTCGCAGGAAAGTATCGCGAGAGGGCGCACCATATCTGACAAAGTGAGGGCCAGAATTTTCGTCATGGCATCTAATAGTATGGCGATGTATGAAGCTGTCAACAAAATGGGCGTAAAAGAACTCCGTGCATTCATAAAAGAGTGGAAAATTACTACTGCTAAATCTACTAGATATCGCCAGAAATGCTGTCAACCTTGGTCTTGAAACACTAGAAAATGATAATTTTCTGAGAGAACGGAAGAGGAGACGAGTAGTGGATGTCAAGCATCAAAAGATAGAACTAATCGACAGCGGAAACATTGAAAGTTGGACGGAGGACCTTCGAAATATACCCGATGTAGACATGATAAACATATTTCTTTACCTTACTGGTGTCTGTTGCTTGACAAAAGAACGATTAGAAAATTACAAATCTGACAACAGCTTCCAATCTGATTAAAATCCGATGTAGATGTTGGCTGATCGTTCATTGCTATTTTACCTTCGTTATTTTGCCTGAATTGACCTTCTTGGTACATGTTTACATTTTTTAGCTTGCCTGATCGCCTCCTCTACGATCAGGCTAAAAAATGTAAACATGTACCAAGAAAAATAATATCAGGCAAAATAACGAAGGTAAAATAGCAATGAACGATTAGCCGACATCTACATCGGGTTTTAATCAGATTGAACAGCTTCCAGCTACAGTCATTGCAATATTGAGAGTTCGGTCGACAATTACCAAGCCACATGTTTATATTGTAACTGATGTCGACGCATACTTAGGCCTTTCTTGTTTATTAGAACAGTGGTGTAGCACCACGGGTGAAATCATAAAACTTTGTCCGGAAAAAAAAATTTCATGTACTGGTTATAAATTGGCATAAACATATTTGTATTGATATACTCATCTTTACTATCACACTTTGGTTAGCTTGCTATTCTTCATTCAGGACCATCAGTGTATAAAAAAACCCATTGAAGTCGGCAACGAATCATATATATTGTTATTGTGATTGATGTACCACACCGCCCACCCCTTCAATGATTCGGCCTTCCATGTAACGTTTACGTGGTTCACTCATCATACCATGTCTTATACCGATCTGATTAAAATCCGATGTAGATGTCGGCTGGTCGTTCATTGCTATTTTACCTTCGTTATTTTGCCTGAATTGACCTTCGTGGTACATGTTTACGTTTTTGTCCTGATCGGTAGAGGAGGCGATCAAACATGTACCACGAAGGTCAATTCAGGCACAATAACGAAAGTAAAATAGCAATGAACGATTAGCCGACATCTACATCGGATTTTAATCAGATTGGTTTTATACAAGCTGCAATAACTGTAGCGTATATTGTGATTTTGAGGGTTCTTTCCTCTGTTTTTGTACCTTTTTCCGTTCCGATGTTTGACTGGAAGCAATCGCTACAATTTCTCCAACGGTAACGCAAATGGACGAGGTCACACTGAAAACGTGAGTGAGATGTCAGTGTACTACCCGTTTCAAAATGTTGCTACTTTTAGGTTTTCCTCACCGTCGAATTGCAGAGCCAAACTTACGCGAAATATTAGGAGAACAAGAGGTTAATTTGCTATTTCGTTATTTGATGGGCGATAATGCAATATTATAGCGTAAAGTTACGGGGAATGACAGAAAATCTTTAGTCAGTGGTTACGATGCCTATAGACTCTATGCTTTGCAACAATGCGCTACAATTCTGGCCCTCACTTCCGGTTCTAAAACAGCGCCCCTAGTGGCCAAACAATCATATCTTTTATCTTTTCGGGGCTTCTTCGATAACCGGAATACGGCGTATTGTATTCTAACCAGGTATACTACAATCAGAAGAAAGATCATATAAACATGCAGTGAGATTGATAGGAAATGGTGCTTTTAAATATTTATAAAAATTATATCATTATCCATTTTTTGAGGCACCTTCAAAGTACCAGTGTCATCAAATATCCATATTAATGTGGTATTAATAATTTCATTTTACAGTTAGCTATTGATGTTTATGATCATATAATATGTGGTATGTTGAGGAAATGAATGAATCAACATAAAGAATGAGAGTTAGCTAGTATTTTACAGTGGTGTAATGAGTTAAGTGATTGCTGGATATGTGATATGGGTAGCAGGAAGGAGTAGATAACACAGAACAATGGATGTCCAAAGATGAATTATGGCAATACCCTTGAAATGTGTCCAAGACATTTAGACAGTAGAACAAAGATATCTGAAGATGAGTTATTGTATATTCTCAAAAACTGAACAGTTTATATAAATTTGAGATGGAATGAGGCAATCAAGTTGATATATCTATAGTTATACTCCTGTCTGACACATCCCCATTGTTTCAACTGTGCTCTCAATTTCATTTAGCAGATTTTCTTTCAGGTAACAGGACATTTTTTACACAAAGAAAGTGTCCACATACCATTAATCCATGAATTAAATTGTCCTCAGCATGTTAATCATTTCTATAACACTGTCCCCAACTTGTCAACTGTTACAATGCAACCAACATGTGCTGCCATGCCTAAACTGGGTTCTACCACTCCTAATTCTGCACCTGTCATTCTGTGTGTGTAAAAAATGCCCTTACCTTGACAGTATCTCTAGTTAGTCCCCGTGGACGAAGTCCGGAACGGGGACTTATGGATTGGGTTCCGTCTGTCCGTGTGTCCGTCCGTCCATCCGTCCGTCCGTCCGTCCGCAGCTGTTTCTTGGAGATGCCTGGACTGATTTTTTTCAAACTTGGTACAGGGGCAACATACTATGGCATACATATGCACGTCAATTTGTTTTATGATATGATCCAATATGGCCGCCTAGCAACCATTTTGTTTGCGAATTTTCCCTGTCTAGAGCCATAACTCAGACATGCTTTAACAGATCTCATTCAAAGTTGGTATTAGGACAGTGTTCTATGACATACATGTGCATATTCATTGTTGTCATGATACGATCCAATATGGCCGCCTAGCAGCCATTTTGTTTGTGAATTTTCATGACCAAAGCCATAACTCAGACATGCTTGAACAGATCTCATTCAAAGTTGGTATTAGGACAGTGTTCTATGACATGCATGTGCATATCCATTTTCATTGTGATACGATCCAATATGGCTGCCTGCCAGCCATTTTGTTTGTGAATTTTCCATGTCCAAAGCCATAACTCAGACATGCTTGAACAGATCTCATTTAAAGTTGGTATTAGGACAGTGTTCTATGACATACATTGTGCATATCCATTTTCGTCGTGATACGATCCAATATGGCTGCCTGGCAGCCATTTTGTTCGTGAATTTTCCATGTCCAAAGCCATAACTCAGACTCCATTTTCATCCTGATATGATCCCCCATACCCAACCAATCCTTTATTGTTGGAGGCATATTCCATGTCCAACAAGCACACACAACATATCTAAGTCTGTTTGTTTTAGGTTCACAAATGTTGTTGCGTGATCAGAGTAGTGATAATTCCTTAAAACCCAATTATAGCGGGGACTATGTCATTCTCAATGACTTGTTTTGTACCTATTTTTGTAAAGACATGCTATTAAACCACTTCACTACAAAGTGACTTGCGCAAAGTGACAATGCATATGTGCACCAGGGTTAGTAACAGACAGGAGAAAACGCTGATGTTCTTGTAGGGTAAAATGGAAATACTGCTCAAGTTGGGACTGTAACTTTGTTACAGAACAAGGTTAATGGATTTCACACTGATCTTTTGGGGAAAATATCGGATTATTGGCCAAGATGTGTGGGATGGGATTTCTACAGTGAATTTTGTCATTAACATAATAATAGGTAAGAGGTTACATAACAGGGCTGTAGATAGAAGATAGAAGAACATGCTGATGACCAAAGATCATTATTTAGGATTATGATTTTTACCTTACTCTCAGGCACTTCACCTCAGAATAATCTACCAACTCATAACTCACTTCCTGACCCCGCTGAACAATTTAGTAGTTATTTTATCAGCAAGATCAAGAATATACGTTTAAGCTACTGACTCAAGCAGAACCCAACAATTTAGTAGTTATTTTATCAGCAAGATCAAGAATATATGTTTAAACTACTGACACAAGCAGAACCCAACAATTTAGTAGTTATTTTATCAGCAAGATCAAGAATATATGTTTAAACTACTGACTCAAGCAGAACCCAACAATTTAGTAGTTATTTTATCAGCAAGATCAAGAATATATGTTTAAACTACTGACTCAAGCAGAACCCAACAATTTCCCGGACACAATTATAATGAAGACAATTCAATATTCTACAAATTTCAAGCTGCCAGTGTTGATCAAATATTCAACATCATCTCCAAATTACCGTCTAAATCCTGCTGTCCTGATCCAATCCTGACCACATTACTGAAACAGCGTTTACACAAATTGGTGCAGAATCTCGCCAACATAATGAATTCCTTGCTTCAGCAGGGCATAGTCCCTAACTCGTTCAAGTATGCAGTTGTGATCAGGGATTCATAGACAAGTGACATGCCCATATCAACAGCCAAATGATTCGTATATCGCAAAGATAGCAACGTGGTTGGATAGGCAACTGGATAGTCATTCAGCAAATGAACACGTAATCAAGCAAAAGTAAACTTTAAGTGCAGTACCTGATTTTAATCTGATCATCTTCTCTATCATACACATGGACATGACAGTCATATGTCAAACACTGTTTCACAGCCATGGACACATGTCAAACAATGATTTTAATACTAATAGTTGTAGATTCTGTCTACACTTCCTGCTACACACTTACAAGTAATGGTGTAACATAAACTGAATTATGCATGGGCTCAACTCATTCATTTCCTTAAAAATTCAAGTTCAAAATTGTGTTTGAAATGTTCAATTGAAATCGAAATACTTTCAGAAACAAAAGTAGCTTATTTCTAAGACAAGGTATATAAAAAGTAATTATGTTCACTTTGATGTCATCAACTCCACATAGGATGTCTCATGGACAATAATTGGTACTGTGCTTTACTGCTGACATGCACCTATAATGAAAACATGTCTGACATTATAACCTCCTCTAAATCCTCTAAATAAGACCTGAAATGCTGCCAGGCAACCATATCTCTTTATCACAGATTATCCACAGCTTTGTTCATTTCAACTGTCAATGAATGTGCAGCATTTACGCATCGCCACCGTGCTGTCATATTTATTGACAACCATGTAATGTAGTAAGCAACCATGCAAGGATTAACACTGGTACTTCAATGCAAGGATTGACACTGGTACTTTTAAATGCAAGGATTAACACTGGTACTTCAATGCAAGGATTAACACTGGTACTTCAATGCAAGGATTGACACTGGTACTTTTAAATGCAAGGATTAACACTGGTACTTGAATGCAAGGATTAACACACACTGGTATTTCAATGCAAGGATTAACACACACTGGTACTTCAATGCAAGGATTGACACCTGGTACTTCAATGCAAGGATTAACACTGGTACTTCAATGCAAGGATTAACACACACTGGTACTTCAATGCAAGGATTAACACTGGTACTTCAATGCAAGGATTGACACTAGTACTTGAATGCAAGGATTAACACTGGTACTTCAATGCAAGGATTAACACTGGTACTTCGGTGCAAGGATTAACACTGGTACTTCAATGCAAGGATTAACACTGGTACTTCAATGCAAGGATTAACACTGGTACTTCAATGCAAGGATTAACACTGGTACTTCAATGCAAGGATTGACACTGGTACTTCAGTGCAAGGATTAACACTGGTACTTCAATGCAAGGATTAACACACACTGGTACTTCAATGCAAGGATTGACACTGGTACTTCAGTGCAAGGATTAACACTGGTACTTCGGTGCAAGGATTAACACACACTGGTACTTCAATGCAAGGATTGACACTGGTACTTCAATGCAAGGATTAACACTGGTACTTCGGTGCAAGGATTAACACACACTGGTACTTCAATGCAAGGATTGACACTGGTACTTCAGTGCAAGGATTAACACTGGTACTTCGGTGCAAGGATTAACACACACTGGTACTTCAATGCAAGGATTAACACTGGTACTTCAGATGTAAGGAGTGACACTGGTACTTCAGTGCAAGGATTAACACACACTGGTACTTCAATGCAAGGATTGACACCTGGTACTTCAATGCAAGGATTAACACTGGTACTTCAATGCAAGGATTAACACACACTGGTACTTCAATGCAAGGATTAACACACACTGGTACTTCAATGCAAGGATTAACACTGGTACTTCAATGCAAGGATTAACACTGGTACTTCAATGCAAGGATTAACACTGGTACTTCAATGCAAGGATTGACACTGGTACTTCAATGCACAGCTACTCAAATATAATCCTCGTTACTTCAGTTTTGTTTTTGTCTTTAAAACATTTTAATATCAAGGGTGAAGATCTTATCTTGGAAATATTCTTTCAAATTGGTATGTCATTAACATAACATAACATATTTGATTTGTGCTATTTGAAACAAAGTTGGGTGCAAAATTAGGTGTTGGGCATAGACAAAAATGTATTCAAGCTGTTTGTCAAACTGTTTGAATGACGTCAAAGGTAGAAATGCAGACATTTACACAACGTATCTTGCCCCCACGTTATTGGCTAAACAAATCCTGTTATTTTTATTAAATTCAGCCAAGGATCTTGTGTGATTGCATAAATATAGATGAATGAGACTGCCATGATTTGTGACTGGAATATTTCATGAATCACTGTCTTGATTGCAGTCATCACTGCTGCATTTAGACTCACAACAAAATATTGCCTGCTCAATTTTTAAATGTAAAATAGCATTTGGAAAAAAAAGGTGTTTCCTTTTGAGAAAGCAAGCCGACATTAAACCTTGGCAAAAATGCAATTTATCTCTGAACGCAAGACAACAGAGTTAGATGCAATCACTTTTCCACAAGTCATTTCCCATAATTCGTTGTTCTTGTATAATTTCTGATGGCCTTCTTTTCTTTCTTTGGATTCAGAAATATTTAAAAATTTCAAATATTCTTATTTTGATGACAATTCTTTAGTTTTTGGATGACATTAATTTAAACATAACAGCTGATATAACATAAATCTCAACAAGGTGTTTTAATTGATGAGGAAAAGGTGTTTGCAATGTTACCGTGAAATGAATTAGAAATTACACTTCAAGTACTGTCATTTCAAGAACACAAAATAAGAATTACAGTATAACCACCTTGATGTGTTTTCTTCTCTCATTGACATTCCAATACCGAATGGAGAAAAAGTACAAGGTAGACAGTGCAATTTTACTCACAGATACTCTACACAATAGATTTGTAGATTATAAATCAAAGCACAAAGAAAATATGTGAAATTTAGTTTGTAGGTTTTTTTATGTGTCTCATGTATTCGGTTACATGATAATCCTATCAGTTCAGTGCTCGACCTTGCTTCGACCTAGCTTTCATTTGTATAAAGACAGACATCTTAGAAAAACTGCTTCTGGGTTTGAAGCTGTGACTCACTGCACTAATTTCAATGCTGAAATTCAAGCTGTTCAGTTTACAACTGTGCTATACTAGAGAACAAATATGGACACATCAGTTCTGCAAATATATGGAAATAATTTCCCTTTCAATGAAATTTGAAATTTCTTTATTTCAACAAAATTATTGAAGGTGGAAATATTTTATTTCATTCTCAATCAGTAAATTCGTATCTATAAAATTGACAAAAAAAATACCGCCAATAGCGCTGTAGCACAATTGTAGTTGGCTATTGCTATGGGTGTGGTGATGTTGCTAGGCACGTTTGTATACATTTTTGGAGTATAAATATGTGTCTTTTCAGTCAAAAATCTTTAATTCCAAAAGTACTTAGCAAATTGGGCTGACATTTAGTGGGAACATTCTTAGGGTGTTCAGATTGAAATTGTTCATGACATCATCAGTGATATGTAAATTAGGGCTAAAAATGTACCCTTTTCGTCAAAAATCTATCATTCCAAAACTATACGAGCAGATTGGGTTGAAATTTAATGGGAACATTCTTAGTGGTGTTTAGATTAAGAATTGTTCATGACATGATCCCATCATGTGATATGCAAATTAGGTCTAAATATGTATCTTTTTGGTCAAAAATATACAATTCCAAAACTACTGAGCAGAATGGGCAGGAATTTAATCTGGATGCATCTGGGGATGTGTAGATGAAGCTGTATTCACAACATGTGCATATTGCAAAGATAAGAACAGGGATGGGTAGGTAAGTGAATAAATATTCAAAAAATGTATGCAAATATGTCTAGCAATGGGACCACACCTGTGGGAATGGCTTAATAATGATTTATATAGCAAAAATGAAAACTGGAAAGGGTAGGCAAATTAATAATGATTTCTAATTTGCATATCACTAATGGGATCATCATGTCATGGACAATTCTTAATCTAAACATCCCTAACAATGTTCACATCAAATTTCAGAATTATTTGCAGAGTAGTTTTTAGCTCCTGTATGAGAGCTAATGTTGTAGTGATGTCTGTAGTGATGTCTGTCTGTCTGTCTATGTGTCTATGTGTCTGTGCAGAAATTTTGTTCCACTGATCTTAAAAAGTACTGAAGCAAATGTTCTGCAATTTACTGTATGACATATATAACTTAGTGCTGATTAGTTTTACATGCAGAACGGCTACACCAAATTCAATGAAACTTGCTACATCTACAGATCATACAAAGATATAAAAGCACTAAAAGTTGTTAACTTGTGTCAAGTTAATTAAGGGCTAATTTGCATAATTAATGAATGTTTGTAACTGAGGTTATGCATCCATAAAGGCTTTATCAAATTTGATGAAACTTGCCACAGATATTGATCATACAGAGATATGATAGTTCTTAATGAGATTTAGTGCTATCAATTAATTGCTCATTTGTATAATTAACAAACTTTGGTAGGAGGCTAGGGCCTATACCAAGAAAGACATTCTGTTAGCAAACGTAGAGCAAATCATTTCCTCACAGTTTGTCTATGTAATTGTTGTGTAAATCTCTAAGTGCAGTGTGACCTGTGATAATTTGAATATGACCCATCGTATACAAAACATATTATTACAGTTTCATGTGCCCAATGGCCATTTCCTGACATGGAGAGCTTGTCTGGGGGAGTTTTGAAACTGCTGTTATCATTATCTATCCACGTGATTGGTTACTTACTAACAGACACATGAAATGTGCTTTGAACAAATTTTGGACTGATGGCCATTGAGGCGAAGCGATGATCAAATAGACAACCATCGTCAGTAGACAGTTTGCACTGAAAACTTCAAGAAATTCATACCACTTTGTCACCATTTCATTGTCACTAAAACTGAAACTTTTTCTTTTTGAGCTTCTTCGTTACTAGATGATTGAACGCATTATGTGAATTGACTGTTCACTACATGCTCAGAGGTGAACATTCATTACATGCTCTGAGGTCAACGTAGTTCACAGGCAATGTTATATAAGGCATCGTTCAAGAGTAAACAAATCTCTTGGTGTATACTGAGTACACAGTTCTCTTCAGCGACATACAATTTGTATCAAATGCTTTTGCAACTGTGTCTCTGTCAAGTTGCAAGTTAACACTGTTCATGTCATGGAACTTAGTTTGTGCACTGCAGTACTGCACCGTCAGTGTGTAGTGTAGAGTTTTATGTTCTGTAGTACAGTCCAAGTGAGATAACCGCTCTAACAGAGATTCGTTCAGAGTTCATTCTAGCTCAAAGCGCATATTTCCAGAGAGTGATTACCATAGAAAATCGAAAGCCCAGAAAGATACACTGTACTTTAAACCACTGTATTGTTGCATATTATAAAAGTTTTTTGTGATATTTTGGAAGTGGAAGCTGTGTATGTGTATATGTAGTCCGCTTGCATATAGAGTAAGTCATCCCTTCCTGTTGAGGGTCATGTCAGTAATCTAGACCTGTGCACCATCTTTAAGCAGGACTAGTGTATATGGAATGCGGAAGAAGGCCATGTGTACATGTACATGTAAACATTTCTATTTCTGTAATACATGTAATGTGCATGCAAACTAGGAAAAAAAGACTGCATTCTTCAATTTCAATATAATTTAGTACATACGTTAACCATTAGAAAACGCATGTCCTATAAAGTTTGTCGATGTATCTTACAGTGTTAATGAATAATTTGCATAATTAATTATTTTCAGTATATCAGCTATATCTTAAGAATACATACTTTAATTTCAATATAATTCAGTTGATATGTTAACCATAACAAATCGCATATGTCCTATAAAGTTTGTTGATGTACCTTACAGTGTTAATGAATAATTTACATTCGGTACTTAGGCTATATCTTAAGACTGCATACTTCAATTTCAATACAATGCAGTACATACGTCAACCATAAAAAATTGAATATGTCCTATAAAGTTAGTTGATGTACCTTACAGTGTTAATGAATCATTTGCATAATTAATAAGTTTCCGTACTTAGGCTATATCTTACAACTGCATACTTCAATTTCAATATAATTCAGTTCATACATTAACCATAACAAATTGTGTATGTCCTATAAAGTTAGTTGATGTACCTTACAGTGTTAATGAATAATTTGCATCATTAATGATTTTCGTTAATTAGGCTGTATCTTAAGACTGCATACTTCAATTTCAATACAATTCAATGCATATGTTAAACATAACAGAGTGCATATGTCCTAAAAACTTTGTTGCTATAGATTACATTTTTATTGAAAAATTTGCATAATTAATGATTTTAGGTAACTAGGCTATATCTTAAAAATGCAAGCTTCAAATTTCATATAATATGGTACATATATCAACTATGATACGTACCTGTGCTAAGATGTTGTTGATACAACTTTTACCTTTGATGAGTAATTTGAATAACGAACGATATTCAGCAATGAAGCAGTATCGTGCACTCTTCAAATTCCGTATAATTTGGCAAATACATTAACCTAAGAAAGCACACTTGTCCAAAAAGAGCCTGTTACCATAGTTTTTAGCACAACTGAACTGAGGTTCAGTAGTGCTATATGGATCGCCCTGTGTGTGTGTGTGTGTGTAAACAACTTAAAGTCAAAAACCGCCAGGCCAATTGGTTTGGTATTTGGTGGGGACATTACTTGTGGTGTCTAGATGGAAAATTGTTCAAATGAAAATGATTGCATCAGAGATGTGCATTTTGAGTGAAAAAATGTGATTTTTAGTCAAAAGACTTAAACTCCAAAACTACTGGGACCTGAAATTTGGTGGGAACGGTCTGTAGGGGTGTAAATTTAGATTTGTTCATGACTTGATGATCTCATCATTGATATGCAAATTAAGGTTAAAATGTGTCTTTTTAGTCAGAAGTCTATAATCCCAAAAGTACTTGGTTGATTTGGCTGAAATTACACAGGGGTGTTACTGGGGATGTTCAGATCTGGTGATATTAATTACATGATGATCCCTTTAGAAATATGCAAATTAGGGCTAAAAAACTATGATTTTTTAGTTGAAATGCCAGTTAGGCAAAGAGAGTAAGTATACAGAAATTATTGTTTTATTGATCTAATTAAACTATAACATTTTTATGGGGTACTTAACATAATATAACAATTATGTGTGAATGGTACTGAAATTAATCTCCCTGAGGTTGCTTTGAAACTGTGCCTACCGAACTTGAACACTGATATGATATGAATTACACTTTGGTTCAAGGTAAAATGCCTGTCTGTCTTGTAGATGATGCAAACGATTTTGGTATTGCGATTTACCTCTCAAACTACATGTAATACAGGCTGGATTACAACCTCTGTTTTGAAATGCTTACACAAATTCTGTATTGATCGCTGCCATAAAAGAAGGTGGTCACCCAACATGTAAACAAAAGAAAACACAAATGTACTTGCTATCGACAACAAATATTGATAAATCTCACATTCACAAACTTTCAACTAAGCTACAAATGTGAATGGAAAAGTGTCACATCCCTTGAGAAACGCAACTGGAATCAGACTTCTTGACAGTCAACTGAGGGGCAAAAACTATATGCCAAAGATTCAAGCCATTTTGTAGCCATTTTAATAATACTGCAGTTGCAAAAATATGCCACTGAGGTTTTAAACTAGTCAGCAATTCAAGCTATTTTTGTAGCCAGTACTGATAACTCACTCTACATCTCTACATTGCAATTTTCCTTCTTCATTTCATGAATATATTGGAATACAGTTCCTTTGGTAATTACTTGACAGTATGTCTCTTTGGATACTGACAATACATATGAACTTAATAATATTTTTCACGTTGCACTTGTTTTCGTCAAAATTTGATAAAGGAGGTATTTCAATGATTTTACAATTTCAAACATTTGGCCAAAATTATAAATGCTATGATTTTGATTGTCTTCTGTTTACAATCTGGATAGTCATTCTTCAGAATTCTTATCCTGACTCAACTGCAGACAATGTGATTAATACCCGGTCTCAAATTACACCCAGCCTTGTCTGTGGTGTGATGATACATGGAGAGGCACTTGTATAGGACTGTGAACTGATTAGCACAACTGAACTGATAAGGTTCAGTAGTGCTATAGGCATGTCTATCTGCGTGTGTGTGTAAGCAACTTCAAGTCAAAAACCGCTGAACCGATTGCCATGATATTTGGTGGGTTCATTACCTTGGGTGTCTAGTTGGGAAATTGTTCAAATCAAAATGATCTTGCCACCGGTTTGTGATTTGGGTCAAGAATGTGATTTTGGGTCAAAAAACTTAAACTCAAAAACTACTTGGTTGGAAGGTTGGTCTGAAATTTGGTGGGAACATTCTTAAGAGTCTTAACATTAAGAATTGTTTATGACATGATGATCCCATCAGTGATATGCAAATTAGGGCTAAAAATGTGTCTTTTTGGTCAAAAATCTTTAATTCCAAAAGTACTCAGCAGATTGGGCTGAAATTTAATGAGAATGCACCTGGGGTGTATAGATGAAGATATATTAAGCATATAATGATTTCATCAGTGATATGCAAATTAGGTGTAAAAATGTGAATTTTGGTAAAAAAACTTATATCTCAAAAAGTACTTGGTCAATGAAACTGAAACTTGTGGAGCTGTTTCTAGACGTGTTATTCTGCAGATTTTCTTTAAACATTTTGACACGATTGGCCCTCGCAACCATGACCACACCCTGAGCAACAACCAAATGGGAGTGTATATTGGTCAAATAACAACATCATCTGGTAGGCAAGTGCATAAACATTCAAAAAATGTATGGAAATATCCCTAGCAACCATGACCATGCCCATAGCAACAGCTAAATGGTGTATTTCATGAAGATAACAACAGGGATTCTTAGACAAGGGAACAGACATTCAAAAAGTATATGCAAATATGCCTAGCAACAAGACCACGCCCATTTCAACAGCCAAATGATCACATATATTGCATAGATAACAGGGATTCATAGGCAAGGTAACGAACATTCAAAAAATGTATGCAGCTATGTCTAGCAACATGACCACACCCATAGCAACAGCCAAATGATTGCATATATTGCAAAGATAACAAGTGTTGGCAACTGGATAATCATTCAGCAAATGAACACCTATACCTTACATCAAAATTTGGTATATAGTCATGAAAGGTCTATCTTACGTGCTGGACTACATTTCCTAATAGTGTATAGTGCACCATTTGCATGTAGCTTATGTCGTCACCCCATCATGACTTTGCTGCTTGCTCCGTCTTGTGTGCCTTAAAATTAGGAAGACATGTATAGTCATGAGTCTGGCAAGTGAGACTCTGGAAAGTCCAGCCTAGCCTCATTATGTATAGTGCTATGATATGTATACTTAGAATGATATGTATACTTAGAAGTTAGGGTAGTAGTCTACATGATGTTATAAGACACATAACGTCATGCATCACACACCAACATTGGGTTTCATGTAATACTGTTACAATGTACCAACCTATTTCTGTATGTGGTTTTGATTTATATTGGTGGCTCTGTGTGTTAAAAGACACATTCATGCACTGGGAGGCCATTGTATTAATTGTTGTTGAAGATAAATTGAAGGTCGTGATTTTTTTATGAGTAGTTAATCACTACAAAGGGTGCATATTTTTAGCATATTATTTTTATTAAACATTCCTAAACTTGCCACTCCTTACATATCTTTCAAAAGTTTGATGACATATCCTATTTTACTATATCGTTCCTAACGATGTGGTAGGTAGTAAATCAAGGGGAACCTCTCCTCCTTCCCTTACCTCTTGTCTGTGATACCTAGATCCTATCTGTGTGCTAGGCAGTAAATGAAAGGGTAGCCCTTACCGCCTTTCCTAATAACCTTTATCTGTAGGGAATAACCTTTATCTGTTGTCTCTTTCAATTTGCCACTGTAATTTTATTTCTGTATATTAGAACTTGTGCTTGTTACCTGTTCTTATTTTACTATTTTTTCCGTTACGTTTATAAGCTTCCATTTAATTTTGCCACCAACACTTCTCCTTATTTACTAAGGATTGTATTTTTGTTGTTATTGTGAAACTCGTACCAGCCCAAATTTGTATTTATTATCTACATGTACGGTCCATGGACATTGATTAGTTCCTACGAACTATTTCCATGGCCCTCACCAGAAATGTTTATCCGTTGCTTTCAGAGTTTGTGTATATATTTTTCTCTTCTGGTGGAATAAATTTCAATTCAATATCAATTCAATTCAATTCTCCCCTGTCTGTGATACCTAGATCCTATCTGTGTGGTAGGCAGTAAATGAAAGGTAGCCCTTACTGCCTTTCCTCCTCCTCTGTCTGTTGTCAAGTACAAAGCTTAATGCAAAGATTTCAGTATCAGGTTGAACCATTCTCACAAACATAAACATTGCTATCTCCATTTCATCTTAAAATTAGGTGCAATGAAGAGAAGATCAATTTCGTAGACTAAGGCAAGCCAAAATGAAAGATAACAACATTTGGCTGAGTCGGCTATTTCTGCTTTTTACCACATCACTACAGATATTATTCTAACAAACAATACAAAACAAAAGGCAAGGGTTTCATTGCCAGGTTCTTGTGTTAGTGTTGTCTTATTTACGTATGAAAGTGTTATAATGTCATGAACTTTTCCAAAGCTCAGCCAAACAGCTGTTTTACACACTTAAATATTACAACTTCAGTTTAAACAAGACTCCATCCCAGTACTAAGGATCATTCCTTTGTTCTGGACCAACTTTTTCTGTATCTGTGTCAGACAACTGTTTTTCAGACCTAAATTTTAATCCTAATTGGAACAGGTCTTTATGTAATTGTCCATACTGTATTAGGGTATCACCAACCATCAAACATTGTATTATGGAGTCATTTGTCCACCTAACTAAGTTTACAGGTCACTCACTGTCATGGTTAAGTCAAAAGTAGACATTTTTCATTCACTAATGACAATTGTGAGTGTGTGTAGATGTATACAATGGTTCATAATACTTAGTGCATGGTTCATCATGGATATCTGTATGTATTAACATAGTAATTAAATGTGTGCACAGTCTGGGATGAATTCTAAACATTGCTGCAGGAATAACTAAGAGTGTTTTCACCTAGGAGTGTTTTCAGCATAGGGGTTTTGATTTGACAAGTTGATATTATGTTGATATGAAAGCAGCATGCTTTAGATCTTTAGATGACTGTAACTTATGAAAGCAGCATGCTTTAGATCCTTAGATGACTGTAACTTATGATTAGATATTGTGATGATACATAATCAAACATCTTTCCAAACAAAGCTCAGCTAGATTTATTTGTAAAGAGTTTTGTAATAAGTAAATGTGCATGTCTTGTCTGTAAATAAGGGAAATATGTTTAGCAGAACTGATCAGAAATCAGAGCTGTTAGTAACTTGTCATATTCTATATTACGTTTGCTGTATAATAAAATAGCGCCCTCTTGAGACAGAAAATAAGCAAACCTGATCTGTTTTCAGCTTGCCATTTTAGACATGAAAACATTTGTACAAGAAAATTAAATGAGTTGCATAGTGGTAAAATTTGATGAGTTCTTTTCATATCTCAATAAAAAAAGAATAACATTAAGCTGTGGAAACTAGCTAATCATAACCCAAGCTGCAACAAGACTTTGTGAAGAGAACAGCATATTTGGAATATTGATGTCGTTGTGTTTTGTGTCAGTTAGTGCTTGTATGGCAAGGACATGTCGTATGTGGATCTTTTTTATGAGATGTACATTGAATGCAGTCGACTCAGACATGTACAATAAAAGTAGTTGGACCAAATGGTCTAGTTCAACAACAAGTTACATGTACATACATTACTAGACCACAAAACACTTGTATACTTGGTAGAGCTATATAGCCAGCTTTCACCTTTGTTCTCACTTCAAAGGAAGCATCAAAATCCAAGATTCTGCAAATAATGTCCTTTTCATTTATCTTTTTTGACTTTAGATAAATGTGTTTGTTATTTTAACTTGGTGTGAAAAAGAAAACCAAATATTGAAATACTTCACACTTAGTTATTAATTAGTTTGCAATGGAACATATAATGCCCATGTATTGTTGTATCCTGCTATGTCTGGTTGTATGCATTTTATCATTTCTATCAGCTCTGATGTTTCAAAAATTGTGAGCAATACACCAAATGTGGTTTCATCAACTGAACCTATTTTTTTCAATTATTAATTACATTTTGATGATGATGATGATGATGATGGCGGTAAAAGCGATGACGACGGCGACGACGACAACGATGTTGATGATGATACTGACATGACAATGACAATGAAATACAGTGATTACAATCAGTACAATGTATTTATACCAGTTTGAGAGTATAAAAGTTGAAGTATTTTCCTTAATTCCTCTGTACTTGGTTTGAAAGAATCAGTATGCTGGTGATTGTCCTCAACTGTATAACCCTGGGCATGTATCAACCATGTGATGATGTGGTCTGTGATACACAGCGCTGCAAGGTATTAGAAGGTTTTGATCATTTCATCTTTGCATTCTTCGCCGTTGAGATGCTTATCAAGATGTGTGCCATGGGAATTTTTGGAAAGAAGTGCTACCTAGCTGAGACTTGGAACAGATTGGATCTCTTCATAGTGTTTGCAGGGTAAGTATTTGATACCCTGGTGAGGTGACTGTTCATCATATCAATGTCCATCTACTTACTCTAATATATTCATATGTATCATACTTTGTTGTGTTTACATCTGTATAACTTCACAACAACTTTGATCGTAAGTCATCTATCTCCTTCATTTCCATGGTAACAATACTATTATCTCTCATGGCAACATAGTGTTGTTAAGTGTTCAGTACCTTCCATGTGAAATTATTCACAGTTCATAAAATCATTATAGATACTTTTATCTCATAACTTTTAACATGGTTATACTGGTCATTTTCACTTGGTCTGTAATTCTTTGATGCTTGCCTTCTGTTTTAAACCTCTAAAACTGGCTTCTATTAACAAGTGTTGTTCATACTAAATAATAGTTTCTGATGAGTTGTTTTCAGGATTAATAAGTGTGAACTTGTAATGTAATAAATAGATTTATATGCTTGTGCAGTTTTACGAGTGTTATTCTTGAAAAATTTATTTTATTTGTTGTTGTTCAGACGGGTGTGAGTGTTTTTTTTAAAGATTGGTGACAGAAACATACCATTATTATTGACCTATACTTCCTCAACACTAGCTAATCAGCTCCCTAGCCATTTTAATTGATCACTAACCTTGTAGCTCACTTGCAGCTCAAGTCACTAGCTAATCAGCTCACTAGCTACTGAACTATGCTGTTTGCATGATACGCGCCTGTTAATGCTATTAGTATTCCTGGTTTAATATTTAATAACAAATTTTTTTGCCTTGTAATAGTTTCTTAAAACAGTATAATGAACCATTTGTATGTGTCCTCCTTCCATGTACCAGTATAGTGTTCTTTCAAGCCCTATCAACCTTAACATATATGTTATGTTTTTTTGCCCAATTTTCTCTCCTGGGCAGATTAGACGTCAGCTTTTTTTCAAACACTGCTTGGTTGCCATGTATGCATGAATTTTCAACTTTTTTTTCACTCTGTAAGGATAAGCTATGTAAAGTTCCATTCAGCTCTAACTTGATGAATGTGTCCAGGGTTTTCAGATAGCTAGCTGTCATAGTATTTCATTCTTCTTCATATCTTGTATGTATACACAAAACCCTTTTTTGGGGGGGCCATATTTTAATCTGACTATAACTGCACTTTGCCATCAGGTTTCAGCACATAGCATGCATGCTTGCATTTCCTTCAATTCTAACCTTCCTGTCACTCCTCCATCTCTTTACATCTTTTCTGTCACACATTTCTGCATTTTATGTTCTTTTTTCTTGTATTATTTGTTGTCCAGTTGCCAACTTTGGTGTTCTTCTCTGTTGCTGCTTTTGAACTGTCAACACAAATTTGATGCATTTCGTTGCTCTTGGTACCTCTTTTACATTTTAATTTATACTGTATTTAATTTCACCATGGTCTCTTTCTAAATAAAAAGACCTCTATGTATCGATGTATAATTTATAACTAATCGTTATTACCACTTTCTTTTTTTCTTTTCAACAACAAAAGCGTTGCTGATTACTCTATCATGTAAGACGTCCCTCCTCATTTATCCCATATAATTGCATACCATTAGTTAGATGCTGCTTACAAGAGCACTGACTTTGAGGGGTGACTGTGTCTCAAAAAAATTGAGGTCCACACAGGCATTATCATGCATCAAAATTAATGCATAACTGATTAACTGTTGTAGCACACAAAACCAAATTGTAGTGTTTGCTTTGTGCTTATATATGCAATGTAGTGTAAACTGTTGGCAAACTGCTATGTACACAAATGTATAATGCTTTAAGAAGCTGTTTGCACACAGAAAGCCAAGTGCGTTGTGTGCACTGAAATTTGTCCATTTATACATACACAAAATGTTGAAATTGCAATGTCTATGTGCTATTCAACTTATATCTCAAAATGCAAGAAATTCTTTGTACAGAAATGTGTGCCCAAAACAACAAATGAAAAAAGTAAGGACTATTCTTCAAAATATGTGGAAAGTAACAATCAGAGGAGTATAAAATGTTTAAAAATTTGATCACAACTACTTCAAAATTTACTGAAAAAGTTAGCTTCAGTGACAGTTTCAAATATGAAAGCTAACACCAAGATCAAGTTCTTTTAATTCTATTCAATTAACTTGCAAGTTAATCATCTTTGCAGTTTGAAATGAGTTCATAGTAAAGGTAGTGTGGTCCTTACTGTACTGACTTTCAACTTGATTTCAATTGCTATATGTGATATTTAATTTCTAACCAAATATTTAGTAGTAGACTGTAGAACTTAAAATAATTCATATCTAATGGTGTGGATGAATTATTATGAAAAATGACACTGGTTTGCTAACACTGTGTTCTTGATAACCTGTACCTTGTCACATTGTATGTTAAAGTGCACAGCATGACCTGAATTGTTTGCCTGGCTTCAACAAATGTAAACTACATGTAAATGTTAGTTTTGTAATCACACAATGAACTTGATGTCATGGTATGCTAGTTCACTTGTAATATCCACAGTTATCTTGGCAGTTAACTTGCATAACTTTGTGTGATCACTCTGTGTGGACCTCAGTGCATGACAAATGAGACAACTGTTACCAATATGGCCCTTCTCTTTACTTTAAATGAAGTCCATCTTAATCTGCCAACTTTGAAAGAAAAATATACCAAAAAATTGGGTTTTTTTTCATTTATTTTATTTTGCACTGTAATTGGAATCAAATATCTGAAAGAACGGTGCATGTTTATTATTCATTTTTTGTCTCTCCTTTCCAGGATTAGAATTGAAGTTTTTTATCTTAATAAAAGTTTGATCAACATATTTTCTAAATAGAATAAGGAACACAGATCAGTTTTCATTCAGGTATTTATAATGTAATCTGATGACAGGCATTGTATTGGAAACTTTTTTTGCACTGTCAAAAACTTGAATGTAGAAACCATGTGATGGACTTCATTGAACTTATGGAGAAGGCCCATAAACAAAAACTAAGGGTGTATGAAATGTAATGAGTTAATAGTGAGGACGAGGGCATACTCATAAATTCAATGAAGTGCCATTCCATGTGACTTACACCAACCAGCAGAATTCCCAAGAGAAAAGCCTCGTCATATAATAAGGACACAGTAATAAAACAAAGACAAATACATATATTCATTTGCCCATTTGTGTAAAATAAATTAATATTTACTTAGTACTGTTTAATGGCAAATTTGCAGCTGTATTGTATATGTCTTGTTGTGTAGACAAAGTTGACACAGACTCATTTCATATGCTGCAGTTTGATGCTATATACACTCCTTCAGTTGAAAGTGTTTATAATATATGGAATTGCGATTACAAATCATACAATACTTAAAATACTGCATAACAAATCATGTACCTGGCCTGATATTTTTGAATAAACATATCAAATTTGATGTGTGTGAACCAACCGAATTTGAACAAGTAAGGCACTTCTCACTGCTGATCTGACCAGGATGTAATACAGTATATATATTTCACCAAGCTGCTATGATGAACACATTCAATTTGTCATATCATTGAGCATTTCATGGAGTTTATGATTCTGCCCTATCATTCAAACAAATGAATTATAAATTAAATGTTGTATTTAGGGCTTGAAAGAACCAAATGTTGTCTATTTTAAGTTTACAATTCACTGGCAAATAGTGTGATTATGATCTTACAAACTGCCCGCATTTGGTCAATTTTGAAAACTGGAAATTAAGATCTGTTTGCTGTGAACTGTACATTTCATGTCCAATTTGTGTGTGGACAAGGTGTAGTGGGTACATATAAAAATGGAAAATGAAAACAACAAGCAGTTTATAATCTTTATGTGTATCTATAAATTAGCATATCCAGGAAGGTGGATGCTTGGTTAAATAACTAAATTAAATGTTTTGCCATGTGATTTGCCAACTTTGAACTGACAGTTTCAGTTGTTGGAGGTACATCTTTATGAATGTGTACATGTATAAAGTGTCACGATCCACATAGAAAGGTTGTGCATGCATGTGTAAACGATTGGAAGGGTGTAAATACATCTGTATACAAATCTGAAAGTTGTCAGTTTTCATCATTTTGTCTCAAAGCAGACAGTGCATGGACCAGAATGAATTCACTATCTGCAATGAAAATGTCTTTTTAAGTTTCAGGAAATTATAAGAAAGTAGAATCCAAAATCTTCTTATGTAATTGCTGCCAATTTGACTGACTACAACCACATCTCCATAAGTTGTGTTAAAGTACTGTGACTGAAGAAAACCCCTTCAGACTTTCAAAAGTATCATAAAACTTCTTGATCAAATCACATCTCCTCAAACTGTGTCATATTGTCTGTAGCAAATGTTTCACTAATCATGTTCATGATAGAAAAAAAGAAAATAATTTTGTCAGCTGTTCACCAGATCATTTCTCCTGATCATACATATTTGATTGGTGTCATAATGAATTTTCACATATAGAAATTATTATCAAATTAAAAGTGCTGCTTTTCCAGATGGGCCAAGTGAACAGGATACTTATACATCAAAATGCACAGATTCAAGTGTTGTCCCAGGTAGGCTACTCTGAGTAGAAAGTTGTGTAGAATCAACTAATTTCTTCTTGTTTTACTTTTCAGGGCATTAGAATATAGCTTAAATATGGAAAATGTTAGTCTATCAGCAATCAGAACTGTTAGGGTTTTGAGACCACTAAGGGCCATCAACAGGATACCAAGTAAGTACATTGAAACAATCAAACATTTCTGTCATGAACATTATGTAGCATGTCAAAGGTTTTCTTGGTACATGTCTGTAACAGTATTTTACTTCATACACGAGGGTTGAAATAGAACTGTTACAAAAAGATTCCCTTTTTCTCACCCACATTTAGCCTCATACATGCAATGAAGATACCGCTCATACAGTAAAATTATGGTGTATAAACATTTTTTTTTATTTCTGGATTAACTATACAGTTGTGCTGCAACTCTATTGTCGCTATTTTTGTCAAATGCAACATTACTGCATATCACATTTTAGATTTATGGAAATAAATCTGAAATTATCCAGTGGATTGTGTTTTGAAGCTGCCCAGACTCTAAGTGAATCAACTATTGGGACATATGAACATACTTTGTTTTCTATATGTATGTGGCTATATCCACCATTTTGTGTGAAATAGATACTAATAATATAAATTCACTTTAGTCAAGTTTCTGTGTTGTCATCGCCAACTATTTTACTAAACCATCCAAACTGTATTATCACATCAACCATTGCAATCCATCAAAATTTATAGATATAAGTTGAGTGAACTGATTTGCCTACATTGAAAGTATGTAGTGTTATGCATTGTCCAATACAGTTGAACTAGTGAATCGAAAATGATGACTACCCAGCAAATCTGTGAGTTAAATTTCATCAGGCAACTCATTATCAGACTTTAACCTATGTAGTTCTGGATTTGTTTCCTGCTAATACCAATATCAAATGAAAAGTACTGAACCATGTTGACTTTTGACCTGATGTGGCCTTTGACCTTTATTAGCTATAGGAGTAAGTTTATATCTGACCTTTGACCATTGTCCATCCATCCGTCCCTCCATCAACTTTATGTATTTCAATCTTCTTCTCCAAAACTAATGGGCCTATTGAGCTGAAATTTAGTGTGAAAGTGTCTTGAAATACCCAGAGCTGAATTTGTTAAAGAGAATGTGGTCTGTTCATAAATATGCAAATTAGGTATACAAATATAAATTTTTGTAAAAATGCTTCAAAAATCTTACTCTCCAAAACTACTGGGCCAATTGAATTGAAATTTGCTGTGTGGGTGTCTTGGGATAAACAGATATAAGTTTGTTGAAGACAAATTGACTGGAACATTAATATGCAAATTAGGTCTAAAAATAGAAGTTTGGGTAAAAATGCTTCAAAACTCTTCTCCAAAACTACTGGGCCAATTGAGTTCAAATTTCTTGTGTAGGTCTCATTTGATGAGAAGATATAAGTTTGTTCAAGACAGGTTGATTGGGTCATTGCTCTGTAAATTAGGTGTAAAAATAGAGTTTTTGGTAAAAATGCTTTAAAATCTTCTCCAAAACTAATGAGCCAATTGAGTTTAAATTTGTTGTGAAGGTGTTTTGGGATGATCAGATATAAATTTGTTCAGGACGAATTGATTGGGTTATTAAGGTACAAAATTAGTGGTAAAAAATAGAATTTTTGTGAAATGTGTTCTATAGTGTGTGTAAGTCATCATATGAAACCGCTATCCACTTTATTACTTTGCTAAAACAAACTGCATAGTAGAAGAGCTGAACAGCAGAACCACTTCTATACATATTACAAAAAAACAACAACAACAAAACAAAAAAAACCAGCAGAGCTATTCTGACTGATAGGTCTCTTGTTAATCTTGCATATTATTTATTTTTTAATCACAAATTTTAATAGTATACTTACGGGTCTCTACTTTATTTAAGTCTTAAGAGTGTAAATATGGTCAAGGGTATGAAATTCTTTGATATCAATTTTGTATGATATATGATTTAATAGGGGCAGAAGACTATGATACTAATTCGAGAAGAATTGTCAGACTGATGGATTGGAAACATTAGTTAGACTAAAACTAGGCCAGGTCAGGCTACTTGTCAAGATAGTGGTTGTCTTTTAAAGCAGTGGTTATATAGTTTGATAATAAACTTTGACTACTGGAATTTCCTCTTGAATTCCCTTCCTGTGTGTAGACTTAAGATTTGACTAACGCTTCAGTAAACAAAGACTGTCAAAATAAATGTTTGCTAGTGTGTTTAAATACTAGACACCATCATGATCTATAGTGGTACTCTTAAGTTAGATTAATATATAGGATGTCTAAGGTTGTCAAAGGATTCAACATAAATATTAGGGGCCAAAGGAAAATATTTCTGCCCTGGATTTGTTTTCATTGAGTAAATGTCTTTTTATAATATATGTCACGCTATGTTGTGATGTCATCTATTTAGTCCCCGCCGGACGAAGTCCGGATGGTGACTTATGGATTGGGTTCCATCTGTCTGTGCATCCGTCTGTCCGTCCGTCCGCAGCCGTTTCTTGGAGATGCCTGGACCGATTGTTTTCAAACTTGGTACAGGGGCAACATACTATGGCATACATATGCACGTCAATTTTTTTTATGATACGATCCAATATGGCCGCCTAGCAGCCATTTTGTTTGCGAAGTTTGCAAAGTTGCTATTAGGACAGTGTTCTATGATATACATGTGCATATCCATTGGCATTGGCCTGGCAGCCATTTTGTTGCGAATTTTCCCTGTCCAAAGCCATAACTCAGACATGCTTGAACAGATCTCATTCAAAGTTGGTATTAGGACAGTGTTCTATGACATACATGTACATATTCATTGTTGTCGTGATACAATCCAATATGGCTGCCTGGCAGCCATTTTGTTTGTGAATTTTCCATGTCCAAAGCCATAACTCAGACATGCTTTAACAGATCTCATTCAAAGTTGGTATTAGCACAGTGTTCTATGACATAAATGTGCATATCCATTTCCGTCGTGATACAATCCGATATGGCTGCATGGCAGCCATTTTGTTGGCACAGTTTTCATGTCCAAAGCCATAACTCAGACATGCTTGAACAGGTCCCCCCCTGTACCCGACCTAACCTTTATTGTTAGTCCCTGCGGACGAAGTCTGGAACGGGGACTTATGGATTGGGTTCCGTCTGTCCGTCCGTCCGTCCGTCCGTCCGTCCGTCCGTCTGTCCGTCCGTCCGTCCGCAGCTGTTTCTTGGAGATGCCTGGACCGATTTTTTTCAAACTTGGTACAGGGGCAACATACTATGGCATACATATGCACGTCAATTTGTTTTATGATACGATCCAATATGGCCGCCTAGCAACCATTTTGTTTGCAAATTTTCCCTGTCTAAAGCCATAACTCAGACATGCTTTAACAGATCTCATTCAAAGTTGATATTAGGACAGTGTTCTATGACATGCATGTGCATATCCATTTTCATTGTGATACGATCCAATATGGCTGCCTGGTAGCCATTTTGTTTGGGAATTTTCATGACCAAAGCCATAACTCAGACATGCTTGAACAGATCTCATTCAAAGTTGGTATTAGGACAGTGTTCTATGACATACATGTGTATATCCATTTTCGTCGTGATACGATCCAATATGGCTGCCTGCCAGCCATTTTGTTTGTGAATTTTCATGACCAAAGCCATAACTCAGACATGCTTAAACAGATCTCATTCAAAGTTGGTATTAGGACAGTGTTCTATGACATACATGTGCATATCCATTTTCGTTGTGATACGATCCAATATGGCTGCCTGGCAGCCATTTTGTTTGCGAATTCTCATGTCCAAAGCCATAACTCAGACATGCTTGAACAGATCTCATTTAAAGTTGGTATTAGGACAGTGTTCTATGACATACATGTGCATATCCATTTTCGTCGTGATACGATCCAATATGGCTGCCTGGCAGCCATTTTGTTTGTGAATTTTCCATGTCCAAAGCCATAACTCAGACTCCATTTTCATCATGATATGATCCCCCATACCCAACCAATCCTTTATTGCTGGAGGCATATTCCATGTCCAACAAGCACACACAACATATCTAAGTCTGTTTGTTTTAGGTTAATTCCTTAAAACCCAATTATAGCGGGGACTATGTCATTATCAATGACTTGTTGAATGGTTTATTCCATGACATCATCTTGAAGAGTAGGCATGTCCCATGTCCAACGAGGAGACACAACATGAGTAGGCATGTTCCATGTCCAATGAGCAGACATAACATATCTCAGTCTGTTTGATTTAGGTTCACAAGTGTTGTTACAGTGTAATGTATTGAATGCAGTGTGATGTATTGTTATGTCATGTAATGTATTGAATGCAATGTGATATATTGTTATGCAGTGTAATGTATTGTATGCAATGTTATGTATTGTTATGTCATGTAATGTATTGTATGCAATGTTATGTATTGTTATGCAGTGTAATGTATTGTATGCAGTGTGATGTATTGTTATGCAGTGTGATGTATTGTATGCAGTGTAATGTATTGTATGCAATGTTATGTATTGTTATGCAGTGTAATGTATTGTATGCAGTGTGATGTATTGTTATGCAGTGTAATGTATTGTTATGTCGTGTAATGTATTGTATGAAATGTTATGTATTGTTATGCAGTGTAATGTATTGAATGCAATGTGATGTATTGTTATACAGTGTAATGTATTGTATGCAATGTGATGTATTGTTATGCAGTGTAATGTATTGAATGCAATGTGATGTATTGTTGTACAGTGTAATGTATTGTATGCAATGTGATATATTGTTATGCAGTGTAATGTATTGTATGCAATGTTATGTATTGTTATGTCGTGTAATGTATTGTATGCAATGTGATATATTGTTATGCAGTGTAATGTATTGTATGCAATGTTATGTATTGTTATGTCGTGTAATGTATTGTATGCAATGTGATATATTGTTATGTCGTGTAATGTATTGTATGCAATGTTATGTATTGTTATGCAGTGTAATGTATTGAATGCAGTGTGATGTATTGTTATGCAGTGTAATGTATTGTAATGCATTATGATGCAATGTAGTGTAATGAAATGTGATGTCCAGTGATGTAATCTTAGTATTTTGTTGTTGAATAAGGTAAAATTAATAAAATGTTCAAACAGCCATCAATAAAAAGTAAAGAAATGAAAAGGAATCGATAAATTATCAACCTAGTAAGCCAACATACGAATTTAACTTTCCTTTGTATACTCACTAACTGGAAATAACTTAATTAGCATATTACAAATAAAGGAACCATTCCTATATATAGAAATTTAGGTTTTGAATTTCAGAACTAACAGATTATCCTGATGAAAGCCACTAGCCTTGAATTCTAAGACAACTCTTCTTAGAGGCTTGTTTGTAGTTTAACTGTACAGACAGCCCTGAAAGGCTTGTTTATAGTTTGACTGTACAGACAGCACTGAAAGGCTTGTTTGTAGTTTGACTGTACAGACAGCCCTGAAAGGCTTGTTTATAGTTTGACTGTACAGACAGCCCTGAAAGGCTTGTTTATAGTTTGACTGTACAGACAGCCCTGAAAGGCTTGTTTGTAGTTTGACTGTACAGACAGCCCCGAAAGGCTTGTTTGTAGTTTGACTGTACAGACAGCCCTGAAAGGCTTGTTTGTAGTTTGACTGTACAGACAGCCCTGAAAGGCTTGTTTATAGTTTGACTGTACAGACAGCCCCGAAAGGCTTGTTTGTAGTTTGACTGTACAGACAGCCCCGAAAGGCTTGCTTATAGTTTGACTGTACAGACAGCCCTGAAAGGCTTGTTTATAGTTTGACTGTACAGACAGCCCTGAAAGGCTTGTTTATAGTTTGACTGTACAGACAGCCCTGAAAGGCTTGTTTGTAGTTTGACTGTACAGACAGCCCTGAAAGGCTTGTTTGTAGTTTGACTGTACAGACAGCCCTGAAAGGCTTGTTTATAGTTTGACTGTACAGACAGCCCTGAAAGGCTTGCTTGTAGTTTGACTGTACAGACAGCCCTGAAAGGATTGCTTATAGTTTGACTGTACAGACAGCCCTGACAGACTTGTTTATAGTTTGACTGTACAGACAGCCCTGAAAGGCTTGTTTGTAGTTTGACTGTACAGACAGCCCTGAAAGGCTTGCTTATAGTTTGACTGTACAGACAGCCCTGAAAGGCTTGCTTATAGTTTGACTGTACAGACAGCCCTGAAAGGCTTGCTTATAGTTTGACTGTACAGACAGCCCTGAAAGGCTTGTTTATAGTTTGACTGTACAGACAGCCCTGAAAGGCTTGTTTATAGTTTGACTGTACAGACAGCCCTGAAAGGCTTGTTTGTAGTTTGACTGTAAGACAGCCCTGAAAGGCTTGTTTGTAGTTTGACTGTACAGACAGCCATGAAAGGCTTGCTTATAGTTTGACTGTACAGACAGCCCTGAAAGGCTTGTTTGTAGTTTGACTGTACAGACAGCCCTGAAAGGCTTGCTTGTAGTTTGACTGTACAGACAGCCCTGAAAGGCTTGTTTGTAGTTTGACTGTACAGACAGCCCTGAAAGGCTTGTTTGTAGTTTGACTGTACAGACAGCCCTGAAAGGCTTGCTTGTAGTTTGACTGTACAGACAGCCCTGAAAGGCTTGTTTATAGTTTGACTGTACAGACAGCACTGAAAGGCTTGCTTATAGTTTGACTGTACAGACAGCCCCGAAAGGCTTGTTTATAGTTTGACTGTACAGACAGCCCTGAAAGGCTTGCTTATAGTTTGACTGTACAGACAGCCCTGAAAGGCTTGTTTGTAGTTTGACTGTACAGACAGCCCTGAAAGGCTTGCTTGTAGTTTGACTGTACAGACAGCCCTGAAAGGCTTGTTTGTAGTTTGACTGTACAGACAGCCCTGAAAGGCTTGCTTATAGTTTGACTGTACAGACAGCCCTGAAAGGCTTGCTTATAGTTTGACTGTACAGACAGCCCTGAAAGGCTTGTTTGTAGTTTGACTGTACAGACAGCCCTGACAGACTTGCTTATAGTTTGACTGTACAGACAGCCCTGAAAGGCTTGTTTGTAGTTTGACTGTACAGACAGCCCTGAAAGGCTTGCTTATAGTTTGACTGTACAGACAGCCCTGAAAGACTTGCTTATAGTTTGACTGTACAGACAGCCCTGAAAGGCTTGTTTGTAGTTTGACTGTACAGACAGCACTGAAAGGCTTGCTTATAGTTTGACTGTACAGACAGCCATGAAAGGCTTGTTTGTAGTTTGACTGTACAGACAGCCCTGGAAGGCTTGCTTATAGTTTGATTGTACAGACAGCCCTGAAAGGCTTGTTTATAGTTTGACTGTACAGACAGCCCTGACAGACTTGTTTGTAGTTTGACTGTACAGACAGCTCTGAAAGGCTTGTTTGTAGTTTGACTGTACAGACAGCCCTGAAAGGCTTGTTTGTAGTTTGACTGTAAGACAGCCCTGAAAGGCTTGTTTGTAGTTTGACTGTAAGACAGCACTGAAAGGCTTGTTTGTAGTTTGACTGTACAGACAGCCCTGAAAGGCTTGCTTATAGTTTGACTGTACAGACAGCCCTGAAAGGCTTGCTTATAGTTTGACTGTACAGACAGCCCTGAAAGGCTTGCTTATAGTTTAACTGTACAGACAGCCCTGAAAGGCTTGCTTATAGTTTGACTGTACAGACAGCCCTGAAAGGCTTGCTTATAGTTTGACTGTACAGACAGCCCTGAAAGGCTTGTTTGTAGTTTGACTGTACAGACAGCCCTGAAAGGCTTGCTTATAGTTTGACTGTACAGACAGCCCTGAAAGACTTGCTTATAGTTTGACTGTACAGACAGCCCTGAAAGGCTTGTTTGTAGTTTGACTGTACAGACAGCACTGAAAGGCTTGCTTATAGTTTGACTGTACAAACAGCCACGAAAGGCTTGTTTGTAGTTTGACTGTACAGACAGCCCTGGAAGGCTTGCTTATAGTTTGATTGTACAGACAGCCCTGAAAGGCTTGTTTATAGTTTGACTGTACAGACAGCCCTGACAGACTTGTTTGTAGTTTGACTGTACAGACAGCCCTGAAAGGCTTGTTTGTAGTTTGACTGTACAGACAGCCCTGAAAGGCTTGTTTGTAGTTTGACTGTAAGACAGCCCTGAAAGGCTTGTTTGTAGTTTGACTGTAAGACAGCACTGAAAGGCTTGTTTGTAGTTTGACTGTACAGACAGCCCTGAAAGGCTTGCTTATAGTTTGACTGTACAGACAGCCCTGAAAGGCTTGCTTATAGTTTGACTGTACAGACAGCCCTGAAAGGCTTGCTTATAGTTTGACTGTACAGACAGCCCTGAAAGGCTTGCTTATAGTTTGACTGTACAGACAGCCCTGAAAGGCTTGCTTATAGTTTGACTGTACAGACAGCCCTGAAAGGCTTGCTTATAGTTTGACTGTACAGACAGCCCTGAAAGGCTTGCTTATAGTTTGACTGTACAGACAGCCCTGAAAGGCTTGTTTGTAGTTTGACTGTACAGACAGCCCTGAAAGGCTTGCTTATAGTTTGACTGTACAGACAGCCCTGAAAGGCTTGTTTGTAGTTTGACTGTACAGACAGCCCTGACAGACTTGTTTGTAGTTTGACTGTACAGACAGCCCTGACAGACTTGTTTGTAGTTTGAGCCCTGAAAGGCTTGCTTATAGTTCCACTATACAAACAGCTCTTGCAAACTTCTTTGTAGTGTATGTAGACTGTACAGAAAGACACAGATGTTTGACTAGAGATTTAATGTTGTAAGCAAGAAGCCAGGCTGATATTTAAGATGAAGTTTGTACAGGAATAGCAATTCTACCACTCAGCTTGTATTTGAAAAGCAAAAAGATTACATAGCAAATTACCAGAGGTTCAAGTCAAACTGCCTTTACAGTACAAGTAGGCAATTAAGATGTTTATCTTTATGTTAAAAGGAAAAGTGTCTTGTTGGTAGTCTTGGGTCATGACAGCTTGTTCTTGTATGCGATGTACAAGTATGCCAACTAAAAGGTAGATTTGACCTAGAAATAGGGTCTCCCTATAGGATGACATGCATACATGTGTATTAAGGGTTTTAAATTCTACATCTATGTCAACAATTTTTGGTTTGCGTATAAGTGGTCTAAGTATCACCATGGAAATGTCATGTTTTATATTAAGACAATTATTCATAGCTCCTAGCAGGAATGAGCCATGTTCATCGGTGTCCGTGCATTTGTCAATTACACAACCCTATCTCAGACTCCCAAATCTCAATATCAACCAAACCCGGCACAATGTCCAACATTATAGGTACATACATATGCATGTCACTTAATTTCACTTGACCTTTATGGCAAAATTGTGGTAAAATGCATATTTTTGCCACTTACTTCCAAAAGTTTAATATTTACACATGCCATTCAATTGTGTACCCTTATGTTATTAATTGTGAGTTTCTAGTGAGAGTATGACCTTGACTGCCCTCTTCAAGGTCATATAGTCAAATTGTCAAAGTTTGTCAAACAACTAAAAAAGTTGAATACAGAGAGACTCAAGTGTCTATAGAGCTAAGCGTTCTTTTTATACTTTGACCTTGGTCTCCATCTTCAAGGTCAAATAGCAAATTGCTCTTAGACTCTAACTGTGGAAATTTTGTTGATAGAGACACCATTCAAGTGTCTGTAATGAAAGTAACTTTCAAGTCAAACATTAAGCTTTGACCTTGACTTTCATCTGAAAGGCCAAAATAGAAAAGTTCTCAATAACTTTGGACAAGTGTGAACACCCACATTGTTAGAAGTAAGCTTTCTATTCAGACTGACTTTTTACCTCGACCTTCATCTTCAAGGTCATTTTAAAAATTGCATAATTTCTTCTGAGTCAGAAGTTTTGTTCATAGGTGTACACAGATATTATCAGAAGGTAAGTTTTCACATTAAAGCCACTAACCCATGACCTCGACCTTCATATTGTCCATGTTTTTGAGGTTTTGCCCATATAGTAACAGTTCAAGTGTGTACATCCATACGTAGAGATGAGTATTCTGTTTTAATAGAAACTGACCTTTGGCATTGACTGCCAGTAATAGAAACTGACCTTTGGCATTGACTGCCAGTAATAGAAACTGACCTTTGGCATTGACTGCCAGTAATAGAAACTGACCTTTGGCATTGACTGCCAGTAATAGAAACTGACCTTTGGCATTGACTGCCAGTAATAGAAACTGACCTTTGGCATTGACTGCCAGTAATTTGCTAAATAAACTTGACAATTTTCCATCCAGACAACATTTCTAATATTCCAGATTAACAACCAGAGATAGACATATATCCCAGATTAACAACCAGAGATAGACATATATCCCAGATTAACAACCAGAGATAGACATATATCCCAGATTAACAACCAGAGATAGACATATATCCCAGATTAACAACCAGAGATAGACATATATCCCAGATTAACAACCAGAGATAGACATATATCCCAGATTAACAACCAGAGATAGACATATCCCAGATTAACAACCAGAGATAGACATATATCCCAGATTAACAACCAGAGATAGACATATATCCCAGATTAACAACCAGAGATAGACATATATCCCACCAGTTGATAATTTTAAATACAACCATCCAGTAAATTGTTATTGTGTTTGTTGTATCTTCTAGGTTTGAGGATATTAGTGATGTTACTTCTAGATACTCTACCCATGTTGGGTAACGTTTTGCTACTCTGCTTTTTTGTGTTCTTCATCTTTGGAATCATTGGTGTACAACTTTGGGCTGGCTTGCTGCGTAATAGATGCTTTCTAGAAGTACCAGATAATGTTACTTTAGCACCAGGGTAAGCGATATCATATTGTGATATGTGTATGTATGATAACCCTGAGGTGTTATCATGTGTAATAAGTGTATGTGTTAACCTTGAGGTGTCATCATGTGTGATATGCATGTATATGATAACCCTGAGGTATCATCATGTGTAATATGTGTATGTATGATAACCCTGAGGTGTCATCATATGTTATAAGTGTATGTATGATAACCGTGAGGTGTTATCATAATTATGTGATACATGTATATGTGGTAACCCTGAAGTGTCATCATGTGTGATATGGCAGAGTAATATGTCATACTATGTTATCAAGTGTGGTAATAGTGGAATAGTGTCTTTGAATGTGATAGTAATATTTCTTCCTGATATATGATATGATGTGTCATGTGTGATATATCTTTTGATAGCACAATAGTGTCATAATGTGTGAAGTTGCATAGTAAAATGTCGTCCTTTCACATGATATAAAGTATGATATAGGTCAATTATTGTGTCACAGTGTAATATATGAAACAGTAATTTGTTGTCTGGACGTGATAACAGTGAACCATCATGTGTGATATCATCCAATAGTGTCATCAGTTAGATTAAGCAGAATTTATGAGAACAAGATGACAATGACAAATAGCTTCTTGTCTTGTTCTCATTATGGCACAAGTGATTAAACAACACTTCCAAGACATGTGATTTTGATAACTTTTTTCAACTGACGAATATGACAAATTTAGTATTTACTTAATTCTCTATCATTAATCCCCTCTTCCAAACTAAAACAAAGAAGCTCAAACAGAGTAAAAAAACATGAAAAGGCACAAACAATCAGCAGTCTCACAGTCTAGCCTGGCTATCCAATCTGTACCTGCTTCTTGCATGTGATGCATGTTGTGCCCCGCTCACAGATATTGTAAGAAAAATGATAGTCTTAGAATATTGCAATTTTGTGTCGATTTCTAAACTGAACGCAACCTGTGAATAATGCAACTAGCTTATACAGGTCACCAAGCTATGTGTAATAATGTGTAATAACCCTGAGGTGTCATCATGTGTGATATGTGTGTATGATAACCCTGAGGTGTCATCATGTGTGATATGTGTGTATGATAACCCCGAGGTGTCATCATGTGTGATATGTGTGTATGATAACCCCGAGGTGTCATCATGTGTGATATGTGTGTATGATAACCCTAAGGTGTCTGAATTGGATGTATACAGTGGGTGGAGATGGTCAAGCACAATGATTTATCTGCTGTACCATACATGTAGTACTGTATTACAATTAATGTGGATTTTTAGTAGATCCTGGTGTAATCACACTTACATGTAGTTCTAAACAAGTCAGTTAAAGTATATTTTGAATTACTTCTGGTGAAAATTGATGGTAAACGGGGGGGGGGGGGGTAACTATGACAAAATGTGCTCTCATATTCACTTACGAGAAACTTTCAGATTTCTTGGCAAAAATGGCTTGCTGATGAGAATTGAATGTTTTATGTCTGCATGTGTTGGTGTTGCATGGTACAAAACGATGCCATTGTCATCTTGTTCTCATAGTACAAAACGATGCCATTGTCATCTTGTTGGTGTTGCATGGTACAAAACGATGCCATTGTCATCTTGTTCTCATGGTACAAAACGATGCCATTGTCATCTTGTTCTCATGGTACAAAACGATGCCATTGTCATCTTGTTGGTGTTGCATGGTACAAAACGATGCCATTGTCATCTTGTTGGTGTTGCATGGTACAAAACGATGCCATTGTCATCTTGTTGGTGTTGCATGGTACAAAACGATGCCATTGTCATCTTGTTCTCATGGTACAAAACGATGCCATTGTCATCTTGTTCTCATGGTACAAAACGATGCCATTGTCATCTTGTTCTCATGGTACAAAACGATGCCATTGTCATCTTGTTCTCATGGTACAAAACGATGCCATTGTCATCTTGTTCTCATGGTACAAAACGATGCCATTGTCATCTTGTTCTCATGGTACAAAACGATGCCATTGTCATCTTGTTCTCATGGTACAAAACGATGCCATTGTCATCTTGTTCTCATGGTACAAAACGATGCCATTGTCATCTTGTTCTCATGGTACAAAACGATGCCATTGTCATCTTGTTCTCATGGTACAAAACGATGCCATTGTCATCTTGTTCTCATGGTACAAAACGATGCCATTGTCATCTTGTTCTCATGGTACAAAACGATGCCATTGTCATCTTGTTCTCATGGTATGAAACGATGCCATTGTCATCTTGTTCTCATGGTACAAAACGATGCCATTGTCATCTTGTTCTCATGGTATGAAACGATGCCATTGTCATCTTGTTCTCATGGTACAAAACGATGCCATTGTCATCTTGTTCTCATGGTACAAAACGATGCCATTGTCATCTTGTTCTCATAGTACAAAACGATGCCATTGTCATCTTGTTGGTGTTGCATGGTACAAAACGATGCCATTGTCATCTTGTTCTCATGGTACAAAACGATGCCATTGTCATCTTGTTCTCATGGTACAAAACGATGCCATTGTCATCTTGTTCTCATGGTACAAAACGATGCCATTGTCATCTTGTTCTCATGGTACAAAACGATGCCATTGTCATCTTGTTCTCATAAGCCATGCTTAATCTATTATGTGCAATATGACAAAATATTGATATGTTATATTGATGTGATATGATCTGTAATTATGTGTGATATTATGTGTGATATGATGTGTAATTATGTGTGATATTATGTGTGATATGATGTGTAATTATGTGTGATATGATGTGTGTCATTATGTGTGATATGTGTCATTATGTGTGATATGATGTGTAATTATGTGTGATATGATGTGTCATTATGTGTGATATGTGTCATTATGTGTGATATGATGTGTAATTATGTATGATATGATGTGTAATTATATGTCATATGGCACAGTCATATAATCATCCTGATGTGATATTATGTGTCATATTAGTATTATGGGATATGAAATGTATGTGATATATGCTATACCAGTGTTTAGATTGTGTACCAGATATGGGATGTTATATGGTTTCATTGTTGATCACAATGTGTATGATGATATGCATTAATCCTATCATATTGCGCATGTAATGTGATTTACTATTCTAACATTTTTGATGATATTTTAACAAATCAATTTTTATCTTATTTGTTGCATTTTAAACAGGTGGGAGTTGCCGGAATATTACAAACCTTCTGAAGCACTAGAACATGAGTGGATTTGTAGTTTACCAAATGACAGTGGCATGCTTCGATGCGGTGATTCATCATTGCAAAGAATCCCTTACGTTTTAGGAAACACAATATGCAATGAAACTATTAGACCTTATATAAACTATACCTACCCTGGTACTAATGTGTCCTCCTGTATCAATTGGAACTTGTATTATACCGAATGCAGGAGGAGTCAGTACAATCCTTTCATGGGTGCAATCAACTTTGATAATATTTTATATGCCTGGGTGGCTATTTTTCAGGTGCGTAGCATAACTTTGATAATATTTTATATGCCTGGGTGGCCACTTTTCAGGTGCGTAGCATAACTTTGATAATATTATATTATATGATTTGGTCACCATTTTAGAGATACGTAGTTTAACTTGCTGGTATTTTGTAAGCCTGGTTGGCCATTTTTACTTTGATGATGTTTTTTATGACTTGGTGGCCATATTTCAAGTGCATATCAGACAACTGAGCATTTAGTACATCAAGTTTTTCAGTTGTTTTGAGATCAATGTATGTACTTATTTTGAAATTGATGCCGACTTGAAATAAAATATATAATATAGTGTGTGTGCCATATTGCCATCACACTTGAAATCAAGAATTCAGAATCAAAATTTAAAAAAACACTAATTTAACAAAAATTCTGTTATTTTACAAACAAATTGAAAAGAAACAAAAACATCTTGTACATACTTTGAGTATCAGCAATGAAATCAAAAACAACTTGTAGGGAATAGTTAGAGTGGTATCTCAGTATGTTTGTACTATTTATACACAAACAACATTTCAGCCATAGTAAGAATGATTTTCAAATTTTCAGATTTGCAATATCATTGTCAAATATCATATTTCATATCTTTTCATGAAAATGATAGTCTTCTTCTGTTGGCTGTGCTTCTCTTTTATATCTCTCGCTAACTTCAATAAATTGACTTTACTGCACATTTTGTATTATTTATCTTTTCTCATACAAATTGCTACATTTTTCTTTCATATCTGTACCATCTATCTTATTCTTCCTTCTCTCCTCTCCTTCTTTCATCTTTTTGCTCCATTATCACTTTGACTTTACAGGTTATAAGTTTAGAAAGCTGGGTAGAGATGATGTATTACCTTCAAGATACCCACTCATTTTGGGGTTGGGTTTATTTTGTTACACTTATTGTAGTAAGTACAGAAATCAATCTATCTCTGCTGACTCGTCTGTCCACCCGTCTGTCTGTCTTTTTTGTCAACTATCTGTGCACGCAGCACCCCCTTAATTGCGCCTGTTCTTTGTAAACTGTAAGAGTTTCTGCATGTGTTGCATGTTTTGTCCAGTGACCACTAAAGTTTGTTCCCCTTTCCAGGTGATATCGCTAGAAGGATGGGTCAATATAATGTATTTTTTACAAGACGTCAATTCTTTTTGGATATGGCTATATTTTGTCTTTTTGATAGTTGTAAGTATTGTGAAATATTAATGTGCTTTGTGTTGGGAGTTCTACCCATATCAATGGGGAAATATATACCCTAATGTAATAATAAATGATAATACAGCAACTGTGTGAACCAAAGCAACCCTATGTGTATCTAACTCAATTAACATATAAAGTGTGATGACCTCATGTCCTGCAAACTATGCAAATTATTATGCAAATAATATACTTAGTATGCGTGTGACTCAATGACAGTTTTTGCTTACATAATCAGTACTAACTCCATTAATGTGGTTGCTTCCTACTCCAAATGATCTATTTAAGGTGAATGATTAAAGGTGGTAGGGAAATCTAGTCATTTTGATGTGGATTTTGTATGTTTTTAAGAACTTACTTTAGTATTTATATTTCATAAATTTGACTTTATGACAAGATATCATGAATTTGAGACATTTCTTGATATATGTTGTTCTTGCAAGGTAAGTTGAATTAATCAAAAATAGTAGTGTCTGGAAAAAATGCAGTGCATGTATTGTTGGAAATGTTGATGTGAACATAGCTAACCTTTTTCTTTTTTTTTGTTTGCAATCCCTTCCTTTCATTCTACAGATTGGTGCCTTTTTCATGATCAATTTATGTTTAGTTGTCATAGCGACGCAATTCTCAGAGACTAAACAAAGAGAAAGTAAACTTATGAAAGAACAGAGGAGGAAAATACAAAATTCTACAAGTACTTTAACAAGTTCATCAGATCCTGGAGGATGCTATGATGAAATCCTTAAACTAATTGGCCATCTTCTACGAAGGGCAAGGAGACATTTTTTTCGGCAGTTAAAAAGAGTTCGTGGAAGGCGGCAGAGAAAAGTTACACCTGCAATATCATTACGTAAGAAAAGACGGAGATCAAAATCAGTGCATTTACATCATCATCATTATCATCATCACCATCACTATCACTATGGAAATGGCAGCCCAAGAGCACCAAGAGCAAGTCCTGAAATCAGTGATATAGGATCATCACCAACAAGACCTAACAGACTTATGTTACCATCTACAAACAATAGTTTGAACCCAAGCAGGGAATCACTTCACTCCATCACATACTGCACAGAAGCAGTGTCCAAAATTGATTCAGTGATTCCCAAATCACCACATCGGGCTTCCCCTCATGCAATAGTTACAACAACAGCAACAATATCAATCCACCGGGCGTCGTCCATTAATTACCCAACAACTAGCTCCAAGGATACCAATGACTCACTGGCTATTGCTAAGATAAAAGCTGATGCCACTTTGAATAATCTAAGTGATCTGTCACCTAACAGACTGGCTGATAAACTCTTGGACTCTTGTAATGGTGGCAATACAGTACTCAATCGATATGAAAAATTACCTCCTATAGAGAAATCAAGAACCAACAATACAGAACAGGAAAGAGGTGAGAGATTAATTCACAGAGTAGATGACTAATGGGTATCTTATGTTCCTGTCTTCAAACTTACAAATCTGACCTCATATACCCTTTGACCTTTGACTTCCATTTGTGGAATTCTTTTCCATAAGGAGTGAAGTGAAAGAACACATTAGTAAGAAATGATAGGAAATGGTGCTTAGATATGTTGCAAAGTAGAATTTCAAATGTGCCCTGCTGAGAGTATTTTTAGGTAGACTAAAATGTGAACATATTTTTTTTTGTCTTTTCTGAATTTTTTTCCACACGCTAAATAGGAGATGGTACTATAAAAAATATTGTCAGTGCTGGAACCATTTTTAATGAAAGCAAAGGGTTAAGGGTTAAATCCAAAATAGATTACCAACATAGGGCAATTTGAGAACCTTGTGTGGTTTTTTGTACAAAAATGTTCTTTGTCGTAGTTTACACTAAGATGTAGGTGAACTCAGGTTTTGGCAAAAATGTGAACATTATAAGAAGTAGAAGAAGACAGGTAAATATCCTGAAACAAGTGTGAGTTTATTTCATGTGTACATCTGTTGTGGGAGTAATGTATTATAGAAATTGAAATATCTGTCACAAGTTTTGTATCTCATCAAAGACTTGATACTGTCTGTGTAAACTGAAAGAAATGATTCTCAAATAATTTTCATTTAAAATATTTTCAGATCTTAGGAGTCCAGCTCACACACCAATTGGTCCAAGGTTATCCGCACCAACACCATCAAGGACACCTTCACCACGTCCGTCCCGCTACTCACATTCCCCTTGTCCTTCCCTTCATGAACAATGTCATGTACATACGGCAACATGTCCAGTACATACGACATGCCCTGCTCACCGATCATGTGCACATTGCCATGATTGCACAGACGGCCAGTTGAATGAATACGATTGGACAGATTCAGATTCAGACAGTGATTCTGAATCTGATTCTGAATATGACTGGAGTAAGGATGATGTAGACATACCTCAACAATCAGATGGTTGTTTTCGGCGATTTCGGAGATTTCTACGAAAGATTGTTGACAGCAAGCATTTCATGAGAGGCATTTTAGGTGCAATTTTAGTCAATACACTTAGCATGGGTATTGAATTTCATAATCAGGTGAGTGTTTCATTGATAGTATCAGATATATGGTGTGCATGCATGCACACACGCGTGTACATGTGTGTGTGCATGCATGCATGTGCAAGCATGTTTCAGATTGATTGTTTATTCCCCAACTGATATCAAGTGTATTGTGAAAAGCATCTCAGATACTTTGTTCAGAATTTCCTGTTGATTTGATTTTCAAGACAGGAAAAAAGCAATCAATAAAGATTATAATAAAGTAGTTGTATACATGTGGTGTCAGAACACCCCTTGTTTTAATGTACCTGTCCATTTCTGTTGTTTCTGGTAGACACCACAAGATATCTCAGGGGGTTGCAGGATCGAACAAATTAATAAGGTAGAATATTGGAAAGAAGAATGCAGTAATTTGTTTATTAAGTTCAAATGTTTGTACAGAAATTTCTTGATAGACGTCTGACTTATGTTGTGAAAGTCATTCATGCTGAACTCAAAATTATGAACGAGTGTATTCTACCTTTATCATTGGTTTGATTCAAAATGGCTGCCAAACGGGAGATTGAAGACAGGAGATTGAAGGCTGGATGATATTGCCATATCAATAGGTCTTTGTAGTATTTCTGTAATTTTGCATGGGACGAAGTACAAGTTTCTTATTTTGTGAAGTTTTGAATATTGGCATGAAAATTATTCTAGAGGTCAGCCGTAACTGTAGAAGTTGTCATTCTAATGTTGTCATTCTAATGAAGATTGTCAATCAGGACTGGTCAAAGTTCACTGGTAAAAACTTCAAACTACTATATCCTAAATGTATTTTGTTCCTATTTAGACCAAGTCTGGGCAAGGGCACGAGGCAACAATTCTTGTGTATATACACAGTGACAAAAAACAGCATGAAGATGATACAAGTAATTGCCAAAGATATCATAAGTTCTGCCCTGGTACCGTGATACATGATAAATATCTGTAGAATGGCCGGGTACAAAGGTGTAAGGAGACTCCTATATCATGGCTTTTACATCAATGGCATGGAGAAATACAATCTGTTTAGTGTTTTCTGACTCAAAACTTAAGATATAATTTGAATGCACAAATGTCCTGAGTAAAAATTATGCTTTGGAAAACTTTGATTTGGCTTAACGCACACAGGTATTTGTAAATTTAGACAGTCAATATAAGGCTGCTACATTTTATTCTTCTTTCAAATGTATATTTTGAGGAAACACAGATATGACGACTACTTTTTATTGATTATTTTTACGAAATTGTATGAAAATAATTTACACCAGAATCAACTGTATCTTCAAGCCAGCTTACACTCTTTGGCAGTAAATCTTGATTGAAGCAAGATATTACAAATTGTGTTTTGTTTATTTCCCTTGCAAAAGACACAATGTTGTGGAGCTTCATCTCAAATAATGTGCTGTTTTGGCAATCTGATGTAATGCCCCATAAACTCCACAATGCACTGTAACATGCTGAACACATATCTCACCACAAGAGGGCAGCAGATGATAACAGATAAGTGTCCAGAAAAAAATTAAAAACTACTGGGCAGATTGGCCTGAAATTTGGTGGGAATGTTCTTAGAGACATGTTAATTTAGATTTGTACATGACATGATGATTCCATTAGTGATATGCAAATTAGGGCTAAAATGTGTCTTTTTGGTCAAAAATCTTTAATTCCAAAGCTACTGAGCAGATTGGACTGAAATTTGATGGGGATGCATCTGGATGTGCATAGATGAAGAAATATCAAGCATATAATGATCTCATGAGTGATATGCAAATTAGGTGTAACAATGTGAATTTTGGTCCAAAACTTAAATTTCAGAAAGTACTTTGTCAATGAGACTAAAACTTGGTGAGATGTTACAAGAAGTGTTATTCTGCAGATTTTCTGTAAAACATTTTGGCCCTAACAACCATGACCATGTCCATAGCAACAGCCAAATGTTGGTGTATTTCACAAAGATAACAACAGGGATTTTTAGACAAGTGAACAAACATTATAAAAATGTATGCAAATGTACCTAGCAACAAGACCATGCCCATAGCAACAGCCAAATGATCTCCGATGACTGCTTGTTCACATTGTATTTCTGGCTTTAAACAATTATCCAGAATCCTGAATATGTGTAAGCATGTAATAAGCTTATAAAAATATATTGTAACAAATAAAGAAACGAGGAACAAGTATGATGTAAATGTGATTCATACAGATTAAGCTGATTTGGGATCATTTTTGGATTTCACCAGAGTTGTTGCCTCATGCCCCTGTTTATGCTCCTGTTTAGATGTCATACTTTATTTAATTTTGTTAACTTATGCTTTGCATTTGTGTAGCCTGACGAACTTACGATGGTCCTAGATATTAGTAACTTGGTATTTACAAGTTTATTTGCATTGGAAATGGTGTTGAAGATTTTAGCCTATGGTCCTATACCTTACATTAAAAATGGATTTAATGTATTTGATGTGATCATAGTTATATTAAGGTAAGGTGCATCTCAATCATCATCTTGGTTCATACAAATGTTTGTATTTGATGTTCTTCTTCATGCCACACTGTCTGATGTTCCGTGTTGAGTAAAAGTACCTTATAGATGCATACAGCCAGTAATATTTCCTAATGTGGGGTGGTTGGTATATTGTAGTCACTATTTTCTAGCTGACATTAGTTGTGCATACATGTAGTAGTCATTTATTTATGAAAATCTACTTATTATAAACTCCTTACTCATGTTAACCTCATTTTATAAGCAGAAAGGCATACAAGCTTTTCGTATATCACCCGCTTGTATTAGCCTTTATTGAAATACATCTGATTCAACTTCATGATTTTAGGTAGAAGTGCACACTCTTGTGTTCAGTTTTTGTATTTCACACTTTGGATTCTGTCATCATAAATGAAATACCTAATTATAACTCTCTGCTCATTAGTCCCCGTCGGACGAAGTCCGGGACTGGGACTTATGGATTGGGTTCCATCCGTCCGTCTGTCTGTCCGTCCGTCCGTCCGTCCAGAGCCGTTTCTTTGAAATGCATGGACCAATTTTTTTCAAACTTGGTACAGGGGCAACATACTATGGCATACATATGCACGTCAATTGTTTCATGATACGATCCAATATGGCTGCCTAGCAGCCATTTTGTTTGCAAATTTTCCCTGTCCAAAGCCATAACTCAGACATGCTTGAACAGATCTCATTCAAAGTTGGTATTAGGACAGTGTTCTCTGACATATATGTGCATATTCATTGTTGTTGTGATACGATCCAATATGGCTGCCTAGCAGCCATTTTGTTTGCGAATTTTCCATGTCCAAAGCCATAACTCAGACATGCTTGAACAGATCTCATTCAAAGTTGGTACTAGGACAGTGTTCTATGACATACATGTGCATATCCATTTTCGTCGTGATACAATCCAATATGGCTGCCTGGCAGCGATTTTGTTGACACAGTTTTCATGTCCAAAGCCATAACTCAGACATGCTTGAACAGGTCCCCCCCCCCCCATACCCGACCCATCCTTTATTGTTGAATGGTTTATTCCATGACATCATCTTGAAGAGTAGGCATATCCCATGTCCAACGAGGAGACACAACATATCTAAGTCTGTTTGATTTAGGTTCAGAAGTGTTGTTGACAACATAAACTGCCAGTTCCTTAAAACCCAATCATAGCGGGTACTATGTCATTTTCAATGACTTGTTAATCAGTATCCTGTCTTTGAAGATAACACAATTCACAATATTGTGGATTGAATTAATATCATCTTCTCTGATCTTAAAATGACATAATAATGAAGAAATGTGACATGATTATTGTTTTTATATAACTTTTAGATGCAAATAAATTGTAGCCGCTGTGGTATCATATTGTCATTATATTTTCAGCATTGTTGAGATTGCTCAAGATGGTGCAGGAGGTCTTTCAGTACTAAGGACATTTCGTCTGCTGCGTATATTGAAATTAGTTCGCTTCATGCCAGCATTACGGAGGCAGCTAGTGGTCATGCTGAAAACCATGGATAATGTGGCTACATTCTTTTCATTGCTTGTATTATTTATTTTCATATTCAGGTAGGTAGATAACTTTTACGAACAATGGCAACTACATAAACCACTGATGTCATTGTATTGTGACTACATAAACCACCATATAGGGTATCTTGATATGAATGTATATATTGTCACCATGTAGGATATCTTGATATAAATGTATATACTGTCACCATGTAGGATATCTTGATATTAATGTATATACTGTCACCATATAGGATATCTTGATATAAATGTATATACTGTCACCATATAGGATATCTTGATATAAATGTATATACTGTCACCATGTAGGATATCTTGATATAATGTTATTGTCACCATGTAGGATATCTTGATATAAATGTATATACTGTCACCATGTAGGATATCTTGATATAATGTTACTGTCACCATGTAGGATATCTTGATATAATGTTATTGTCACCATGTAGGATATCTTGATATAAATGTATATACTGTCACCATGTAGGATATCTTGATATAAATGTATATACTGTCACCATGTAGGATATCTTGATATAATGTTACTGTCACCATGTAGGATATCAAAGTACATGTATGTGTGTATTTGTGATTTGTTTAGTGTGTAAGTTATTACATAAGTCATTGGGGATGACATAGAAAAAACACACTGGGACCACAGATGTTCACTAGTTCTACAGAATAAAAATGGAACTGTGAAAACAAGTAGTTATTACCATTGTCTTTTGAAACCACTTTGTATAGTACATGTACTATCATTTTTGCAAACTTTTGTCACATTTTGATTTAAGTTTGTACAACATTTTCTTGTATGGAAGATATTAAATGTTACTACTATGTTGCGCCTGACAACCTATCAATGTGGCCTGGTTTGAGCGTCAATGCCAATGCAGTTATATACTGAATATCATCACATCATCATCACAATTGGAGCTGTGGTATTAGTAGATTATACAACTCGGAACTCACATACCTCATTGTATATGCTTTAATTGCAGTTTATATGATGTTTATGTATTATGTGTTAAGACATGTACAAAGTTGATAGAGTTTGTTTAATTTTGCTTGACTGATACAGCATTTTAGGAATGCATCTGTTTGGTTGTAAATTTTGTGAATATTTGGATGATGGAGAGAAGATATGTGATCGTAAAAATTTTGATTCTCTGCTGTGGGCCATCGTGACAGTGTTTCAAGTAAGTTTACAACTTGTGTCAATCAACCTAGACATTCTTTAATATAGGCATATCTGACAGTGTTTAGTTTATGACCTGAACCAATCAAACTGACCCCTGTCAATCAAACTGACCCCAGTCAATCGATTTTAAGGGGGTGTAAAGTAAGATTTGTTCATGATATGATGATTCCATCAGTAATATGCAAATTAGGGCTAAAAATGTGTCTTTTTGGTCAAAAGTCAATAATTCCAAAACTACTGAGCAGATTTGGCTGAAATCTAATTGGAATACATCTATTGATGTATGGACAAAGAAATATTAAGCATACAATGATTCCATCAGTAATATGCAAATTAGGTATAAAAATGTTCATTTTTGGTCAAAAACTTGTATCTCAAAAAATACGTAGTCAATGAGTCTGAAACTTTGTGAGATGTTTCCAAAAGTGTTATTCTGCAGATTTTCTTCAAAACATTTCGACAAAATTGGCCCTAGCAACCATGACCACACCCTTAGCAACAACCAAATGACAGTATATTTTGGTCAAATAACAACATCATCTGGTAGGCAAGTGAGTAAACATTCAAAAAATGTTTCCAAATACCCTAGCAACCATGACCACGCCCATAGCAACAGCCAAATGGTCGTTTATTATAGAAAGATAACAAGGATTAATAGACAATTGAATAAACATTCAAAAAATGTATGTAAATTTGCCTAGCAACAAGACCACGTCCATAGCAACAGCCAAATAATCAAATATATTGCAAAGATAACAGGAATAGAAAGACAAATAAATAAACATTCAAAAAATGTATGCAAATGTGCCTAGCAACAAGACCACGCCCATAGCAACAGCCAAATGATCACATATATTGCGAAGATAACAACGGGGATTAATAGACAATTGAATGAACATTCAAAAATGTATGTAAATATGCCTAGCAACAAGACCACGCCCATAGCAACAGGCAAATGATCATGTATATTGCGAAGATAACAGGAATAGAAAGGTAAATGAATAAACATTTAAAAATGTATGCAAATATGCCTAGCAACAAGACCACGCCCATAGCAACAGCCAAATGATCATGTATATTGCAAAGATAATATCAGGAATTCATATACAAGTGAACTAAAACATACAAAAATGTATGTAAATATATCTAACAACATGACCACGCCCATAGCAACAGCCAAATGATAGTGTGTATTGCAAAGATAGCAACATGGTTGAATAGGCAACTGGATAGTCATTCAGCAAATGAACACCTATTGTTAGCATGGACTACCATATGGATAAACATTTTTAAAAACTGTACAGTTGTGCTACAGCGTCATTGGCGGTATTTTTAATAAAAGTTTTGGAAAAATGCATTATAGGATATGTTTGTAAATATTTTAACTTTGATAAATACAAATGTGGAAATGAAGAGACTAATAAAAAATGTTGTTGCAGATATTAACACAGGAGGACTGGAATGTGGTACTTTATAATGGCATGTCTAAGACATCACCATGGGCAGCACTCTATTTTATTGCATTGATGACTTTTGGTAACTACGTCCTCTTTAATTTACTGGTAGCCATCTTAGTTGAAGGATTCTCATCAGAGGTAAGTTAGTGAATCAGTCCTTCAATTATCCATATCTTTTGAATTCTTTGATACAAATCAAATATTACTCTAAAGACTCCAGGTTCAACTAATACATAGCAATTCATAATAATATTTCATACTTTAAAAAGAAATGGTTATATTGTCTAATGTGGTGTTAGGAATATGTCTGTCTTTAATTTGTTAACTGTTAATCTCAGGGAATTCACTTACATGCCTTCATCCCATTCCAATACACCCCTTTAAAAATTGATCAGTCTGGAATCAAGAGTTTCCTATTTTCACAATACATTATGCAGTGTATTTTTCTGCTACGGTCAATTATTATAATATTATTATAATAAGTACGTCATAATGATTATGTACCACATTTTTCTAATTTATTAATTCAAAATATGTCACAAAAATTTGTAGACTTTTTTGTAGTCGATCTTTGCACTAGGGAAAACACTGATATTGAACAGTTGTGTGTTTTGTTGTCAGTCATCAATACAGTTTGCAAGTTTACTCAAGTTTACTCATAGGGGGTGTTACCTCTATTAGTAGTTGATTATGGCATGATCAGACTCATAGGGGGTGTTACCTCTGTTAGTATTTGATTATGGCATGATCAGACTCATAGGGGGTGTTACCTCTATTAGTATTTGATTATGGCATGATCAGACTCATAGGGGGTGTCACCTCTGTTAGTATTTGATTATGGCATGATCAGACTCATAGGGGGTGTTACCTCTGTTAGTAGTTGATTATGGCATGATCAGACTCATAGGGGGTGTTACCTCTATTAGTAGTTGATTATGGCATGATCAGACTCATAGGGGGTGTTACCTCTGTTAGTAGTTGATTATGGCATGATCAGACTCATAGGGGGTGTTACCTCTGTTAGTATTTGATTATGGCATGATCAGACTCATAGGGGGTGTTACCTCTATTAGTATTTGATTATGGCATGATCAGACTCATAGGGGGTGTTACCTCTGTTAGTAGTTGATTATGGCATGATCAGACTCATAGGGGGTGTTACCTCTGTTAGTATTTGATTATGGCATGATCAGACTCATAGGGGGTGTTACCTCTATTAGTAGTTGGTTATGGCATGATCAGACTCATAGGGGGTGTTACCTCTATTAGTATTTGATTATGGCATGATCAGACTCATAGGGGGTGTTACCTCTATTAGTAGTTGATTATGGCATGATCAGACTCATAGGGGGTGTTACCTCTGTTAGTATTTGATTATGGCATGATCAGACTCATAGGGGGTGTTACCTCTGTTAGTAGTTGATTATGGCATGATCAGACTCATAGGGGGTGTCACCTCTGTTAGTATTTGATTATGGCATGAACAGACTCATAGGGGGTGTCACCTCTATTAGTAGTTGATTATGGCATGATCAGACTCATAGGGGGTGTTACCTCTGTTAGTATTTGATTATGGCATGATCAGACTCATAGGGGGTGTTACCTCTATTAGTATTTGATTATGGCATGATCAGACTCATAGGGGGTGTCACCTCTGTTAGTATTTGATTATGGCATGATCAGACTCATAGGGGGTGTTACCTCTGTTAGTAGTTGATTATGGCATGATCAGACTCATAGGGGGTGTTACCTCTATTAGTAGTTGATTATGGCATGATCAGACTCATAGGGGGTGTTACCTCTGTTAGTAGTTGATTATGGCATGATCAGACTCATAGGGGGTGTTACCTCTGTTAGTATTTGATTATGGCATGATCAGACTCATAGGGGGTGTTACCTCTATTAGTATTTGATTATGGCATGATCAGACTCATAGGGGGTGTTACCTCTGTTAGTAGTTGATTATGGCATGATCAGACTCATAGGGGGTGTTACCTCTGTTAGTATTTGATTATGGCATGATCAGACTCATAGGGGGTGTTACCTCTATTAGTAGTTGGTTATGGCATGATCAGACTCATAGGGGGTGTTACCTCTATTAGTATTTGATTATGGCATGATCAGACTCATAGGGGGTGTTACCTCTATTAGTAGTTGATTATGGCATGATCAGACTCATAGGGGGTGTTACCTCTGTTAGTATTTGATTATGGCATGATCAGACTCATAGGGGGTGTTACCTCTGTTAGTAGTTGATTATGGCATGATCAGACTCATAGGGGGTGTCACCTCTGTTAGTATTTGATTATGGCATGAACAGACTCATAGGGGGTGTCACCTCTATTAGTAGTTGATTATGGCATGATCAGACTCATAGGGGGTGTTACCTCTATTAGTAGTTGATTATGGCATGATCAGACTCATAGGGGGTGTTACCTCTATTACTGCACCACTTCATGGTCTGTGTGAAGATATTCTATATTGTTTCATCTTCTTTTCAAATAAAGTTCAAAAATACATTATTTATTCAATTATTTTCAAAATGATAATATTGTAATTTATTTCAGTACCAGGTTTTGTCTAGTAATCTGAGGATAATTACTATTCATGTATGCAATCACAATATTGCCATATTCAAATTTTATGCAAATGGCATGCATATTGTCATATTCAAAATGTATGCAAATCACATGCACATTGTCATATGCAAATTTTATGCAGATCGCATGCATATTGCAAATATGTAAACTTTACGCAAATAAAATGTTATTACCATATTCAAATTTATGCAAATCATATGTATATTGTCATATTCAAATGTTATGCAAGTCACATGTATATTGTGATATTCAAATTTTATGCAAATCACATGCATAATGTCACATGCATATTGCTATAATGCAAATTTATGCAAATCAAATGCTTAATACCATTTTCAAATTATGCAAATCACTTGCATATTGTCATATTCAAAGTTTATAAAAGTCACATATATTGTCATATTGAAATTTATGCTAAACACATACATATTGCCATATTGCAGATTTTGTGATAATCACTACTTTAATATCAGGTGATGAATATACATAAACCTCAAACAATGCACTAAATTGCTGATTTAAACTTTTCATAGCTACATAATATTTAGACAAACCTTTTGTATCTCAAAATCACCCATACCAGGGTGAAGACACTAAAATAAAAGAAAAGCAAATGGTGAAAGAATTTAATTATTGTGTGTTATATAATGATTATAGAATGATGTTTATGAAGACAAAATAAAGTATGTGCCTAAAAACTACAAATCTTACAAAGCTGCTATTACTTTGTTGAAGAAAACGTTAACCCATTCTTTGTTAAAATCAAAGAAAAATACCATGGGTCACCATGGTAATATTTAAAATAGTCAAAAATATGTTAAGATTAATCAGTTTTAGAATGTAAGATGGCCACCAAATACTGAGTTGATTCTATGATAGAATGTAAGATGGCCACCAAATACTGAGTTATTCTAGCCTGTTGTTGTGTTGTTTATTCTAGCCTGTTGTTGTGTTGTTTATTCTAGCCTGTTGTTGTGTTGTTTATTCTACCCTGTTGTTGTGTTGTTTATTCTATCCTGTTGTTGTGTTGTTTATTCTAGCCTGTTGTTGTGTTGTTTATTCTATCCTGTTGTTGTGTTGTTTATTCTATCCTGTTGTTGTGTTGTTTATTCTATCCTGTTGTTGTGTTGTTTATTCTATCCTGTTGTTGTGTTGTTTATTCTATCCTGTTGTTGTGTTGTTTATTCTAGCCTGTTGTTGTGTTGTTTATTCTACCCTGTTGTTGTGTTGTTTATTCTACCCTGTTGTTGTGTTGTTTATTCTACCCTGTTGTTGTGTTGTTTATTCTATCCTGTTGTTGTGTTGTTTATTCTATCCTGTTGTTGTGTTGTTTATTCTACCCTGTTGTTGTGTTGTTTATTCTAGCCTGTTGTTGTGTTGTTTATTCTATCCTGTTGTGTTGTTGTTTATACTACCCTGTTGTTGTGTTGTTTATTCACATCAAATACATACACACTTAGTACATTTGAATTGTAAAGTTACTGTTCTGAAAAAGAAACTGAATCACAATCTGAATTCATACTGCGGTGATCAATATTTTGTGTTTTATTTTTCCATTTGGTGTAAAGTTTATTTTTGCATTGATTGATCGAGAATGTACCATTCAAATAATTGTATACACACATACCCAACATTTTAAAGTGTACACACAGTATACCAACCTCCAACCCCTAACCTCCCAAATAATTAGAACACTGTACCCTCTGCCAGTCAACCATCCACTCATCCAGCCTTCCAGGTCCATATCTGAGTGCATGTGTAGTGAATTACCCCTGATTTGTACTTTGTTTCTTCTTCTTATTTTCTCCTACATACATTACAAAATATTACCAAATATGGTAATATTTCCAAATATGGCATTATCACATGATTGTTACTTCCTGTCCACTCATGATGTGTGCATATATTATACCTTTGGCTGCATGTTGCTGCTTTGTAACAATGCGTGGTAAGTACAAATCCACACCCAATTTTGAATTTTCATCAGTTTCTTCACATTTTTTCAAACTTTCTTCTTCTCTAATATTCTTACCTGTTCAATTTTATATGGTGTGTGTTGTGTGTTTTTCCTAAATAACATATTTTCTCCTCCATCCTAAATCTCCTTCATTAATTTGGACTAATCATCCAAGTCCTATTTGCTGTGTAACCTTTGCTCCAATGTTTGCTAATATAATCTTAGTTACTAAATATTGTCTGTAAGTGTGATTATTATTCCCCTCCATTCATTTTATTGCTGAAAAGTGTCCATTTGCCTCCATGGAACCACTGATGATCCTCGATATATCATACTCTATTGTTACAGGACGACAAAAAGAAAGACACAGATGGCGACACTTCCGACAACTCAAGTGATAGTGGTGATGACAAGAATTCTAAAGATAGTAAAACACCTGACAGTATATCACAAGATGGAGGTCAGCAATTCATTTGTTTGTTTGTTTGTTTGTTTGTTTGTTTGTTTGTTTGTTTGTTTGTTTGTTTGTTTGTTCATTTATAAGCTTCATAGAAAACATTTAATCATACATTACAATTCTAATTGGACATTGTTCCCTGAACTATGTAATACATCTGGCAAAAACTGAATTTTGTGGTACTTGTGTAATAATATTTGAATGATAGAAAACAAACAAAAATGGGCTTTAGTAGTCACACAGCAAAATTGAAATGTCGTATATGATATGGTAAGTCTGGTTTTAAGCCTTATATGACATAGTAAGTCTAGTTTTAAGCCTTATATGAAATAGTTAGTTAGCCAGGTTGTTAAGCCTTATATGACATGGTAAGTGTGCTGTTAAAGCCTTATATGACATGGTAAGTGTGCTGTTAAGCCTTATATGACATGGTAAGTGTGCTGTTAAGCCTTATATGACATGGTAAGTGTGCTGTTAAGCCTTATATGACATGGTAAGTGTGCTGTTAAAGCCTTATATGACATGGTAAGTGTGCTGTTAAGCCTTATATGACATGGTAAGTGTGCTGTTAAGCCTTATATGACATGGTAAGTGTGCTGTTAAGCCTTATATGACATGGTAAGTGTGCTGTTAAAGCCTTATATGACATGGTAAGTGTGCTGTTAAGCCTTATATGACATGGTAAGTGTGCTGTTAAGCCTTATATGACATGGTAAGTGTGCTGTTAAAGCCTTATATGACATGGTAAGTGTGCTGTTAAGCCTTATATGACATGGTAAGTGTGCTGTTAAGCCTTATATGACATGGTAAGTCTGATGTTAAGCCTTATATGACATGGTAAGTCTGGTGTAAAGCCTGAAAACTGTAAAATTATAAAATAGCAAGAGCCACACTATAGGAGAACAACAATTCTGCAAACACTACCTTATTATAACTTTATTGTAAATCAGATTAGAAGGTGGGATAATGAGATAGTTAGATGGGATCAATCTGATTAAAATCCGATGTAGATGTCGGCTAATTGTTCATTGCTATTTTACCTTCATTATTTTGCCTGAATTGACCTTCGTGGTACATGTTTACGTTTTTATCCTGATCGCCTCCTCTACATCTGAACTGGCGCCCATGCCCACGCCGTTCTGCTCAGTGAGCCAGACAGAGATTTTAATCAGATTGAGATGGGGTAGACATACAGTCAGATATTACTAACACTGGATTTATTTTTGTCTTATCAGGTGGCAAGATGTTGGCACTCCCAGCTCCAGAAAGTGATGATCCTGACAATACCCATAGATCATATCACAGTAGTCATCTTCGTGGTCCTCCCATCATTACACACACAGCAGCTACACCTCAGGGCTCTCCCAATGCTGACAACCCTAGCAACAAAAATAACACAAGAAATAATCATGATACGACACTCTTTGATTCAGATAGTAGGTCTGTGGTAAGTAGCATTTTAAAATGATTTTATGCATCTACTTCAAAATTGTTAATTGGATCCTTACCTGTGTATATACCGGTAGTATCAAGTGTTGAACATTCTCTACTCATGTATCTGTGTCTTCTCTACTACAAAGTCATTTTGTTAGTCTAATGTCACTATATTCAGACTTGGCACAAAATTAATACACATGTATATTCTGATCAGACATAATGTGAGCAAGTCTTTGTAGAAGACACAGTCCCCTCAAATACTTTACTTCTATAAGACTGAAAGGTGACATGATTTTAAAGAAATTCATGGTGAGGCCTAATAAAAAAATGTGATTCCGATTACGCTCAATTTTAGTGGGGTATGTAGATTTTTTATTGTATTTTATTTATTTGTTTTCAAGTGTGAGTGTCTAGTTCAGGTTTTCCATTGTTTTCCAAATGGTCTTTATGTTGTTTATTTCTTCCTATCAGATGTACAGCGATAACTGATTGGAAGAACAGTTTTATTTTGTCTTTTTAAGTTGATGTCAGTTCTGCATCCACAATTTCTCGTGAGACTTCACAATTTTTTCAATTTTATTATTTTTTTCTCGAATATGGAAAAAACAAGTTAGGGTCGGCAGTGAAAAGCTAGGTGGGGTGAGGTAACCGGAACCAAACAATTATTTTTTAGGCCTAACAAGTAAATATTAAAATGGCTGGATCTTGATAACTGACCCAGAAGGTGAAAGTCACGTTCAAAGTTCAAGTCTCAAAAGATATTGTACACCAAATAATATAGGGGTAGACACTTGAATGGACTCTCCATTTATTAAAGTTGTTGAGTTCTGCAGTAAATCATGATTGTTCACTAAGTGAGCACCAAAAGTAATGCATGTATTCTCTTCTTCTGCATTACCTTTAGGCATCACTTTGAAAGAAATTGGCCACATGTAAATACTACAAACCGTCTGAAATATGCAAAGGTCAAAGTCAATGTCAAAGGTCACTGTCTTATAAGATTAACCTTTGTTTGTGGTTGCTTGGAAACGCTGTTTTTAGCACAGCTGAATTAAATCATAGACACTGTCTATGATTAAAACAGGTTCGTTCATGCTACAGACGTGATAAAGAGTCCTGTCCATCTATATATCTGTGTCTGTCTGTGGTTGACTTAAACTTAAAGAAACTTAAAAGTCAAAAACAACTGGGAAGAATATTTTGATTTTTTGTAGGGATGTTGATTTAAATCGCTAGTTAGCACAACTGAACTAATGAAGTTCAAGTGCTATATGCATGGTGTGGTGTCTGGGTGTCTGTCCATTCGTCTGCCTGTCTGTCTGTATGTGTGGATGACAAACTCAAATGCTGCCCAATCGACTGCCTTGGTATATACTGGGGACATTACTTTTGGAGTTTAATTGGGAAATTGTTCAAACGAAAATGATTGTCTCAGAGATGTGTGTTTTGGGTCAAAAAATGTGATTATTAGTACAACTGAACTGAGGTTCAGTAGTGCTATAGGGATCGCCCGGCGTCTGTCTGTTTGTGTGTGTGTGTGTGTGTGTGTGTGTGTGTGTGTGTGTGTGTGTGTGTGTGTGTGTGTGTGTGTGTGTGTGTGTGTGTGTGTGTGTGTGTGTGTGTGTGTGTGTGTGTGTGTGTGTGTAAACAACTTAAAGTCAAAAACCGCTGAACCGATTGCCATGATATTTGGTGGGTCCATTATCTTGGGTGTCTAGTTGGGAAATTGTTCAAATCGCATCACAGGTGTGTGATTTGGGCAAAAAATGTGATTTTTGGTCAAAAAACTTAAACTCAGAAACTACTGGGCAGATTGGTGCGAAATTTGGTGGGAACATTGTTAAGGGGGTGTAAAGTAAGATTTGTTCATGAAGTGATGATTCCATCTGTGATATGCAAATTAGGGATAAAAATGTGTCTTTTTGGTTAAAAATCTATAATTCCAAAACTACTGAGCAGATTGGGCTGAATTTAATGGGAATGCATCTAGGGATGTATGGATGAAGAAATATTACGCATACAATGATTCTATGAGTGATATGCAAATTAGGTGTACAAATGTTCATTTTTGGTCAAAAACTTATATCTCAAACAGTACTTGGTCACAGAGTCTGAAACTTGATGAGATGCTTCTGAATGTGTTATTCTGCAGATTTTGTTCAAAACATTTTGAGAAAATTGGCCCTAGCGACCATGACCATGCCCTTAGCAACAACCAAATGGCAGTATATTTTGGTCAAATAACATCATCATCTGGTAGGCAAATGAGTAAACGTTCAAAAAATGTATGCAAATACCCTAGCAACCATGACCACGCCCATAGCAACAGCCAAACGGTCGTGTATTTCACAAAGATAACAGGGATTAATAGACAATTGAATAAACATTCAAAAATGTATGCAAATGTGCCTAGCAACAAGACCACGCCCATAGCAACAGCCAAATAATCACGTATATTGCAAAGATAACAACAGGAATAGAAAGACAAATGAATAAACATTCAAAAAATATATGCAAATGTGCCTAGCAACAAGACCACGCCCATAGCAACAGCCAAATGATCACATATATTGCAAAGATAACAACGGGGATTAATGGACAATTGAATAAATATTCCAAAAATGTATGTAAATTTGCCTAGCAACAAGACCATGCCCATAGCAACAGTCAAATAATCACGTATATTGCAAAGATAATATCAGGAATTCATACACAAGTGAACAAAAACATACAAAAATGTATGCAAATATAGCTAAAAACATGACCACGCCCATAGCAACAGCCAAATGATAGCATATATCGTAAAGATAGCAACAAGATTGGATAGGCAACTGGATAGTCATTCAACAAATGAACACTTCTTGTTTGCATGGACTACCATGTACATGTATGGATAAACATTTTTAAAAACTCTACAGTTGTGCTACATTGCCATTGGCGGTATTTTTGGTAAAAAAACATAAACTCAAAAATTACTGGGCAGATCGGTCTAAAATTTGGTGGGAACAGTCTTAGGGGTGTTTAGATTAAGCACTGTTCATGATGTAATGATCCAATCAGTCATATGCAAATTAGGGCTAAGAATGTGTCTTTTTGGATAAAAATGTATAATTCCAAAACTACTGAGCAGATGGAGCTGTAATTTTGTTGGAGCATTAGTGGAATGTTTGTGGAGGTGTTATTCTGTAGTTACTGTTCAAAACATTTTGACACAACTAACCCTAGCATTAGTAGCAACCATGACCATGCCCGTACCAACAGTGAAATGATGATGCATATTACAAAGATAACAACAGGAATGGGTAGGTTAGTGAATGAAGGGTCAAAAAATGTATGCAAATATGCCTAAGAACAAGACCACGTCCATAGCAACAGTCAAATGATGATGTATATTGCAAAGATGAAACATGGCATGGATATGTAAATGAATAAATGATTCCAAAATGTAAGCAAATATGCCTAGCAACAGGACTGTGCAACAGCCAAATGCAGTTGTTCTATGACGCCATTGACGCTATTTTTAGCTCCCGTGTGGGAGCTCATGTCATGGCACAGTCTGTCTGTCTGTCTGTGCATTTGTCTGCGTTGAAATTTTTTTCCACTGATATTTCAAACAGTATGGAAGCAAATGTTCTCCAATTTACTATGTGGCATTGTCAGGCTGTAACTTAGCGGTGATTAGTTTTTGGTGGTAGTGGCTTGCATAATTAATGTAAATTTGCATAAATTATGATTTTACAAATGGGGCTATACATGCAGAATGGCTGCACCAAATTCAAGTCATTAACTTGTGTCAAGTTAATTAAGAGCTAATTTGCATAATTAATGAATGTTTGTAACTCAGGTTATGCATCCAGAATGGTTTTATCAAATTTGATTAAACTTGCCACAGATATTGATCATACAGAGATATGATAGTTCTTAATGAAATTTAGTGCTATCAATTAATTGCTCATTTGCATAATTATTGAAATTTAGCAATTATACCAAGAAAGACTTTCTGTTTGCAAATGTACTGTTATTGTTGCCTTGAAGTTGCAGAGCAAATCATTTCGTCACAGTTCGTCTATGTAACTGTTGTGTAAGTGCAGTGTGACCTGTGATAATTTGAATATGACCCATAGTATTCAAATCATATCAACAGTTTCATGGCCATTTCCTGTGGAGAGCATGTCTGGGGGAGTTTCGAAACTACATGCTGTTATCATTATCTATCCACATGATAAGTTACTTATCTTGTTCTTTTTGAGCTTTGTTACTAGATGATTGAACACATTATGTTAATTGACGGCGTGGTTAACGATTTGCATCGATATCACTGACAGCCATTACGGTGAAGCATCTTCCGTTTATGGGTGAAGCGATGATCAAATAGACCACTGTCGTCGGTGGACAGTTTACACTGAAAACTTCATTCAGAGAAATTCATACTACCTCGTCACCATTTCATTGTCACTAAAACTGAAACTTGTTCTTTTTGAGCTTTGTTACTAGATGATTGAACGCATTATGTGAATTGACTGTTCACTACATGCTCAGAGGTGAAAATGGTTCACAAGTAATGTTACATGTAAGGCATCGTTAAAAAAAATGAATCTCTCGGTGTATACCTAGTTCACAGTTCTCTTCAGTGACATAAAATTTGTATCAAATGCTTTTGCAACTGTGTCTCTGTCAAGTTAAAAGTTAACACTGTCATTCATGTCATTTAGTGCACTGCAGTACTGCACCGGTCAGTGTGTAGTGTAGAGTTTTATATACTGTAGTTCAGTCCGACTCAGATAACTGCTCTAACGGCGTTCGTTCTAGCTTTGAGCACATATTTCTGGAGAGTGATTACCATAGAAAATCGAAATCCCAGAAAGATAACATTAAACAGATTTTGATTATTGACCCTGAAGGTCAAGGTCAAATGTCAATGTCTTAAAAGAAAGCTTGTACCTGATAATAGGTGGATAGACACTTGAATGGTGGTGACTCTATGTAGTACAGCATTTGAGTTGTGCTGTAAATATTTATTTTTGACTAAAAAAATGGCCACAATTTGGTCAAATTTGCATAATTATTATGTCATGAAATAAAGTGACGAGCATATGTCCCATATGGGACATATGGGACAAAAAACTAACATATATATGTATCACTGGAAACATTAAACCAAAATTGTATTTGTTATATTGATTGTGCAGTCCACCCTTAGTATTCGTGCATCACCCCAATTACGACGTAGAGGAAGTCGTGGTAGTGAAAGCAGTAGGAGTAGCATGACAGAGAGTGACGACGGAAGACATTCCAGCAACAGGGAAGAGTACAAACACAACAGACTTCATACTAATCATCACAGCAAGAACAAGAGGTAGGTCAATTGTTACCCCACCAACCAAATGAATGAACAGACAATAATCAAATATTAATCTGTTGTACCTGAATATTATTGGACAGTTTTGTAAGTTAAACATCCTGAATTTCAGTCATATATGATATTTTTAAAGATATTTTTGTGTCACCATCTTACCATCAATGAAGTTGAGTATATTTAATTATCTGGCCATAGAAGATGGGTGTTATTTTTTCTATTTTGTAAGATTTAAAGGGAAGGCTCAATCACATACATTTACACTTTTAGATAGCTCAACTTTGTCCGTTTAACTAATACCCGGTATGTATTTGAATTTTAGAAATAAAATGAAACATATTAAACTTATGTTACTTTGAAAAGTCAAAATTCTGCTATGTTGAGCCTGACTGTGTGCCGCCATTTTGGGAACTTTTGCCTCAAAGGATGCTGGGAAAACTCCCTGCTTGTGACGTCATGTCTTCCTAAACGTCCATTTGCATCTAGATGTAGGTGTGTGTAGCAGCTAGCTATTCATCATTGACAACCATGCTAAGGTGTAAATATAGCGAACGTAATAATCATTTTCAGCACGATCAATGGTAAATCATGTGCACCATAACTGATCAACAGAGACACTTACTATTATGTAAATTTTGGCTGCAAAATGATTTATCTAAAGAAAAAGTGGTTCAATTACTATTTGAGTTTATTCCAGACTACTTTAGTTTAAACCATATATTTATAATACTTATAGGTTCATGTTTAAACCAAGTGATTTCCAAGGAAATTTGGACGTGTTGTGTAAAAATAATGTTGTTACACATTTCCCACTTTTACAGAATATCCCGATGTCTGTGTGCTCTGTAAACATGATCTCATAAGTTTTGATCAAATTGTAAAACTGTAGTGCAACATGATCTGGAACTTTAATATTGAAGTTTACTATAGTATACATTTCACTATCTTTTACTATTTTGCAAAATGTATTTTCAACGGGAAATTGTATTTATCAGTCCTTAAACTTAAGTCATGTGTACACATGGTTTCTTTTGTGTTTTCCGTAATTCATTCAAATAAATTATTGCCGATTGAGATACGTTGGATATCGTGTCATTTACAGGAGACAAATAACATTGTGCTGTTATATTTTAAACACATCTGCGGACTGTATGTGTCTAGTTAGCAAGCCTTTGTAGATTTTGGCATCATGTAAGATGAGATAAAACCGAAGAAATTGTCCCAACAACCATGCACAAGTAATTTATATGGAGAACAAAACTGTCACTAGAATTTAGAAAATATTGACATGGGCGAGTTCATTACAAACTATCATTTATCGTTGCGACAACCATCAGGTTCAAAATTCCCAGTTAAAAATGAAACTCTCAGTTAGTCTGATTGATGAGTAATAAATGTGTTTTCACCATGTGTTTTGCCAAAATGTCACGTTACCTGGGTTTCCCCATTGGATACATGTGATAGGACACTTGACCGTGTGTTTATTTTTTATGAAACAAATGCATCATAAACACATACCATCTTGTGTTGTCAGACGACACTACTTAGGCGACACACAATAAAATGTTACTGAAATGAACAAAATGCTACTTTTTAATTTCTTATTACTGAATTCTAGTCAAAACGAAAATGATCTTAGACTAATATACTTATACTATACTTACAGTTCTAGTGAGTATCATCGAGTAGGGCTTCCCAACAAAACAATACAATGCAATATAATACTAACAACACTGAGGGCAAGTCCACTGTTCGTGGATGGGTGATTACTGTGACAAAGTCTTGGAAAGGTCCAGTTTTACGTGTGCAAGTATTCCAGGATCTGTGGTTTTCAAAGTCGCTGTGGCTCCAATTTGCTTCTTTTCGGAAAAAAATACGGAAGTCAGATTTTCCATGGCTACGTCAGTATCAAACAATACTTTCCACTTTTGAACATTCCCTTTGTTAGTCCCCGCCGGACGAAGTCCGGGACGGGGACTTATGGATTGGGTTCCGTCTGTCCGTGTGTCCGTCCGTCCGTCCGTCCGTCAGTCCGTCCGCAGCCATTTCTTGGAGATGCCTGGACCGATTTTTTTCAAACTTGGTACAGGGGCAACATACAATGGCATACATATGCACGTCAATTTGTTTCATGATACGATCCAATATGGCCGCCTAGCAGCCATTTTGTTTGCAAATTTTCCCTGTCTAAAGCCATAACTCAGACATGCTTGAACAGATCTCATTCAAAGTTGGTATTTGGACAGTGTTCTATGACATACATGTGCATATTCATTGTTGTCATGATACGATCCAATATGGCTGCCGAGCAGCCATTTTGTTTGTGAATTTTCCATGTCCAAAGCCATAACTCAGACATGCTTGAACAGATCTCATTCAAAGTTGGCATTAGGACAGTGTTCTATGACATACATGGGCATATCCATTTTCATCGTGATACGATCCAATATGGCTGCCTGGCAGCCATTTTGTTTGCGAATTTTCCATGTCCAAAGCCTTAACTCAGACATGCTTGAACAGATCTCATTCAAAGTTGGTATTAGGACAGTGTTCTATGACATACATGTGCATATCCATTTTCGTCGTGATACGATCCCCCATACCTGACCCATCCTTTATTGTTGTAGGCATGTTCCATGTCCAACAAGCAGACACATCATATCTAAGTCTGCTTGATTTAGGTTCACAAGTGTTGTTGCGTGATCAGAGTAGTGATAATTCCTTAAAACCCAATCATAGCGGGGACTATGTCATTCTCAATGACTTGTTTATTTATAGTTCAGATGTATTGTGTGTCATTACAGTACATTCTATGACCTTTCCAAATCTTCACTACAGTAGACCACAGATTCGTTGTAGCAGAAAGTTTTGTCGGATAACTATCCCTCTTGAAAACTTTGTAGTACTTGCTTTATTTCAGTTTCTTTTGATTGGGTTCATTACCATCCGCAAAGTGACATGAAGCAGTTTCAATGTCCTCTTTCAAAGCATGATCACGACCTGTTTTAAAATTTTATAGTGTTGCGTCATTTTTACATTGATATAGATGTACATGTATCAAAATAAAAACAATCGACTCTCAGTACCACAGAAAGCAAAGCATACAATTGGACCACGTATTGTTTTCAAAACAATTACAATCATACTGTACATATTTTATGATGCTAACTTGTCTATCAGCTAGCCCTCGGATGTTCTTCCGATAAAATACGACACACAGCCGAACAACGCTATCGAGGATGGAACATGTTCGGGCAGGCCCTCACATGCGAACTTCGTTCGCTTATAGTTATAGCATCGAAAGAAAGCCTGAACGTCTAGCAGCAAGACTAGATGCTAACTTGCTTTCTTTATAAAGTTAAAACACCAATTTCAAAGCATTTTATATGTTTTGTATCATTCACTTTGATCATGGCCACACCTGTGGGGAACTCAGGTAAATAGTTCAGGAACCAATAACATTAATTGGCTTTATACATGGAATTGAGTTTGGAATATTGAGTTCATAAAATGGTATAAATCACTTGTCGAACACTTATTTTATCAATAGAAATTACAATGTCATTTGATCGGACCTTCCCTTTAAGAAATAAAGGATCATGAGAAACATAAAAAGAAATGGTGGTGCTCATACAGCTTTTACTACATAATTGACTCAGATTTGTTTATCTGTATCTTTATATATATTCCAGGTCATCAATAGTTAACAAGACACCAGACAATATGAACCTATCAGCACCAACAGCGGAGAGCAGGAGGGCATCCTTTGCTTCCTGTAATGGCGGATCCATCACCGCTAGTACTTGCAATGGAAAAAGACCTTCCATTTCTAGTCAGACACCGGATGAGGATGAAAAGACCGAAGTACATAAGGCTCCACCATTTGAAGTGGTTGAAGACATGGAAACCAAAGAGGAAGTGGTGAGTTATTACATTGTACCCATATATGGACTTGATATGCCCTTATATAGAGAGTAGTTGTTTAACAATTGCTGTGCTTAAATCATAAATTGTATTTTTAACTTTTTGAGTGCATTTTTTTTGAAAAGTTGAATTTGCTTTAGAGAAAACTTTCTTTAGCTGTAGTGCTTTAAGTCATTGAAGAGTCTCAATATGAATTTTTTAAAGATATTTTTATTGTTATGAATTGTTCATCTTGGGTGTGCATTTAATATTTTGGTAATTTTCTTTTATGGCTTTTGATATAGATGTCTTTTTGTTTAGAAAATGTAAATATGTTCCAATTTCAACTAGTCAGTTCACCCAGGGCTCTGCATGTATCAATGTACTGACTCCTCTTATGCATACAAAATTTCCAAAATGGTGTATGTTGCAGGGATCCTAAAATATTCTCTCTACCTTCTTGTTCTTGCTTCTCTCTTTTCTCTCTCTCTCTGTGCTTGGAAATCCCAGGCCAAGAAGAACTCATGTTTCCAGTGCAGGTTCCTTTTCTGTAACTGCAGGGTAAAAAGCATCCTGAATTGCCTTTATTCACTGTCAAAATTTCCCTTCTATTGTAGGAATATAGAAATACTGTAATGGCATGATATGATGGCTGTAAACATCCCAAGCAAAAAGTTCGCTTATATCCATAATTTATTCTCTTTGCTTTATGCTTTCATTGCACAACTGCAGTAAAAAGATAGCAAAGCTGATACAAAGTAGCCAATTACACAATCCATCAAAGATACGGGATTGCACCTACTATTAAAGCACACTTTGCACTCCATTCAGATAGTATAGGTCCTAACCATCCATCACCACACATATAGCATCATTTCTCCCCTGAAACTCTTATTATGCAAATCACACATAGTATACAGATTTCCCAGGTGAACAAATAGTGCACAGCAGTGTATTTGTGTGGCAATGCACAGTTATGAGTTTTATATCTAATAAACATCGCATCATATTAGATTACATCATTAGATAGTTGTTCCAAATTTTGTCTTTAGATTGAAATGGAGTTTGTTATCCATAAATGCATTCCAATCAGACTGTCTGATTTATAAAATGTAATGTTAATAAACATTTTTAGCACAACTGAACTGGTAAGGTTCAGTAGTGCTATAGGCATGGCAAAGTGTGTGTGTGTGTGTGTGTGTGTGTGTGTGTGTGCTTATGTGTGCGTGCATGTGTGAGTGCGTGCGTGCGTGTGTGTGTGTGTGTGTGTGTGTGTGTGTGTGTGTGTGTGTGTGTGTGTGTGTGTGTGTGTGTGTAAACAACTTAAACTCAAAAACTGCTGAACCGATTGCCATGATATTTGGTGGGTGTATTACCTTGGGTGTCTAGTTGGGAAACTGCTCAAATCAAAATGATCTTACCACTGGTGTATGATTTGGGTCAATAAATGTGATTTTTGGTCAAAAAATTTAAACTCCAAAAGTACTCGGCAGATTGGTCTGAAATTTGGTTGGAACATTCTTAATTAAAAGTGTTTAGATAAAGAATTGTTCATGATATGATCCTATCAGTGATATGCAAATTAGGTATGAAAATGTGTGTTTTGGTCAAAAGTCTTTGATTCCAAAACTACTGAGCTGATTGGGCTGAAGTTTGGTTTGAATGTTTTTCAAGGAGTTTGTTAAGAATTGTTCATGACATGATAATCGTATCAGTGATATGCAAATTAGAGCTAAAAATGTGTCTTTTTGGTAAAAAATCTATAATTCCAAAACTACCAAGCAGATTGGGCTGAAATATAATGTGGATGTATCTGGGCATGTGTAGATGAAACTGTATTCACAACGTGATAATGCCATTAGTGATATGCAAATTAGGTCTAAAAATGTCATTATGCAGTTATTGTTGAAAACATTTTGACACATTTGGCCCTAGCAACCATAACTGTGCCCTTAGCAATATAGTCTTGCTGCTAGACGTTCAGGCTTTCCTTCGATACTATAAGTGAACGAAGTTCGCAGTGAGGGCTTGCCTGAACAGTCTTCTAGCAAATGTTATTTTCAGACCAGACATTCCATTGAGATTACATTAAGTGGTGGGTTGGGCCATGTTATAATGCATAAAAAATACTTTAATATATTCAATCTCTGCATGCAGGTGTTGACAAACACATTTATGTCATTACTATGTCTTATCAGTTTATGGTAATTGAGTTTGATGAGTGTGTAGACGTTGTCATTCACACATTTCAGTTAAAGCATTGGTGGTTATTTTTACAAGCCCCTCCTTAAGATGAATATGCATGAAAAATTAGCTATTGTCCTCTGTTTGTGCTTGTCGCTAATGCGGTTCTCTGATTGGCAGTTATTTATATCCTGATGACATTTGCTAGACCTTGGATGTTCCATCCTCGATAGCGATGTTCGGTCGTGTGTCGTATTTTATCGGAAGAACATCCGAGATCTAGCAGATAGACTATTAGCAATAGTGAAATGATGATGCATATTACAAAGATAACAACAGGGATGGGTAGGTAAATGAATACAGATTCAAAAAATGTGTGCAATATGCCTAGCAACAAGGCCACACCCATAGCAACAGCTAAATACAGTTGTGCTACAATGCCATTGGTGCTATTTTTACCTTTTTAAAAAGTTGAACATATCCTGCATCCAACAACAGTAGCATAGATAACAAGAATGTTGTAATTTCTATAGTTGTAGTAACTCACAAGATCTGTGATTTTAGATGAAATTCTATCATCAATGACTCATAACGATATGGCTGTCACACCTGACATTAGTAATTAGCAATCAAAATGTTAAAATTAAAGCAAAATTTAATACAACAATTTTGATAAAAAAAATCAACAACATACAACATTTAAAGTCACAGAGTTTTTAGTATCATTGGTATGGATGGTTAAAGAATGAACATACCTGTAGCAATAAAATTGATTTGAGAATGTTTGAGAATATTTGGGTAGCTAATACAGGTATGATGCATTGTCAGTCTTTGACAGTGGCAGGTGTTGCTATGGTAACTGCCATGACAAGCAATGCATATGTATGGCAAGTTAGCTTGATGTTGACAATTCATTTCATTCTAACTGCCTAGCTGTAATAATTCATGCTTTTGTCAGCTTGTAATGACATGTTGTATGTTAATCCTTGTGTCCACTGTATACATCCAGTCTCCATGTGTACATTAAAGTGGCCATATGGATGAGGATTTGGGTTTTTATTTTGGATTTTTAATTTATAAAACAATTTTGTCATCACTTGCTACAAGAAAAATCAGTGTAAAAGAACATACGTCAAGTCCTTGTTTGTAACTCAGTAAATTGCAAAAGATAAATAAATGTGTAAAATGGTTGTTATTGTACATACAATAACAAACTTTTGATACACTTTTTAGCTTTTTGCAATGTATTGAGTTACAAACACATACTTTGTCAATGTTGTTTTACATTGATTTTTCAAGTAGAAAGCCATGATAAAATTGTTTTATAAATTACAAATCCAAAATAAATAGTCAAATCGTCATCTGTATGGCCACTTTAAGTACCCAAAATGATCCTGATTATAATAAATTGACATTGTTGTGTTTTTTTCCTGCAATCTTCACAATATCTGCAGTCTCCTTCAAGTAAAAGCTGCTGTCAGAAATGTTGCATGGTAATCTTTTTTTACATTTTTTTAAAACCCATGTTTTGTATCTTTAAGAGTTAATCATTTTTCTTGAAACATTATTTTAGCACAACTGAACTGATAAGGTTCAGTAGTGCTATAGGCATGGTGCGGTGTCTGTGTGATGTATGTGTGTGTGTGTGTGTGTGTGCAAAAACCACCAGACCCATGCTTTAGGTGGGGACATATCAGCAATATGCAAATTAGGTATAAAGATATGAATTTTGGTGAAAAGCTTGTATCTAAAAAAGTACTTGGTTGATGGGGCGGAATTGATAATTTGTTTCGAGACATGCTATTCTCCAAATGTTTTTTTAATTTTTGAAAAACAATTGACCTAGCAACTATGACCACGCCCATAGCAACAACCAAATGCCAGTATATTTTGCTAAAATAACATCATCTGGTAGGTGAGTAAAAATTTATGCAAATATCCCTAGCAACAGAGTAGACCCATAGCAACAGCCAAATAATTGTGTATATCGCAAACATAACAGGGATTAATAGACAAGTGAATAAAACATTCAAAAAATGTATGCAAATATGCTTAGCAACAAGACCATGCCCATAGCAACAGCCATATGATGATACATGTTGTAAAGATAACGTATGGATAGGCAACTGGATAATTCAGCAAATGGATATCTATACCTAGCATAGATCACCATGTGGATAAACAATCTTAAAAACTACAGGTGTGCTACAACACCATTGGCACTATTTTCTATAAAATCATCTCTTTGCTATCAAAGCTCTATTACTGCTGTACTTCCTATTGTATAGGTCATATTGTGCCATATGCTAAGCCTTCTACAATCCATTTTCATGAAATTTTCATGAGAAACTGCAATTCTGCAGTATTTATTGTGAATCATTTTTAGCACAACTGAACTGATAAGGTTCAGTAGTGCTATAGGCAAGGCAAAGTGTCTGTCTGTTTTTTTGGATTTGTGTGTGTGTGTGTGTGTGTGTGTGTGTGTGTGTGTGTGTGTGTGTGTGTGTGTGTGTGTGTGTGTAAACAACTTAAAGTCAAAAACTGCCAGACTGATTGCCATGATATTTGGTGGGTATATTACCTTGGGTGTCTAGTTGGGAAATTGTTCCAATCAAAATGATCTTACCACTGGTGTGTGATTTGTGGTCAAAAATCTTAAACTCAAAAACTACTGTGCAGATTGGTCTGAAATTTGGTGGGAGCATGTGTAGGGGTGGATAGGTTAGGATTTGTTCACGACATGATGATCCCATCAGTGATATGCAAATTAGGTCTCTTTGGTGAAAAATCTTTAATTCCAAAACTACTGAACAGATTGGGCTGAAATTTAATGGGGATGCATTTGGGGGTGTGTAGATGAAGAAGCATATAATGATCTCATCAGTGACATGCAAATTAGGTGTACAAATGTGACTTTTGATCAAAAACTTGGTCAATATACTTGAAATTTGGTGAGATGTTTCTAGAAGTGTTATTCTGCAGATTTTGACACAATTGGCCCTAGCAACCATGTGGTCAACAACCAAATGCTAGGATATTTTGCTAAAATAACAGCATCATCTATTAATGTACGCAGATGATGTTAGTGATAGCGCCGATCTACCAATTGCATTACAATGTCAGCTTGAACTTTTTTGTAAGCACTGGTGTATGACTGTTAATTTGGATAAAACTAAAATTTTAGTTTTCAGAAATGGTGGCATTATCTAAAGTACAGAAAAGTGGTTCTATTTGGTCTATAAAATTGAGTGTGTCGAGCACTACAACTTTCTTGGACTTTTGTTGTCCTTATGTTTGTCATGGTCACCTGCCAAAAATGAACTTGCCTCTAAATCAAGAAAGGTGTTAACACAGAGACAAATCATGATAAAGAAACTAGGTGGTATGAAAGCGCTATATAAAAACCAACACTATTAATAGATAAATGAATAAACATTCTAAAGATATATACAAATACAGTGTATGTCTAGCAACAAGACCATGCCCTTAGCAACAGCCATGTGATCATGTATATCACAAAGATAACATCAGGTATTCATAGACAAGTGAACAAACATTCAAAAAATGTATGCAAATATGTCTAGCAACATGACCACACCTATAGCAACAACCAAATGATCATGTATTTTGCAGAGATAACAACAGGGCTGGATGGGCAACTGGATAATCATTCAGCAAATGAACACCTATACCTAGTATGGATCAGCATGTTGATAAACATTTTTTTAAATGTCCAGTTGTGCTACAATTTAGCCATTGGTGCTATTTTTTATTGGGCGTCTGTGTTCTTCTGACATGAAGCCTGTCTGGTGTTTCTGCTTTCTGTCATTGTGTTATTAATTGCAGCTTTTTTATTCATTTTTTTTTTTCATTTTTCATGAATGATCATAATTTTCATCTGCTTGCATCTGTCATCTTGCATTGAATTGGTGAGTTCTTCTGTAATACCAACAATATTAAACTTGTGCAGCTATTATTTGCCAAGGAAATGATGGTCACAAAGTGATGGACTTTTGACAGGACTATGGACATGAACTTACAAAAGAACCCATCACAGTTAGAACAAAATTTAAAACTAACCCACTTTTGGCGAGAGTTTGGCAGTACGACTATGAAAATTTCTTTGAATTGGTCCTAAGGTCAAAACATCACCACTTGAAATCATATCTAAATTGATTCAATATTGATGTTCAAGAACCCATTACATTGACCGTAATTCCTTTTCAGCTTATTGGCTAATCTGTTACTTTATGTAAATGTTATGCATAAATACTTAACCTGCCACTTGTAGGATATAGAAATATTTGTATGTAACATATCATTGTAATTAGAAATCAAAATACATACTTTTACTTTGACTGAGTTTTTAGCACAACTGAACTGAGGTTCAGTAGTGCTATAGGGATCGCCCGGCATCTGTCTGTCTGTGTGTGTGTGTGTGTGTGTGTGTGTGTGTGTGTGTGTGTGTGTGTGTGTGTGTGTGTGTGTGTGTGTGTGTGTGTGTGTAAACAACTTAAAGTCAAAAACCGCTGAACCGATTGCCATGATATTTGGTGGGTCCATTACCTTGGGTGTCTAGTTGGGAAATTGTTCAAATCAAAATGATCGCATCACAGATGTGTGATTTGGGTCAAAAAATGTGCTTTTTGGACAAAAAACTTATACTCAGAAACTACTGGGCAGATTGGTGCAAAATTTGGTGGGAACATTGTTACGGGGGTGTAAAGTAACATTTGTTCATGACATGATGATTCCATCAGTGATATGCAAATTAGGGCTAAAAATGTGTCTTTTTGGTCAAAAATCTATAATTCCAAAACTACTGAGCAGATTGGGCTGAAATTTAATGGGAATGCATCTAGGGATGTATGGATGAAGAAATATTAAGCATACAATGATTCCATGAGTGATATGCAAATTAGGTGTAAAAATGTTCATTTTTGGTCAAAAACTTATATCTCAAAAAGTACTGGGTCAGTGAATCTGAAACTTGGTGAGATGTTTCTGAAAGTGTTATTCTGCAGATTTTCTTCAAAACATTTTGAGAAAATTGGCCCTAGCGACCATGACCCACGCCCTTAGCAACAACCAAATGGCAGTATATTTTGGTCAAATAACAACATCATCTGGTAGGCAAATGAGTAAACATTCAAAAAATGTATGCAAATACCCTAGCAACCATGACCACGCCCATAGCAACAGCCAAACGGTCGTGTATTTCACAAAGATAACAGGGATTAATAGACAATTGAATAAACATTCAAAAAATGTATGTAAAGTTGCATAGCAACAAGACCACGCCCATAGCAACAGCCAAATAATCACGTATATTGCAAAGATAACAGGAATAGAAAGACTAATGAATAAACATTCAAAAAATGTATGCAAATGTGCCTAGCAACAAGACCACACCCATAGCAACAGCCAAATGATCACATATATTGCAAAGATAACAACGGGGATTAATAGACAATTGAGTAAACATTCAAAAAATGTAATGTAAATATGCCTAGCAACAAGACAACACCCATAGCAACAGCCAAATGATCGCGTATATTGCAAAGATGATATCAGGAATTCATACACAAGGGAACAAAAACATACACAAATGTATGCAAATATATCTAACAACATGACCATGCCCATAGCAACAGCCAAATGATAGCATATATCGTAAAGATAGCAACATGGTTGGATAGGCAACTGGATAGTCATTCAACAAATTAACACTTCTTGTTAGCATGGACTACCATATGGATAAGCATTTTTAAAAACTGTACAGTTGTGCTACAACGCTATTGACGGTATTTTTAATTATCAATTTTGCAACATTTGCCAAATGAAAATGTAGGCTTCCAAATTATATATCCAGAAAAATCCAAATGGAAAAATAGTGTATATATTGTTATCAAATGTTTAAATAAAATTAAATAACAAATTTGATTTCATATATAAAATTCACTTTAGACACAGGGTTATCATTTTATGCATGTCATTTACATTGTCAACAATAAAAGTCACTGTTTTGTGGTAAAACTTGTGATCGCAGGACTACATGTATATGTTATGATAAATACTAACTTTCATGTCATTCACACACTACTTATGTCTACTGTGTGTGAGTAAACACTATCTCTTTTCTGATTTTGAAATGTTGTGTTACTTGACTTACATTTCTTGTATTTAGCAGATACAGTGTGATGTAAAAGGGTAGTTTTTATCTGAAGGCCTAGCTTGGCTACATTTGTGCATGTACATAAAATAGCACTCTTTGTTAAAACACAGGGACACCATTATTTTCTTACATTGTTTGTTCTAAGACGACAGAAGCACAGCAATCTGTAAAACATGGTTTGTTGAAAAAATTGTACCATTGTATGGAAACATGTCACACTTAATTGTTATAGCATAACTTCAGGTTACACTAATGACGATGAAACTCCTGAAAAATTTCACTCCATCACTGTCAAAACAAGTTAATAGTATGTCTACCTACTGTATATGCCACAACGAAAGGAGTAGGTACAAATAAAGTGGTCAGTATTCTGAATGTCATCAAAATTGTTCACAAAAGCAAAGACATCTTAATGTAAATAACAAAGGCCTTGTTTTGCAGAGAGCTTTGTATTCCCCACTGCACTTTGTATACAAAATGTATATGGTTAACATTGCTGGTATTTCTAGGTCAACAGTTTTTGTGCCAAACAAAGTCTAAATTGCAATTTCTGTCTTTGTCACATGTAAAGAAGCCAAGGGTTTTGTCCAAAAGTATTTTACTCTATCTCAACAAAATGTTCCACAAAGAAAGTAAGAATAAAAACAGATTATTTTAGCTGAAATTGGGAAACCTCAAGATATGAATGAGAATTTGAGATTGGATGTATCTTCAAGTTAACATTACTGATACATTATTAAGAGCTAGAGTGAGTAGTATTACGTGTAGGGCTGTCAGTAGCAATGTCAGTGTTAGGGTTGTCAGTAGCAATGTCAGTGTTAGGGTTGTCAGTAGCAATGTCAGTGTTAGGGCTGTCAGTAGCAATGTCAGTGTTAGGGTTGTCAGTAGCAATGTCAGTGTTAGGGCTGTCAGTAGCAATGTCAGTGTTAGGGCTGTCAGTAGCAATGTCAGTGTTAGGGTTGTCAGTAGCAATGTCAGTGTTAGGGCTGTCAGTAGCAATGTCAGTGTTAGGGTTGTCAGTACCAATGTCAGTGTTAGGGCTGTCAGTACCAATGTCAGTGTTAGGGCTGTCAGTAGCAATGTCAGTGTTAGGGTTGTCAGTACCAATGTCAGTGTTAGGGCTGTCAGTAGCAATGTCAGTGTTAGGGCTGTCAGTAGCAATGTCAGTGTTAGGGCTGTCAGTAGCAATGTCAGTGTTAGGGCTGTCAGTCGCAATGTCAGTGTTAGGGTTGTCAGTAGCAATGTCAGTGTTAGGGCTGTCAGTAGCAATGTCAGTGTTAGGGTTGTCAGTAGCAATGTCAGTGTTAGGGCTGTCAGTAGCAATGTCAGTGTTAGGGTTGTCAGTAGCAATGTCAGTGTTAGGGCTGTCAGTACCAATGTCAGTGTTAGGGTTGTCAGTAGCAATGTCAGTGTTAGGGCTGTCAGTAGCAATGTCAGTGTTAGGGCTGTCAGTAGCAATGTCAGTGTTAGGGCTGGCAGTAGCAATGTCAGTGTTAGGGTTGTCAGTAGCAATGTCAGTGTTAGGGCTGTCAGTAGCAATGTCAGTGTTAGGGTTGTCAGTAGCAATGTCAGTGTTAGGGTTGTCAGTAGCAATGTCAGTGTTAGGGCTGTCAGTAGCAATGTCAGTGTTAGGGCTGTCAGTAGCAATGTCAGTGTTAGGGCTGTCAGTAGCAATGTCAGTGTTAGGGCTGTCAGTAGCAACGTCAGTGTTAGGGCTGTCAGTAGCAATGTCAGTGTTAGGGTTGTCAGTAGCAATGTCAACTATGTATTACACACACTTTACCTCCTGAGGTATCATTAAATGCACTCTTCTACTAATTCTTTTATGAATACTATAATATTTGTAAATGTTACAGGAAAATGTCATATAAATGTTGTCATGGTTACTGTTATAGGAATGTCCTGATATCCTATTCAAGCATTGTCCTGAACCCAAGGGCTGCTTCAAGACAAGATCGGAGTATTCCCTGTACTTGATTTCACCACAAAACAGGTAATGTGTTCACTTGGTGTTCTTGGTTAAAGCTAAAGACAGTAGTTATGGCCATTAATATTCAAATTTCAGATATTTGCTTTACCTTTTCAGCATAACTGAACTGATAAGATTCAGTAGTACTATAGGCATGGCAAAGTGTCTGTTTGTCTGTCTGTCTGTCTGTCTGTCTGTCTGTCTGGGTGTGTGTGTGTGTGTGTGTGTGTGTGTGTGTGTGTGTGTGTGTGTGTGTGTGTGTGTGTAAACAACTTAAAGTCAAAAATCACTGGACCGATTGCCGTGATACTTGGTGGTTGTATTACCTTTGGTGTGTAGTTGGGAAATTGTTCAAATGAAAATGATCTTACCACCGCTGTGGGATTTGGGTAAAAAAATGTGATTTTTGGTCAAAAAACATAAACTCCAAAACTATTCAGCAGATCGGTCTGAAATTTGGTTGGAATATTCTTAAGGGTGTCTGATAGATTAAGAATTGTTCATGACATGATGATCGCTTCAGTGATATGCAAATTATCCCAGTATAGACAATGTTCAGTAGTCACCGATAATGTCAACTTGTAATCAAATGTACGTGTACACTTACTTTGAAGATTTTGTGATAAAAGACTGAACCTAGTTGCATAGATCAAGTTCTCAGGACTGCTGGTATTTTAGGTATTTACAATTTATTCTGGCTATTTTAGAGTTTTAGAATTGCTTAAGTTTGATACAGATAATTTCAAAAATCATGAGTTTGTTACAACAGATATCACCAACTGGTACATGGCAACAGCAATGATGATTTTTCCTAACTGTTAATTTTTAAAAGTGTTTTATGTCCAATTTTTCAAAAATCCACATAATATGGTTATTTTGGTTACCATGGCAACTGATGTTCATTAAAAATGAACTCAGCATGACAAACTACCATTTATAGTGGGGTCAATGTGCAAATAAAAAGATATTTATCAGATTTATAATGTTATTTGTGAGATGTATGTGTATGATAATGAAAACATAATGTTCACGTCTACCATACATTACCATCATCCAATTTTATACAATTTATTTTACACCAGGTAGCACTAACTCATACTTGCCTAAAACAAGGACATTTTTTCACTAAATTATATTTTTTATCAATTTTTTATGTCAAATCATGAAAAATGATTAACATATTATGGTGATTTTGGTTACCATGGCAACATAGGTTCATAAAATGACCCCCTTTTTTGAACTCAGCATAACAAATTACCCCAGGTAGGGTGGTTAATTTTCAAATAAACTTTTATTAAAATTATTATTATTATATAACATTTATTTAGTTATTATTACTTCATTTGTCATCAAAAGTATGAATTTCCTTTGCATTGACAGGAACTACATAGACACAGATTGAACATTGACAGGAACTACATAGACTGATATAGAGATTATATTGACATGAACTACATAGACTGACATAGAGATTATATTGACAGGAACTACATAGACTGACATAGAGATTATATTGACAGGAACTACATAGACTGACATAGAGATTATATTGACATGAACTACATAGACTGATATAGAGATTATATTGACAGGAACTACATAGACTGATATAGAGATTACATTGACAGGAACTACATAGACTGACATAGAGATTACATTGACAGGAACTACATAGACTGATATAGAGATTATATTGACAGGAACTACATAGACTGACACAAGATTATATTGACAGGAACTACATAGACTGATATAGAGATTATATTGACAGGAACTACATAGACTGATATAGAGATTACATTGACAGGAACTACATAGACTGACATAGAGATTATATTGACAGGAACTACATAGACTGATATAGAGATTATATTGACAGGAACTACATAGACTGATATAGAGATTATATTGACAGGAACTACATAGACTGATATAGAGATTATATTGACAGGAACTACATAGACTGACACAAGATTATATTGACAGGAACTACATAGACTGACATAGAGATTACATTGACAGGAACTACATAGACTGACATAGAGATTACATTGACAGGAACTACATAGACTGACATAGAGATTATATTGACAGGAACTACATAGACTGATATAGAGATTACATTGACAGGAACTACATAGACTGATATAGAGATTACATTGACAGGAACTACATAGACTGATATAGAGATTATATTGACAGGAACTAGATAGACTGATATAGAGATTACATTGACAGGAACTACATAGACTGATATAGAGATTACATTGACAGGAACTACATAGACTGACATAGAGATTATATTGACAGGAACTACATAGACTGATGTAGAGATTATATTGACAGGAACTACATAGACTGACACAGAGATTATATTGACAGGAACTACATAGACTGATATAGAGATTATATTGACAGGAACTACATAGACTGATATAGAGATTATATTGACAGGAACTACATAGACTGATATAGAGATTATATTGACAGGAACTACATAGACTGATATAGAGATTATATTGACAGGAACTACATAGACTGATATAGAGATTACATTGACAGGAACTACATAGACTGATATAGAGATTATATTGACAGGAACTACATAGACTGATATAGAGATTACATTGACAGGAACTACATAGACTGATATAGAGATTATATTGACAGGAACTACATAGACTGATATAGAGATTATATTGACAGGAACTACATAGACTGATATAGAGATTATATTGACAGGAACTACATATACTGATATAGAGATTATATTGACAGGAACTACATAGACTGATATAGAGATTATATTGACAGGGACTACATATACTGATATAGAGATTATATTGACAGGAACTACATAGACTGACATAGAGATTATATTGACAGGAACTACATAGACTGATATAGAGATTATATTGACAGGAACTACATAGACTGACATAGAGATTACATTGACAGGAACTACATAGACTGACATAGAGATTACATTGACAGGAACTACATAGACTGATATAGAGATTATATTGACAGGAACTACATAGACTGATATAGAGATTATATTGACAGGAACTACATAGACTGACATAGAGATTACATTGACAAGAACTACATAGACTGATATAGAGATTACATTGACAGGAACTACATAGACTGATATAGAGATTATATTGACAGGAACTACATAGACTGATATAGAGATTATATTGACAGGAACTACATAGACTGATATAGAGATTATATTGACAGGAACTACATAGACTGATATAGAGATTATATTGACAGGGACTACATATACTGATATAGAGATTATATTGACAGGAACTACATAGACTGACATAGAGATTATATTGACAGGAACTACATAGACTGATATAGAGATTATATTGACAGGAACTACATAGACTGACATAGAGATTACATTGACAGGAACTACATAGACTGATATAGAGATTATATTGACAGGAACTACATAGACTGACATAGAGATTACATTGACAGGAACTACATAGACTGATATAGAGATTATATTGTCAGGAACTACATAGACTGACATAGAGATTACATTGACAGGAACTACATAGACTGATTTAGAGATTATATTGACAGGAACTACATAGACTGATATAGAGATTATATTGACAGGAACTACATAGACTGATATAGAGATTATATTGACAGGAACTACATAGACTGACACAGAGATTATATTGACAGGAACTACATATACTGATATAGAGATTATATTGACAGGAACTACATAGACTGATATAGAGATTATATTGACAGGAACTACATAGACTGACATAGAGATTATATTGACAGGAACTACATAGACTGATATAGAGATTACATTGACAGGAACTACATAGACTGACATAGAGATTATATTGACAGGAACTACATAGACTGACATAGAGATTATATTGACAGGAACTACATAGACTGATATAGAGATTATATTGACAGGAACTACATAGACTGACATAGAGATTACATTGACAGGAACTACATTGACTGATATAGAGATTATATTGACATGAACTACATAGACTGACATAGACATTATATTGACAGGAACTACATAGACTGATATAGAGATTATATTGACAGGAACTACATAGACTGATATAGAGATTATATTGACAGGAACTACATAGACTGATATAGAGATTATATTGACAGGAACTACATAGACTGATATAGAGATTATATTGACAGGAACTACATAGACTGATATAGAGATTATATTGACAGGAACTACATAGACTGATATAGAGATTATATTGACAGGAACTACATAGACTGATATAGAGATTATATTGACAGGAACTACATAGACTGATATAGAGATTATATTGACAGGAACTACATAGACTGATATAGAGATTATATTGACAGGAACTACATAGACTGACATAGAGATTACATTGACATGAACTACATAGACTGATATAGAGATTATATTGACAGGAACTACATAGACTGATATAGAGATTATATTGACAGGAACTACATAGACTGACATAGAGATTATATTGACAGGAACTACATAGACTGATATAGAGATTATATTGACAGGAACTACATAGACTGACATAGAGATTATATTCACAGGAACTACATAGACTGACACAAGATTATATTGACAGGAACTACATAGACTGATATAGAGATTACATTGACAGGAACTACATAGACTGATATAGAGATTACATTGACAGGAACTACATAGACTGATATAGAGATTACATTGACAGGAACTACATAGACTGATATAGAGATTACATTGACAGGAACTACATGGACTGATATAGAGATTAATGCGCAACAATCGACACAGACAAGAAAGCGGAAAACGATGTATACTGTGCTGAAGCAAACAGTGAAGTGAGGGACAAAGGGGAGATAAGGTACGAGCGAAAGCCAGAGGTCAAGGTGGCTTGACCAATGAAAGGACAGCATGGACAAAGTAGGGATTAAGGTGATATACAAAAGTCAGAGGTCAGGGAAGCTTGGCAAATACACAGGAAGTGGTGGAAAGATAAGGGGCAGGGTGAGACAAAAGACAAGGTAGCATTATGCAGGAAGTAGATGGTCCATGCCTCAGTGCTCATTAACTCAGACTATGAATGTTATTCATAATCACGCAATTATATTGACAGGAACTACATAGACTGATATAGAGATTATATTGACAGGAACTACATAGACTGATACAGAGATTACATTGACAGGAACTACATAGACTGATATAGAGATTATATTGACAGGAACTACATAGACTGATATAGAGATTATATTGACAGGAACTACATAGACTGATATAGAGATTATATTGACAGGAACTACATAGACTGATATAGAGATTATATTGACAGGAACTACATAGACTGATATAGAGATTATATTGACAGGAACTACATAGACTGACATAGAGATTACATTGACATGAACTACATAGACTGATATAGAGATTATATTGACAGGAACTACATAGACTGACATAGAGATTATATTGACAGGAACTACATAGACTGACATAGAGATTATATTGACAGGAACTACATAGACTGATATAGAGATTATATTGACAGGAACTACATAGACTGACATAGAGATTACATTGACAGGAACTACATAGACTGACAGAGATTACATTGACATGAACTACATAGACTGATATAGAGATTATATTGACAGGAACTACATAGACTGATATAGAGATTACATTGACAGGAACTACATAGACTGACATAGAGATTACATTGACAGGAACTACATAGACTGATATAGAGATTATATTGACAGGAACTACATAGACTGATATAGAGATTATATTGACAGGAACTACATAGACTGACATAGAGATTATATTGACAGGAACTACATAGACTGATATAGAGATTATATTGACAGGAACTACATAGACTGACATAGAGATTATATTGACAGGAACTACATAGACTGATATAGAGATTATATTGACAGGAACTACATAGACTGATATAGAGATTATATTGACAGGAACTACATAGACTGATATAGAGATTATATTGACAGGAACTACATAGACTGACATAGAGATTATATTGACAGGAACTACATAGACTGATATAGAGATTATATTGACAGGAACTACATAGACTGATATAGAGATTATATTGACAGGAACTACATAGACTGATATAGAGATTATATTGACAGGAACTACATAGACTGATATAGAGATTATATTGACAGGAACTACATAGACTGATATAGAGATTATATTGACAGGAACTACATAGACTGACATAGAGATTACATTGACAGGAACTACATAGACTGACATAGAGATTACATTGACAGGAACTACATAGACTGATATAGAGATTATATTGACAGGAACTACATAGACTGACATAGAGATTATATTGACAGGAACTACATAGACTGATATAGAGATTATATTGACAGGAACTACATAGACTGACATAGAGATTATATTGACAGGAACTACATAGACTGATATAGAGATTATATTGACAGGAACTACATATACTGATATAGAGATTATATTGACAGGAACTACATAGACTGATATAGAGATTATATTGACAGGAACTACATAGACTGACACAGAGATTATATTGACAGGAACTACATATACTGATATAGAGATTATATTGACAGGAACTACATAGACTGATATAGAGATTATATTGACAGGAACTACATAGACTGACACAGAGATTATATTGACAGGGACTACATATACTGATATAGAGATTATATTGACAGGAACTACATAGACTGATATAGAGATTACATTGACAGGAACTACATAGACTGATATAGAGATTATATTGACAGGAACTACATAGACTGATATAGAGATTATATTGACAGGAACTACATAGACTGATATAGAGATTATATTGACAGGAACTACATAGACTGACACAGAGATTATATTGACAGGAACTACATATACTGATATAGAGATTACATTGACAGGAACTACATAGACTGATATAGAGATTATATTGACAGGAACTACATAGACTGATATAGAGATTACATTGACAGGAACTACATAGACTGACACAGAGATTATATTGACAGGAACTACATAGACTGATATAGAGATTATATTGACAGGAACTACATAGACTGATATAGAGATTATATTGACAGGAACTACATAGACTGATATAGAGATTACATTGACAGGAACTACATAGACTGACATAGAGATTATATTGACAGGAACTACATAGACTGATATAGAGATTATATTGACATGAACTACATAGACTGATATAGAGATTATATTGACAGGAACTACATAGACTGACACAGAGATTACATTGACAGGAACTACATAGACTGATATAGAGATTATATTGACAGGAACTACATAGACTGATATAGAGATTATATTGACATGAACTACATAGACTGATATAGAGATTATATTGACAGGAACTACATAGACTGACACAGAGATTACATTGACAGGAACTACATAGACTGATATAGAGATTATATTGACAGGAACTACATAGACTGACACAAGATTATATTTTGTCTGTGATATCTGAGATTAGGTCTGCAAGGGCGAGTTTTGTACTAAACTTCTTTCTGAAACCATACTGTGTGTTCAAATGTATATTGTAATTATCGAGAAACTTAACTAATTGTTCATTTACAACAGATTCAAATATTTTGCTGAGTGCAGGTAGAATCGAAATTGGTCTGTAATTACTAACATCTAGGGGCTGATCCTTTTTTATAAATAGGGGATATTTGGGCAAACTTAAGGGGATCAGGGAAAATACCAAGAGAAAGAGAGCAGTTGATAATGTGTGTTAGTGGATGGGAGATAATGTGAACAGCGTTGATAATTAGTTTGAGATGGATATTGTCGTAACCCATAGCTTTAGGAGGATCCATACTTTTGATTTTCTCAACCAAATCACTTTCTACAACGGGGCGGAAAAAGAGATTATGTGGATAGTTATCTTGCAGATAGTCATTGAAATTTACAGAGGATGTTAATTTTTAATTCGAGTTTAGGTCCTTTTTCAGTGAAGAATTCATTGAATTTCTCAGCAATATCATTTTTTCCGTTTGTCTGTAATGTCTGGATCTCTTATTTGTCTTGGTGCAGTCATTTTTTTGCTATTTGTGTTTAAGATTTCGTTGATTGTTTTCCATGTGTGATTTGTATTCCCATTGGCAGACTGTAATTTGATATAATAGTATCTTTTCTTTGCCGACTTAAGTAGCTTGGTGAAAAAGTTGCAGTATTGTTTGTACTTATTTCTGATTTCGACATTGTTGGGAAAGTTTTTTAGTTTCGAGAATAATCTCTGTTTAGTTCTGGTAGACTTTAGTAGACCTTTTGATAGCCAGGGTTTACTGATCGAAGCACTTTTAGCTTTAATCAGCTTAATTGGGGCATGTTTCGAAATAACCTTGTAAAATCAAATACAGCCTGCCAGGAAATATTGTTCATGTCAGAAAGAAAGTCCTCACAATTGTAATTATGACATGATCCAATTTAGTGATAGGCAAATTAGGGCTAAGAATGTATCTTTTTGGTTTAAAATCTATAATTCCAAAACCATTCTGTCAGCAGATTGGGCTTCAGGTATAAAAATGTGTCCTTTTTTGGCAAAATTCTATAATTCCAAAACTACTGAATAGATTGGGCTGAATTTTACTGGGGATGCATCTAGGGATGTATGGATGAAGGATTGTATGTACAACATGATGATTCCATAATTGGCGATATGCAAATTAAGTCTAAAAATCTCAATTTTGATCAAAAACTTAAATCTTCAAAACTACATGGTGAATGGGGCTGAAACTTGGTGGGAATGTTTCTGGAGATGTTTATCTGCAGTTATTTTTCAAACCATTTTGACACAACTGGCCCTAGCAACCATGACCATGCCTTTAGCAACGGTGAAATGATTATGCATATGACAAAGATAAGAACAGGGATGGGTATGTAAGTGAATAAAGATATTAAAATGTATGCAAATATGCCTAGCAACAAGACCAATCCCATAGCAACAGCCAAATGATGATATATATTGCAAAGGTGAAACCTGGGAAGGGTAGGTAAGTGAATAATGATTAAAAAAAAATGTAACCAAAAACCATATACAAAGCAGCAAGACCATGCCCATACATGTAGCAACAGCCAAATACAGTTGTGCTATAATGCTGTTGGTGTTATTTTTAATTTGTTGTTCTTCAAAAAAGTGCAATTAAATCAGTATGCATTAAAATCATATTTACACACTACGTTTCCTGCATATAAATTGGGGTGATTTGCATACTTTGAATTTCAAATAGTTCAATATGAATGAAATCAAAGGGTTGAAATGTTTAAAAGAAACTTTTGTGTGGGGGCAAATAATATGAAACAGGTTGTGTTGACAACAATGTTGAGGTTCTGTTGGCTTTAGTCATATCTTAATAATTCAATACTTAAATAATTCACTTTGTGACCCAAATTCATCAAATGTGACTTAAAAATCAATTTCATATCCACTCCCAAATCTGTCAACAATTAAGGTCACTTTTAACATACCTATCTGACCTTTGACCTCAACACCTCCCATCATGCACATATCTTCAAACAATGTTATTTTGTCATTTTTCAGTTACATTTTCCTACATTTTTTAGCTGTAATGAAGTGGACAACTTTGATATTTTTAGTCTTGAACGGGCACTGCCCAGTGGGGACTTACACGTTGGGTTTCATCCATCTGTCCGTGTGGTCACCCTCATATCTCTGGCATGCACCAACTGATTTCAACCAAACCTCACACAAAGATAGCATACTATGTGAGACATATGCACGAGAGTTTGTTTTACAACCGAATCAAATATGGCCAAATGGCAGCCATATTTGTTTTTGTCTGTTTACACTCATATCTCTGGAATGCACCAAACAATTTCAACCAAACCTGGCATAAAGGTAACATACTATGTGAGACATGCACATCACTTATTTGTTTATGACCAAATCAAATATGGCCAAATGGCAGCCATATTTGTTGTTGAATTTCACAATATGCATCATAACTTTGGAGGTATTATATAAATGTTCAAGTGCCTACACCCATATCATCAGACCCTGACCTTTGACCTTCAGTCTTTTTCAAGGTCTAATAGACAAATTTGGATTATCTACATAGCTTTTTGAATAAAATATTTCAAGTGATGATATTTTAATCATGTTTTATTTTTACTATGTGAGACATATGCACTTCACTTAATTTCACAACCTTGACCTGAATAGCAAAATTGCTGTATGTTTGTGATAAACAAGCACATTTTGCCTAGCTGTTATCAACAAAAGTTTGATACCAATGGACACCATTCAAGTGTCTACCCTCACATTATCAATAATGAACTTTCTAATGAGACATTGACCATATGACCTTGACAAACATTTTCAAGGTGAAATGACCAAAATTTTTCTTTCTATGTTAACTCATGAAGTTGAATAAACAAAGACTACATGTCTTTTTCATTTCTTGACCTTTGTGCTTTTGATCTCCATATTCAATGTCAAATAGCAAATTAGTCAATAAATTATAAAGTTTTGAATCTCGAGACACCATTCAGATTTGCACAATACGTTTTCCATAAAACATACATTGAAGGCTTGTGTATTCTTAGAGTCATCACATTCTTCACTTTTCTTCATTTTTCCTTTTTTTTCATAATGTTTTGACCAATCTATCTTTACACTCACTATTCCTTTTTTTCGGGTGAGTAGATTCTCAAAACTTTGAGTGAAACTAACTTTTTTTGAAAACGACAGTGATCTTCCCCATCATAATTTGCATGGCTTTTAATTTAATGCAAAACAAAGTTTTTTGACATTTTTGAAATCTTTTTACATTTTGTCCTCATAATTGTGATGTTAGAATTTTCTTCTTTCAGTGGAACTATTCTGTATTTTTTTCTTTACTGCATGGTGATTTTTGACCTTGTATTAACCCTGTACCTAATCTAACACTACAATATTGTAAGTTCACCCTGTCTAACTACTAAAACTGTTCCTACTTTGCCTTCTGTATATTAAGCAAATACATTATTTATGTTGACAGGTTCAGGAAGAAGCTAAGTAACTTGATTGCCCAGAAATGGTTTGATTATGCAGTGTTGGGTATCATTTTCCTCAACTGCATCACCTTGGCAATGGAGAGACCATCTGTTCAAGAAGGCAGTGTGGTAAGATGTCAGATGGTTACTGTTAATCAATATCATTCTTTTGTTGATAAATCATTTTGTTTACATACCACCATTTTGAAAATCTGAGATGAATAGAAGCACTTTTATAATATTCTGTTTGGTTTTAAAAATAATATTTGTAACTTTCATGTATGCAAATATATCTAACAACATGACCACACCCATAGCAACAGCCAAATGATCGCTTATATTGCAAAGATAGCAACATGGTTGGATAGGCAACTGGATAGTCATTCAGCAAATGAACACCTATTGTTAGTATGGACTAGCATATGAATAAACAATTTTAAAAACTGTACAGTTGTGCTACAATACCATTGGCAATATTTTTAAAAATTACTGTAATTATTATTATCATCATTATAATGGGCATAAAACATGTTGATTGCATTATCATAAAGTATATAGTATATGTTGTCCAATAAGTGGGAACCGTACAACAGTATGCCATCATCCTGAATTTGTGACAGAATACTAACTACAGTGAATGTTTGTCACGTTATGTACATAACTTTGTTCACCTTATGTCTTTGATGAGAATGGGATGACATCACTGTTGGCCAGTGTTAGAAATTAACGCTGGTCCGTTGGTCTGAGACAGATAGATTTCCATTCGAACCGACAGTTTTTCAGAATTACAACAACTTATGACCAATTGAAATTTGGAGTAAATAAGAACATTTATTCCAAGATATATCCAATTTTACCTACACAAATCTAATCTTGTGTTACCTGTTTTACTCCCGCTCAAATCAAATTAACCTGTCAAGTGTCAAAGCTAGCTCGCTAGTGTTTGTTATCAATATTGATATCAAGTCTACATATAGTGTAGCATACAGCATCTACTTTAGAAAGCACATGACTAGTAATTTCTGTAATTCTTTGTGCTGTGTCTTGACTAATCAGAATGTCTTAGACATTCAGACTCATTGTACACATTCAGCACATGCGTCTCTCCGTAATGTGTGTGAGACAGTTCCCTATTGTATCTGTAAGTATGTGGCGATATTTAAAAGGTGACTATCTGCCTTCGAAGAAGAAGACAAAACAGATAGAGAAAGAATACAAGAATAGAAGGTGATCATTTCAAGCTGCTTGGCAGAGAGTCTACATATAGTGTAGCATACAGCATCTACTTTAGAAAGCACATGACTAGTAATTTCTGTAATTCTTTGTGCTGTGTCTTGACTAATCAGAATGTCTTAGACATTCAGACTCATTGTACACATTCAGCACATGCGTCTCTCCGTAATGTGTGTGAGACAGTTCCCTATTGTATCTGTAAGTATGTGGCGATATTTAAAAGGTGACTATCTGCCTTCGAAGAAGAAGACAAAACAGATAGAGAAAGAATACAAGAATAGAAGGTGATCATTTCAAGCTGCTTGGCAGAGAGAATTTATTAATAACTGGTTACTGTACATCAACAAGAAGATGAACTACAAACCGTGTCGCAGTGCATACAGCCAGCTGTCTGCTCACAAGATACTGGTATCATCAAGTACATCTTTATTGTCTGGTAATAGTAAGGGCCCATTTGTCATGAGGTCAGCAAACTTTTGTTCTTCAAATGTTGTAGCTCACGCTCAAACAGAAGCTCACAAAGTAGCCATTTAACATGTACGAAATCGTACTGCACCGGCTGGGAAAAGTCAAGCAGAGATTGCATTGCAAAAAATGAATTAAGCTGTATTCAACAAACTGAGGCATCTCTTCTGAACGTGAAATTTTAATCCCATGTTCACTTCCAAGTTATATTTTGACTGTGAGTGAAAATTTTCAATTGTAAGAACAGATTATATTGTTGTGAAATAAAGAGTAGATATAAACTAGTCGTTGTAGTTTCTTTTACTTTAGTATATCAAAAGATATGTAGTATCACATTAAAGTTCAAAATCATTTGATCTGTATGTGTGGGAGGTTTGATTTAGCTACAGATCTTGAACATGAACTGCTTTGAGTATGGACCAGGAATTTCCCATAAGCTTCAAGGACAAGCAGCTTTTGCTACCTGTCAGTCATTATGACCAGTAGTCATTTTCCCTTAATTTCACACACTGATGTTGTTGCAGACCTCTGTTCAACCACATCAAGCATGTATCATTTACATAAAGGAACATCTTTTGATCATTTATGTGAAACGTCACTTTGTCATTTCTAGTCATATAGCAATCCACTAAAAGGTTCTAAAATGATTAATATCCAGCAAATGTTGTTTAGTTTAAATTTGCCTTTAAATAATGTAAAACTATGTGAACAGTACAAATAACAAACATCTTCCCATTGTCAAAATTTAGCCATGAACAGTCAGAAAATGCTCAGCTGTGACTGTTGAGTGTTTTGTTTGCCTAATGTGAAGGAGTTAAGAGTTGAAATAGAAGTGTTGAGACTTAAAGGAGTTAAAAATTGAAATAGAAGTGTTGAGACTTAAAGGAGTTAAAAATTGAAATAGAAGTGTTGAGACTTAAAGGAGTTAAAAATTGAAATAGAAGTGTTGAGACTTAAAGGAGTTAAAAATTGAAATAGAAGTGTTGAGACTTAAAGGAGTTAAGAGTTGAAATAGAAGTTTTGAGACTTAAAGGAGTTAAGAGTTGAAATAGAAGTGTTGAGACTTAAAGGAGTTAAGAGTTGAAATAGAAGTTTTGAGACTTAAAGGAGTTTAAGAGTTGAAATAGACGTGTTGAGACTTAAAGGAGTTAAAAATTGAAATAGAAGTGTTGAGACTTAAAGGAGTTAAAAATTGAAATAGAAGTGTTGAGACTTAAAGGAGTTAAAAATTGAAATAGAAGTGTTGAGACTTAAAGGAGTTAAAAATTGAAATAGAAGTGTTGAGACTTAAAGGAGTTAAAAATTGAAATAGAAGTGTTGAGACTTAAAGGAGTTAAAAATTGAAATAGAAGTGTTGAGACTTAAAGGAGTTAAGAGTTGAAATAGAAGTTTTGAGACTTAAAGGAGTTAAGAGTTGAAATAGAAGTGTTGAGACTTAAAGGAGTTAAGAGTTGAAATAGAAGTTTTGAGACTTAAAGGAGTTTAAGAGTTGAAATAGACGTGTTGAGACTTAAAGGAGTTAAGAGTTGAAATAGAAGTGTTGAGACTTAAAGGAGTTAAGAGTTGAAATAGATGTGTTGAGACTTAAAGGAGTTAAAAATTGAAATAGAAGTGTTGAGACTTAAAGGAGTCAAGAGTTGAAATAGAAGTGTTGAGACTTAAAGGAGTTAAGAGTTGAAATAGAAGTGTTGAGACTTAAAGGAGTTAAAAATTGAAATAGAAGTGTTGAGACTTAAAGGAGTTAAGAGTTGAAATAGAAGTGTTGAGACTTAAAGGAGTTAAAAATTGAAATAGAAGTGTTGAGACTTAAAGGAGTTTAAGAGTTGAAATAGAAGTGTTGAGACTTAAAGGAGTTAAAAATTGAAATAGAAGTGTTGAGACTTAAAGGAGTTAAGAGTTGAAATAGAAGTGTTGAGACTTAAAGGAGTTAAGAGTTGAAATAGAAGTGTTGAGACTTAAAGGAGTTAAAAATTGAAATAGAAGTGTTGAGACTTAAAGGAGTTAAAAATTGAAATAGAAGTGTTGAGACTTAAAGGAGTTAAAAATTGAAATAGAAGTGTTGAGACTTAAAGGAGTTAAGAGTTGAAATAGAAGTTTTGAGACTTAAAGGAGTTAAGAGTTGAAATAGAAGTGTTGAGACTTAAAGGAGTTAAGAGTTGAAATAGAAGTGTTGAGACTTAAAGGAGTTAAAGAGTTGAAATAGAAGTGTTGAGACTTAAAGGAGTTAAGAGTTGAAATAGAAGTGTTGAGACTTAAAGGAGTTAAGAGTTGAAATAGAAGTGTTGAGACTTAAAGGAGTTTAAAAATTGAAATAGAAGTGTTGAGACTTAAAGGAGTTAAAAATTGAAATAGAAGTGTTGAGACTTAAAGGAGTTAAGAGTTGAAATAGAAGTGTTGAGACTTAAAGGAGTTAAAAATTGAAATAGAAGTGTTGAGACTTAAAGGAGTTAAAAATTGAAATAGAAGTGTTGAGACTTAAAGGAGTTAAAGTTGAAATAGAAGTGTTGAGACTTAAAGGAGTTAAGAGTTGAAATAGAAGTGTTGAGACTTAAAGGAGTTAAGAGTTGAAATAGAAGTGTTGAGACTTAAAGGAGTTAAGAGTTGAAATAGAAGTGTTGAGACTTAAAGGAGTTAAGAGTTGAAATAGAAGTGTTGAGACTTAAAGGAGTTAAGAGTTGAAATAGAAGTGTTGAGACTTAAAGGAGTTTAAAAATTGAAATAGAAGTGTTGAGACTTAAAGGAGTTAAAAATTGAAATAGAAGTGTTGAGACTTAAAGGAGTTAAGAGTTGAAATAGAAGTGTTGAGACTTAAAGGAGTTAAGAGTTGAAATAGAAGTGTTGAGACTTAAAGGAGTTTAAAAATTGAAATAGAAGTGTTGAGACTTAAAGGAGTTAAAAATTGAAATAGAAGTGTTGAGACTTAAAGGAGTTAAAAATTGAAATAGAAGTGTTGAGACTTAAAGGAGTTAAAAATTGAAATAGAAGTGTTGAGACTTAAAGGAGTTAAGAGTTGAAATAGAAGTGTTGAGACTTAAAGGAGTTAAAAATTGAAATAGAAGTGTTGAGACTTAAAGGAGTTAAGAGTTGAAATAGAAGTGTTGAGACTTAAAGGAGTTAAGAGTTGAAATAGAAGTGTTGAGACTTAAAGGAGTTAAGAGTTGAAATAGAAGTGTTGAGACTTAAAGGAGTTAAAAATTGAAATAGAAGTGTTGAGACTTAAAGGAGTTAAGAGTTGAAATAGAAGTGTTGAGACACTTAAAGGAGTTAAGAGTTGAAATAGAAGTGTTGAGACTTAAAGGAGTTAAGAGTTGAAATAGAAGTGTTGAGACTTAAAGGAGTTAAAAATTGAAATAGAAGTGTTGAGACTTAAAGGAGTTAAAAATTGAAATAGAAGTGTTGAGACTTAAAGGAGTTAAAAATTGAAATAGAAGTGTTGAGACTTAAAGGAGTTAAAAATTGAAATAGAAGTGTTGAGACTTAAAGGAGTCAAGAGTTAAAATAGAAGTGTTGAGACTTAAAGGAGTCAAGAGTTGAAATAGAAGTGTTGAGACTTAAAGGAGTTAAGTTAAGAGTTAAAATAGAAGTGTTGAGACTTAAAGGAGTTAAGAGTTGAAATAGAAGTGTTGAGACTTAAAGGAGTTTAAGAGTTGAAATAGACGTGTTGAGACTTAAAGGAGTTAAGAGTTGAAATAGAAGTGTTGAGACTTAAAGGAGTTAAAAATTGAAATAGAAGTGTTGAGACTTAAAGGAGTTAAAAATTGAAATAGAAGTGTTGAGACTTAAAGGAGTTAAAAATTGAAATAGAAGTGTTGAGACTTAAAGGAGTTAAAAATTGAAATAGAAGTGTTGAGACTTAAAGGAGTTAAAAATTGAAATAGAAGTGTTGAGACTTAAAGGAGTTAAAAATTGAAATAGAAGTGTTGAGACTTAAAGGAGTTAAGAGTTGAAATAGAAGTGTTGAGACTTAAAGGAGTCAAGAGTTGAAATAGAAGTGTTGAGACTTAAAGGAGTTAAGAGTTGCTATAATTAATAATAGTGATATTCACTGTTATACAAGCTGAATTACCATAGCTTTCCATACACCATATCAATGATACTTGTTTTGCTCAGAATTTAACATGTTCCATTCTCTATGTTTTGTTTCAGGAAAGACAGTTTTTGACATATTCCAACTACTTTTTCACCCTTGTATTTGCCATTGAAATGCTTATCAAAGTACTAGCAAAAGGATTTGTCCTTGGCAAACATTCATATTGTAAGAGTGGTTGGAATGTGATGGATGGAGGTCTGGTCATCATATCGATCACTGATATTATCATTACATTGTCGGCAAATGCAAGTCCTAAAATCTTTGGTGTGCTACGTGTGCTCAGATTACTGAGAACACTCAGACCCCTCAGGTGAGTTAATAATGTGATCATAACATCGTTTTATCAGTGGTGGACAGTGAAAACTGGCTTTGAAGGTGCAAAAAAAAGTCTACTTCTTATCACTATCAAACTGACAAACATTGATAAAAAAACAACACTGGATCACTCTGATGTAGGTTCGTGCGACTCTTATCACTGTTTATGCCTGTGAAAGTTAGTCGCGTTGTAATATTAAATTTGAGTTGCTTATAGATTATTTTTGAATTTGGCACTAAAAATTGAATTTGATCATTAGTAGGCTTTAACATAGACCATCCACCATGAGTCTATGAATTCACCAATTTCATAAATTTTGTGACCTGAAACTTGATATGTACAAATGTAGGTGTCATTTGACAAGCAGATATAAGTTTGTTCAAGACAAGTTGATTGGGTCATTTCTATGCAAATTAGTTTTAAAATAGAATTTTTAGCACAACCAAACTCATAAGGTTGGAATGGCAAAGTGTCTGGCTGTCTCTGTCTGTCTGTCTGTGGATGTGTGTGTGTGTGTGTGTGTGTGTGTGTGTAAACAACTTAAAGTCAAAAACTGCTGGACTAATTGCCCTGATATTTGATGAAGACATTAAATTTGGTGTCTAGTTGCGAAAAAAAGGTATTTGATTCAGGTCAAAAAATGTCAGTTTTGGTCAAAAAACATAACTCAAAAACCTACTGGGCAGATTGGTGTGAAATTTGGTGGGAATGTTTCTAGGGGTGTGTAAATTATGATTTGTTCATGAAATGATGATTCCATCACTAATATGCAAATCAGGGCTAAAAATGTGTCTTTTTGGTCAAAAATCTTTAATTCCAAAACTACATAGCAGATTCGGCTGAAATTGAATGGGGATGCCTCTGGGGGTGTATAGATGAAGAAATATTAAGCATATAATACATATATCAATTGTGTTTCACAAAGATAATGGATTCTTAAACAAGTAAACAAACATTCAAAAAGTGTATGCAAATGTGCCTAGCAACAAGACCATGCCCATAGCAACAGTCAAATGATTGCATATACTGCAAAGATAACAACAGGGATTAATAGACATCTGAATAAACATTCCAAAAATGTGTGTAAATGTGCCTAGCAATGAGACCACGCCCATAGCAACAGCCAAATGATCACATATATTGCAAAGATAACGGATTTATAGACAACTGAATAGATATTCCAAAAGTGTATGCAAATGTGCCTAGCAACAAGACCACACCCATAGCAACAGCAAAACGATCACTTATATTGCAAAGATAACAAAAAGGATTAACAGACAAATGAATACTAAATAAATGTATGCAAAAATATGTAGCAACAAGACCGCGCAAATGAACAAATGAATGAACATTCAAAAAATGTATGCAGATATGTTCAGAACATGACCACACCCAAACAGCCAAATGATCGCATATATTGCATAGATAACAACAGGGCTGGAAAGGCAACTGGAAAATCATTCAGCAAATGAACACCTGTACCTAGTATGGATCAGCAGGTGGATAAACAATTTTAAAAACTGGACAGTTGTGCTACAGTGCCATTGGCGCTATTTTTCTCCATATAAATTACTTGTACATGCTTGTCAGGACAATTTCTTCGGTTTTATCTCATCTGACATAGCACTGAAGGTATCATGATGCCAAATCTACAAAGGCTCGCTAACTAGACATGTACAGTCCACGAATGTGTTTCAAATATAACAGCACAATGCTATTTGTCTCCTGTAAATGACACGATATCCAGCGTATCTCAATCGGCAGTAATTTATTTCAATGAATTATGGACTGAAGTATAAGAACTGATAAATACAATTTCCTGTTAAAAATGCATTTTGCAGAGATAGTAAAATGTTTGTTAACTTGAATAAATTTCTTGTCAGTTGAGTTTGTTCATCAGCCAGCATCTTGATGTCACACTTGGCTCACAGCTACAGTAAATGGGAAAGGGTTTCCTCGGACAGAAATATGGTACATAATGAAATGCGAACATTGTAATATTCATGCTAAAATGTGGCCAATTTGTTGTGCAATAAATGCCATATATATAATATAATAGGCGATACAAATCCCGATCTGACCAGGTACCGTAGCTAAGTATACTATAGTAACTTCAATATTAAAGTTCAAGATCATGTCGCACTACAGTTTTACAATTTGATCAAAATTTATGAGGTCATGTTTACGGAGCACACAGACATTGAGATATTCTATAAAAGTGGACAATGTGTAAACAACGTGATTTTTACACAACACGTCCAAATTTCCTTGGAAATCACTTGGTTTAAACATGAACCTATAATTATATAAATATATGGCTCAAAGTGGTCCCAAATAAACTCAAATGGTACTTGAATCACTTTTTCTTTAGATAAATCATTTTGCAGCCAAAATTTACATAATAGTGGGTGTCTCGAGATCTGTGGTGAAAATGATTAAAATGATTATTATGTCTGTTATATTTACACCTTGTCAATGATGAACAGCTGCTACACACACCTAGATCTAGATGCCAGTGGACATTTAGCATGATGTGATGTAACAAACAGGGAGCTTTCCCAGCATCCTTTTGCGGCAAACATTTCCAAAATGTCGGCACACAGTGAGGCTCAACATAGCAAAATTTTGACATTTTCAAGGTCACATAAGTTTAATATGTTTCATTTTATTTCTAAAATTCACATACATACCGGGTATTAGCTAAAAAGACAAAGTTGAGCTATCTAAAAGTGTAAATGTATTTGATTGGACCTTCCCTTTAAGGATCTGTAAATATCCAAATTATTTTTCATGTTCATTACTTTTGTTTTGGATCAAGTTTTCTATACTGCTGCCAGACAACTGCTTTTCACACCTAAATTTTAATCATAATCTGACATTGACCTTTAAGTTTGAACAACCTTGTGTGTATATAATGATTAATTTTTTTGATTGATTTACAGAGTGATAAGCCGAGCACCTGGTCTAAAATTAGTGGTACAAACCTTGTTATCTTCATTACGACCTATTGGTAACATTGTACTCATTTGTTGTACATTTTTTGTCATCTTTGGCATTCTGGGTGTTCAGGTGAGAATGACTGCAGTCATGTGATATCATTACAGGATGAACCCATTAACCAAACAAGTAGGGTTTGTTGCCAATATTTACAAGTGTGATAATGCACTCTTACATAACACCAAGGCAAAGCTAAGCTCAATGTTATATCAGTTTTATTGACCTATTATCAGTGTCATTGCACAGCTTTAGAGATGCAAACAATGTTTATTATTACCCGATTTGTAGCACTTGAATGGCTAATGGGTGAAAACCATCATGTTGTCATCTTTGGCATTCTGGGCATTCAGGTGACTGCAGTCATATTTGAAACGTGATACTGTCTCATAACAGCTCACATCGGTTTTATAAAATATAGACTTACAATTCATCTTAACATGTGGTCAAACATTGGTTTACAATTTTGCCGCCAATGTGTATCAACTCACCTCATTTTGATCAAACGTGTGTGTTATTTCTGTAAATCTCATGAACCCAGAGAGAAAACAGAGGAAAGCTTCCATTTACAGTCCTAGTTAGTTTAGAAAGCTTCTATTTACAGTCCTAGTTTGTTTGGAAAGCTTCCATTTACAGTCCTAGTTTGTTTAGAAAGCTTCCATTTACAGTCCTAGTTTGTTTAGAAAGCTTCCATTTACAGTCCTAGTTTGTTTAGAAAGCTTCCATTTACAGTCCTAGTTTGTTTAGAAAGCTTCCATTTACAGTCCTAGTTTGTTTAGAAAGCTTCCATTTACAGTCCTAGTTTGTTTAGAAAGCTTCCATTTACAGTCCTAGTTTGTTTAGAAAGCTTCCATTTACAGTCCTAGTTTGTTTGGAAAGCTTCCATTTACAGTCCTAGTTTGTTTGGAAAGCTTCCATTTACAGTCTTAGTTTGTTTGGAAAGCTTCCATTTACAGTCCTAGTTTGTTTGGAAAGCTTCCATTTACAGTCCTAGTTTGTTTGGAAAGCTTCCATTTACAGTCCTAGTTTGTTTAGAAAGCTTCCATTTACAGTCCTAGTTTGTTTGGAAAGCTTCCATTTACAGTCCTAGTTTGTTTGGAAAGCTTCCATTTACAGTCCTAGTTTGTTTAGAAAGCTTCCATTTACAGTCCTAGTTTGTTTAGAAAGCTTCCATTTACAGTCCTAGTTTGTTTAGAAAGCTTCCATTTACAGTCCTAGTTTGTTTAGAAAGCTTCCATTTACAGTCCTAGTTTGGAAAGCTTCCATTTACAGTCCTAGTTTGTTTGGAAAGCTTCCATTTACAGTCCTAGTTTGTTTAGAAAGCTTCCATTTACAGTCCTAGTTTGTTTGGAAAGCTTCCATTTACAGTCCTAGTTTGTTTAGAAAGCTTCCATTTACAGTCTTAGTTTGTTTGGAAAGCTTCCATTTACAGTCCTAGTTTGTTTGGAAAGCTTCCATTTACAGTCTTAGTTTGTTTGGAAAGCTTCCATTTACAGTCCTAGTTTGTTTGGAAAGCTTCCATTTACAGTCCTAGTTTGTTTGGAAAGCTTCCATTTACAGTCCTAGTTTGTTTGGAAAGCTTCCATTTACAGTCCTAGTTTGTTTGGAAAGCTTCCATTTACAGTCCTAGTTTGTTTGGAAAGCTTCCATTTACAGTCCTAGTTTGTTTGGAAAGCTTCCATTTACAGTCCTAGTTTGCTTGGAAAGCTTCCATTTACAGTCCTAGTTTGTTTAGAAAGCTTCCATTTACAGTCCTAGTTTGTTTAGAAAGCTTCCATTTACAGTCCTAGTTTGTTTAGAAAGCTTCCATTTACAGTCCTAGTTTGTTTAGAAAGCTTCCATTTACAGTCCTAGTTTGTTTAGAAAGCTTCCATTTACAGTCCTAGTTTGTTTAGAAAGCTTCCATTTACAGTCCTAGTTTGTTTAGAAAGCTTCCATTTACAGTCCTAGTTTGTTTAGAAAGCTTCCATTTACAGTCCTAGTTTGTTGTGTTGATTTGATTTCCCAGCAAGACCCTCTAACTATTTCTCTTTTTATTTAGTTATTTAAAGGTACATTCTATCACTGTATTGGCAATGACATCAGACATATCAAAAACAAAACACAGTGTTTATCATATCAAAGCAACAATTGGGTTAACCAGAGGTACAACTTTGACAATCTAGGACAAGTAAGTTTTACACACAGATTCTAATGTTATCCAGTAAGGCTGCTTCTCATTTTTAGCACAACTAAACTGATAAGTTTCAGTAGTGCTATAGGCATGTCAAAGTGTCTGTCTGGATGTCTGTGTGTGTGTGTGTGTGTGTGTGTGTGTGTGTGTGTGTGTGTGTGTGTGTGTGTGTGTAAACAACTTAAAGTCAAAAACTGCTGGACCGATTTCCATGATATTTGGTGGATATATTACCTTGGATGTCTAGTTGGGAAATTGTTCAAATCAAAATGATCTTGCCACCAGTGTGTGATTTGGGTCAAAAAGAGGTGGTTAGATTAAGAATTTTTCATAACATGATGATCCCATAAGTGATATGCAAATTAGGTATATAAATGTGTCTTTTTGGTCAAAAATCTTTAATGAAAGTCAATAGACAATTAGATGGATCCTATTTCGTCGATTGAATTTGTTTCATTCTACATGTACGACATTCGACGCAAGCTCTGAGTACTCCCAGAACACACTGTGCTTTCCAGCCATGTGACTTTGTTTTGAAGCGATCATGTTTACAATCAGAAATATACTGCTTATAGCAATCTAGGTGTATGAACGATGTTCACATAGGCAGAGATCCCTGTAAATTCAGTATATTTACTAGTATTTTTTGTGTTCTCTTTGTTAAAATGCTACCCAAATGAATTTCCACAGGGTTAAGGTACTCCGGCAACGATCGCTGGCCCACAGATCTGTAACATACATTGTTGACTTCACAGGCCATTCCTATTGAAATTTGCTGTTCAATTTTCATGACACTTTGAGTACAGACTTAAAAATACCTAGTAAATCGATGTATGAAAAAAATATTGCTTGGTGGAAGCAAAAGTCTTGACAAAGAAAGAAAGCTTATGTGCCAGGTAAATCAAAAGTTCTAAGCAGGGCCCCGAGGCCCTCTGGAACTAATAACAGTATTTCAGATAATACCGTGATGTCAGCATACTACCTGTTTCAAAATGCTGCATGCGTTGCTTCTTTTGCCGATTTTGACAGGACCAGGGTACCTCTGAACATTTCTTGGGTTATGAAGGCTCTATAATTAATGTTGGAATTAGGAAGTGTCAAATATTTTGGTAGGTAAGGTTTAATTAGCAGAAACATCAACTTAACTTTGGGATGCAGATCTCAATCGGTAGGGTTTTCTTCCAGTTAAACATCAGAATGACAAAAAGCACAAAAACAGAAAATAACCCCTCAAAGTCATAACAAAAGCTACAATTATTGTAGCTTTGCTGGCCTGTGTAGGTTGACAACATCGTAAAGTGAATACCCTCAAAAACTTTTTGTTTTTCTAAAAGATCTTGAACAAAGTTTGGTAAGTTGAGTTGTAAGACTGTTCCGACAGTGTTCGGAATGTTTATTGAATTGTTTAATTTGAATCAAAATGTCACAAATGACAGGATTTCTGATCATATGGTGTGATCATGATTGTGTATTCAATCATAGACAGTGTATGATTCCATGTAGCCTGTAGGTTGACATTGTAAGGTACAGTTGATAGACAGTCTGTGATTCCATGTAGCCTGTAGGTTGACATTGTAACATACAGTTACTAGACAGTCTATGATTCCATGTAGCCTGTAGGTTGACATTGTAACATACAGTTACTAGACAGTCTATGATTCCATGTAGCCTGTAGGTTGACATTGTAATGTACAGTTGATAGACAGTCTATGATTCCATGTAGCCTGTAGGTTAACATTGTAATGTACAGTTGATAAACAGTCTATGATTCCATGTAGCCTGTAGGTTGACATTGTAATGTACAGTTGATAGACAGTCTATGATTCCATGTATAACCTGTAGGTGGACATTGTAATGTACAGTTGATAGACAGTCTATGATTCCATGTAGCCTGTAGGTTAACATTGTAATGTACAGTTGATAGACAGTCTGTGATTCCATGTAGCCTGTATGAGCATGTAATGATCTCATCAGCAATATGCAAATTAAGTGTAAAAATGTGAATTTTGGTCAAAAACGTACATCTCAAAAAGTACTTGGTTGATGGGGCTGAAATTTGGTGAGATGTTTCTAGAAAGGTTATTAGTCCCCGCCGGACGAAGTCCGGGACGGGGACTTATGGATTGGGTTCCGTCTGTCCGTGCGTCCGTGCGTCCGTCCGTCCGTCAGTCCGTCTGTCCGTCCGCAGCTGTTTCTTTAGAGATGCCTGGACCGATGTTTTTCAAACTTGGTACAGGGGCAACATACAATGGCATACATATGCACGTCAATTTGTTTCATGATACGATCCAATATGGCCACCTAGCAGCCATTTTGTTTGCAAATTTTCCCTGTCTAAAGCCATAACTCATACATGCTTGAACAGATCTCATTCAAAGTTGGTATTAGGACAGTGTTCTATGACATACATGTGCACATTCATTGTTGTCATGATACGATCCAATATGGCCGCCTAGCAGCCATTTTGTTTGTGAATTTTCCATGTCCAAAGCCATAACTCAGACATGCTTGAACAGATCTCATTCAAAGTTGGTATTAGGACAGTGTTCTATGACATACATGTGCATATCCATTTTCTTCGTGATACGATCCCCCATACCCGACCCATCCTTTATTGTTTTAGGCATGTTCCATGTCCAAAGCAGACACAACATATCTATAAGTCTGTTTGATTTTGGTTTACAAGTGTTGTTGCATGATCAGAGTAGTGATAATTCCTTAAAACCCTATCATAGCGGGGACTATGTCATTCTCAATGACTTGTTCTCCAGGTGTTGCCAAACGATTGTGTTATTGCAAAGATAACGGATTCATAGACAAGTGAACAAACATTTAAACAGTCTCGGTAACAGGACAACTGACCCCGAAGGACAACTGCCCCCCGAACTACTGCCCCCGAACGAAAAAAAAGCTAGTATTACAGATGAACGGGTTTGTCATTCATGGGGTTTTTTTGTGGGTATGGATAGTACTTAATGTGCATAAGCTTGGTTTGTGATCTGAGGCCTAAGTAACACTGTTCTGCTACATGGGGACATGTGAATATATATCATACACAAACACAAACACAAAGTCATTTTTTTACTGGAAAAGATTTATTTATTATCAGTTCAATACAAAATATACAGGTAACAAGATAGAAAACGAGTCAAAGTAGAAAAAAATATTGAGACTCAGAATGTACATGTATATCAGAATTCATGTAAGACTTTGGTGACAGTAAATGGTGACTCGGCTCGGTTTATCATGATCAGCCAGTGTTTAAAACTGTAAATTGTGGGCTATTCCCGAAAGAAAATCTAGCACGTGATGATTTTCAAAAGCTTGCACTATTACATGGATTCTGGCTGCAGAATCCTGATACTGTCAACGTTGTGGTTGCGCTGATTCAACGGCAATCATCAGATGACGACGTTGTTTAGTGCCTGTTCACATTTCAGAATATTGAGAAATCGCCATATATTTGGGTGATGAGAGGCAACGTTGGCTTGCATTCTGCGGTGCCATCTCTCTATATTGTTGTTGGTTCTTGGTAACTCGTCGTTGACTCAACTATTCATGTTCCACATTGTAATTGGGAAACGTGGGGTCGTCACCCATTGCGTCTTGGTCTTCCAATGTAGTTACTTTCAAAATAATCAACTACCTGCTCAGCATCATCTGGCATATTCTGAGCTAATGTCTCAAACGTATCAATCACTTCATCTTCAGGCACATATGCAATGGCGGGCAACATGCGAACAGACAGGGCGAAATCGGTATCGGATTGGTACAAGGTTTGAAGTCCTTGTGATATAACTTTGCGATATATGTTCTGGGACAAATGGTAGAAACAGCCTTTAACTGTAGCACGTGGATAAACGGCTTCCATGGCATTTTTGGTAGCTTGTTCATAGTCTATGAGAATTGTTTGTGGATCCAGGTTAGGGTTTAAAACACGTAGCTGACGAAAAACTTCGTTGTAAGTTGCTTGTCTGGTAACAAGGCATATACGCAGGGAATAACATGACCCGAGTTAAGTGAATGGACAGTATATAGTTGATAGAAGAGTTCAGGAACTACTTTAAATGTACCATCTGCACACCAGTCGCCTGAATTCTCAAGAAGTCGCATATTCTGAGCCGTTGAGAAAATTAAAATACGTCGATCACTGGGTATGTTGTCATAAAGTAAAAATGCTTCTCCATCGCTGGTTCTCTGTAATGAAGAAAATGTCACATATCAGTATACATCAGGCCAGAAAAAAATAGCTGTTCAACGGGGAACCTAACCCGTCACATTGGGGAGGTACTCAATTTCCATTGTGTCAGTTATACAATTTGGAATGGACTCGTGTGTATTCTTAAATGTATCATTCATAAAATATAAAGAAATCCACACAATTAAGTGTGCATTTACCGACATGTGAAGCCCGCATGAAGATATATTTCCCATTACCAAAAAAAACCACAAAAAAACTTGAAGAAAAGGGGGTGTTTTTCAAACAATCTCCCATATCAGCTGAAAATTGGTAATGAACATAGTTCTGTGGCTTGAGTACGAAGGCAATCTTTTTCAAAGGTAAATTTTCATAGGTATACACATTAAATTGATAATTAAAAGCCTCAGGCCTGTCACTGCATGTTATGTGGATACCCGAGCCCCGCGCCGGTCAGGAGCAAATCTTGGGGGGCCGAGTCTCCTGACCTGTCAGGAGACACTCCATAAAAATAGACGATAAGTGATCAGCTATCTGACGCATGAAAGACTTGCCCATTAATTCTAAAAAAATGACATGACGTACCTTATATTCCTCTGGAATTTCCAGTTCTGCTATATTTGAAGGAACAGGATGTGGTGAACCAGCAGCTTGCTTGTCACGTCTAATACACCGATGAATATGACGAATAGGTGGAAGTTGTGTGGCAGAACCTTCTCATATAGTCTCCGCAACCTGGGTGATGATTTGTTGTGCTGTCTCCTCTGTTTCAGTCACCTTCCTCTTAACTTGCTGCTTGACTCTAAGAACTTCTATGCGTTGAACATCTGCAGCATGGATGTGTTCATTTACCATACCAATTACTTCATCGTCACAAACTTTTACTTTGGCCTTACAGTTGAAATGTCGACGCCTCTCGCATTCGTATGAAACGACCCGGTTTGCTAAATCTTTCTGTTTCATATAGACATGGCCATCATAAATCAATTTGTTTTTACCTCTCTGACAAGACGATACAGAACACTATGACTATGTTGGTGACTGGCAAGCAATATATATCATTTCAGTGTGAAAAATAAAATAGTGTGTGAATTACCGTGGTAAGTTAAACTTTTATAATTGTCCTAACAATTATCACAGATGACAATAGAGTAGAACGTTCAAATGTGAGTATAAATTATGTGAATCACGGCGGTAAGTTAAAGCATCATGCCGACTTTTATAACAATTATCACAGATAACAATAGAGTAAAACGTTCAAATGTGAGTATAAATTATGTGAATTATGGCAGTAAGTTAAAGCATCATGTCGACTTTTATAACAATAATCACAGATGACAATAGAGTAGCACATGCAAATGTGAGTATTAATTATGTGAATTATGGCAGTAAGTTAAAGCATCATGTCGACTTTTATAACAATAATCACAGATGACAATAGAGTAGCACATGCAAATGTGAGTATTAATTATGTGAATTATGGCAGTAAGTTAAAGCATCATGTCGACTTTTATAACAATAATCACAGATGACAATAGAGTAGCACATGCAAATGTGAGTATAAATTATGTGAATTATGGCAGTAAGTTAAAGCATCATGCCGACTTTTATAACAATAATCACAGATGACAATAGAGTAAAATTTGCAAATGTGAGTATAAATTATGTGAATTATGGCAGTAAGTTAAAGCATCATGTCGACTTTTATAACAATTATCACAGATAACAATAGAGTATAACGTGCAAATGTGAGTATAAATAAATTGATTGATTGATTGATGGATTTTTATTACCTGTACAAGAAATAATTTCAGACCACTTGAAAAAGATATATATATACAAAATTTATACAGGTAATGGGAGTCAGAAAATAGCTTTGCTAATCAAGTCTGACCCCTCACATTAATGGTTAATAGTTAAACATTCACGGGTGTTACTAAACGCACCCCCACCCCCCAATTATCTGGGGGGCAGTTGTCCTTTGGGGGCAATTGTCGGGGGGGGGGGGGGGGGGGGGGGGGCAGTTGTCCAGGGGGCAGTTGTCCTAGAATCAAAAGTGTATGCATATATGTCTAGCAACAAGACCACGTCCATAGCAACAGCCAAACGATGGTGTGTATGGTAAAGGTAACAACAGGGCTGAACAGGCAACTGGATATTCAGCAAATGAACTTCTATACCTAGCATGGATCAGCATGTAGATAAATATTTTTTTAAAGTTTACAGTCATGCTACAACACCATTGGCACTATTTTTATGATGGCCATAGAGGGTGCCATTAAAAAGAATTATGGTCAGCTATTCCATGTATATACATGTAGGGTTGGTCAGGTCATTGTAAGATAGCAATAAAATGGGCAACCCTAATGCATTGGCAGGTCATACTACTAACCCTTTGATAGCACAGACAGAATTTAGTGTTCTTTCTCTAATTGCACCAAGTATCATCTAGTTACTATAGTAACCAGAAGATATTGTAGGTGAGTCATTGTTGTATATTTCTATTTTGCAGGCATTGATGGCATTGTTTGTGTTAGCATCAAAAGATGGATGGGTGGAAATAATGTATAATGGATTAGATGCACGGGGAATTGACTTACAGGTAAAGACCATTTTGTTATCCTTATAATGCAAACAAAAAGTACATCAGACATTTCTATTCAGTTCAATTCAAATCTTTATTTTTATTGTCCATTAATAGCAAAATGTGCAATGGAAAATTTCCTTTTGGCATCTCAGAAATCCCAATATACAAATAAAACACTATCACAGACAATACACACATCCAAACAGACAAATGTACAATAATACTACATAGATCTATAAAATATATGCAAGACTAAAATCCTATCACAGTTATTACAATTCAGTGAATCCAGAGTTTAAAATGGAAATAGCTGATGGAATGAAAGACTTCTTGTAGCAATTTTTCCTTGCAAGGGGAACTTTGAGTCACTGACCTGATGGTAGAGTTTGGATCTGAGAATGTAGTGGGTGTGATTGATCCTTGAAAATTTGAATACCTTTTCATTTCAATGACTGATGGTAGAGTTGTTTCTGCTTGAACCAATAATCCTTCCCGCCTGGCTGACGACTTGCAGCAACTTTTTTCTGTCTTTAACAGAGATTTCCATTCCAGGATACAATATTAAATGTCAAAACACTTTTGATTAGTGAGCAATACACTGATGCTAAAATATTCTTACCTATGTTAAAACTATTGAGCTTACGAAGCAGATAAAGGTGCTGTTATGCTTTTTCTTAAAAACATAATCTACATTATCTGTAAAACTTAGATTGGAAGCTAGGATGGTACCAAGATATTTAAAAATATGTACTTTCTCCACATCATCTCCGTTTATGGAGAGAGCATGACAGAGGGATGTGTTTTGTTTCTGTCCCCTGATCATGCACATCTCCTTCGTTTTCCTAACATTCAGTTCAAGTAAACTCTTCTCAAACCAGGATATTAGGGTATTCACATATAGAAAATATTTACCAAGTGAAAGTTCATCTTTTAAGTGGGTGACCAGCACCATGTCATCTGCAAATTTGATTAAGGTAAGAATAGTATTGTTACACATAAGTATGTTCATGTACGCAGGGAAAAGGACGGGACAAGACATATCCCTGAGGAGCACCCATATTCACTAATTCATTGGAGAAATGACTTTGCACACTAACACGCTGAGGCCAATTGCTTAGGAACGCTTTGATCCAGAGTATTAACACTGTGTTGGTGTGCCCATCAAGTAAACCTTTCAATAGTATTTTTAGCACAACTGAACTGATAAGGTTCATAGTGCTATAGGCATCGCTAAGTGTCTGTCTGTCTGTGTGTATGGATGTGTCTGTGTGTGTGTGTGTGTGTGTGTGTGTGTGTGTGTGTGTGTGTGTGTGTGTGTGTGTGTGTGAACAACTTAAAGTCAAAAACTGCTGGACCGATTACTTTGATAATTGGTGGTCATGTTACTTTAGGTGTCTAGTTGGGAAATTGTTCAAATCAAAATGATCGCATCACAGGTGTGTGATTTGGGTCAAAAAATGTGATTTTTGGTCAAAAAACTTAAACTCAGAAACTACTGGGCAGATTGGTGCGAAATTTGGTGGGAACATTCTTAAGGGGGTGTAAAGTAAGATTTGTTCATGACATGATGATCTCATCAGTAATATGCAAATTAGGTGTAAAAATGTGAATTTTGTTCAAAAATTTATCTCAAAAAGTACTTGGTCAATGAGACTGAAACTTGGTGAGATGTATCTAGAAGTGTTATTCTGTAGATTTTCTTCAAAATATATTGACACAATTGGCCCTAGCAACCATGACCACACCCTTAGCAACAACCGAAAGGCAGTATATTTTGGTCAAATAACAACATCATCTGGTAGGCGAGTAAACATTCAAAAAAGTATGCAAATATTCCTAGCAACTATGACCACGCCCATAGCAACCGCCAAATGGTCGTGTATATCGCAAAGATGGTTGGATAGGCAACTCGATAGTCATTCAGCAAATGAACACCTATTGTTAGCATGGACTATCATAAACATTTTTAAAACTGTACAGTTGTGCTACAATGCCATTGGCGGTATTTTAACTTATTAAAACTAAAAGCTATATTAGTAATATTTTCAGGACAGGTGCACTTTGGTATCGCAAATGTATGTACCAAGTTATAATGAATCTGAAGCGTGCATTCTTGAGATATAGCCTAATTACCGAAAACCATTAATTACGTAAATTGCTCTTTAATATTCACAGGATTTTTACCAAAACCTAATCAAGTCTTGCCATTACCCTACGGAGTACGTCTTCAAAATTTTGTTTGAATTGAGCAAGCCGTTATAGAGAAAACGATGACACAGACAGACAGACACACACACACACACACACACACACACACACACACACACACACACACACACACACACACAGACTTCCACCCACTAAATACATCTCTTCCTTACGGAACAAAAATTGTATGTAAATTTGCCTAGCAACAATACCACACTCATATCATCAGCCAAATGATCATGTATATTGCAAAGATAATATCAGGAATTCATAAACAGGTGAACATAAACATTCAAAAATGTATGCAAATATATCTAGCAACATGACCACGTCCATAGCAACAGCCAAATGATCGTGTATATCGCAAAGATAGCAACATGGTTGGATAGGCAACTGGATTCAGCAAATGAACACATATTGTTAGCATGGACTAGCATATGGATAAACATTTCTAAAAACTGTACAGTTGTGCTACAACGCCATTGGTGGTATTTTTAATTAATTTCTTGCTTTAATAAATATACTGTTACAGTAACAATCATTTGCTGTTTTTTTTGTTTATGTATTTACTTATTTATTTATTTATTTACTTGTTTTATTTTGTCTTCAACAGCCGGTCAGAAACTACAATGAATGGTTGATTTTGTATTTCATCTCGTTCCTTCTCATCGTTGGATTCTTTGTACTCAACATGTTTGTTGGTGTTGTAGTTGAAAATTTCCACAAGTGCCGTGAAGAGCAGGCAGCAGAGGAGATGAGACGCAAGATGGAAAAACGTCAGCGGAAACTAGAGAAAGCTAGACAACGTATGGCAAATCAACTTTCTTCTGGAGGCTCATCCGGTCGGTACTGTTAAAGTTGCTTTGCTATGGTTGTACATTGCAAGACTTGTGTTGAAAATTATCAAAACTATGCCATACTCATGCTTCCAGATCAAATAAAAATTCAAACATTCATTTTTTTATTTTTTTTAAGTTGTTACTGTTTTACACACCCAGATTGAGTATAATATTAATCCGAAAAGGATCTCCATAGAATCACTAAGAACAAATTGAATTTCCAAATACTCAGATTGTTTTTTAATATCTCATAACCATACAAGCCTTGCAATGTATAGTGTGTATTCTGTTTCATTTCTATTACAATGTTATTATATGTAAAGCTGACAAAATCCCTGCAAAAAAAGATGATAACTTCCACCGCATGATATCCCACAAATCTTTCCTTTAATTGTAACTCTTAAATCTTATCAAGTCTCTTCCCATTTATTCAAACTCTTAAACGCACACCTGCCAGACGCTCAATTAAAAGTTTGTAATTTTTTCATGTTTTAGCACAACTCAACTGATAAGGTTCAGTAGTGCTATAGGCATGGCAAATTGTCTGTGTATGGTGTGTGTGTGTTTGTTTGTGTGTGTGTGTGTGTGTGTGTGTGTCTGTGTGTGTGTGCGTGTGGGTGTGTGTGTGTGTGTGTGTATGTGTGTGTGTGTGTGTGTGTGTGTGTGTGTGTGTGTGTGTGTGTGTGTGTGTGTGTGTGTGTGTGTGTGTGTGTGTGTGTGTGTGTGAACAACTTAAAAGTCAAAAACCACTAGACCGATTGCCATGATATTTGGTGGGTATATTACCTAGGGTGCGTAGTTGGGAAATTGTTCAAGTCATAATGATTTTACCGCCGGTGTGTCTTCTTGGTGAAAAACCTATAATTCAAAAACTACTAAGCAGATTGGGCTAAAATTTGGTTGGAATGTTTTTCAAGGTGTTTATGTTCATGACCTGATGATCCCATCAGTGATATGCAAATTGGGGCTAAAAATGTATGTTTTGGGTCAAAAATCTATAATTCCAAAATTATTGAGCAGATTGGGTTGAAATATGGTTGGAACGTTCTTAGTGGAGTTTAGATTAAGAATTGTTCATGACATGATGATCCGTGATATGCAAATTAGGGATAAAATGTGTCTTTTGGTCAAAAATCTATAATTCCAAAACTACTCAGCAGATTAGTGTGACATTTGTTGGGAGCATTATTAGAGGTGTTTAGATTGATAATCGTTCATGACATGATGATCCCATCAGTGATATGCAAATTAGATCTAAAAATGTGTCTTTTTTTGTCAAAAATATATAGTTTCAAACTACTGAGAATATTGGGCAGAAATTTAATGGGAATGCATCTGGGGATATGTAGATGAAGCTGTATTCATAAAATGATCCCATCAGCGATATGCAAATTAAGTCTAAAAATCTCAATTTTGTTAAAAATTACATCGTGAAACTGCATGGTGAATGGGTTGAAACTTGATGGGGATGTTTCTGGAGGTATTATTCTGCAGATATTGTTGAAAACATTTGGACTCAATTGGTCTTAGCAGCCATGACCACCCTCAGCAACAGTGAAATGATGATGCATATTACAAAGATAACAACAGGGGGGTAGGTAAATGACTAAAGAATCAAAAAATGTATGCAAATATGCCAAGCAACAGGACCACGCCCATAGCAACAGCTAAATGATGGTTTATATTGCAAAGATGAAAAGTGGGAAGGGTAGGCAAGTTAATAAAGATTCCAAAAATGTATGCAAATATCCCTAGCAACAGGACCATGTCCATAGCAACAGCTAAATACAGCTGTACTACAGTGCCATTGATGCTATTTTTAGACAGATTTTTTGCAAATATTTGTTACGACTTGGTACACTTCAATGTATTTTTTATTTACATTTGTGAAAGTAAAGTTTTTAATGTACATTGTAACTTTCATTCTTGTCTATGAATTTTCTGTGTAAAAATATCTCAATATTTTTTGAATTTTTTATCTTTACAATAATCTTTTTTTGACTTTTTATAGTGTATGTAGTTTTTTCCTACAAACTAACCATTTTTAGCACAACTCAACTGATAAGATTCAGTAGTGCTATAGGCATGGCAAAGTGTCTGTCTGTCTGTCCATCTGTGTGTGTGTGTGTGGATGTGTGTGTGTGTGTGTGTGTGTGTGTGTGTGTGTGTGTGTGTGTGTGTGTGTGTGTGTGTGTGTGTGAACAACTTAAATTCAAAAACCACTAGACCGATTGCCGTAATATTTGGTGGGTGTATTACCTTAAGTGTCTAGTTAGGAAATTGTTCAAATCAAAATTATCTCACCACCTTTGTGTGATTTGGGTCAAAAAATATGATTTTTGGTCAAAAAACGTAAAATAAAAAACTACTGGGCAAATCGGTCTGAAATTTGGTGGAAACATTCTTAAGGGTGTTTAAATTAAGAATCATTCACGACATGATGATCCCATCAGTGATATGGAATTTAGGGCTAAAAATGTGTTTTTTTGGTGAAAAATCTTTAATTCCAAAACTACTCAGCAGATTGGGCTGAAATTTAATGGGGTTGCATCTGGAGGTGTATAGATGAAGAAATATAAAGCATATTATGATCTCATCAGTGATATGCAAATTAGGTGTAAAAATGTGAATTTTGGTCAAAAACTTGTAAATCAAAAAGTACGTGGTCAATGAGACTGAAACTTGGTAAGATGTTCTGGAAATGTTATTCTGCAGATTTTCATCAAAAAGATTTTTAACACAGTTGGCCCTAGCAACCATGACCACACCCTTAGCAACAACCAAATGGCAGTATATGTTGATTAAATAACAACATCATCTGATAGGCAAGGCAAAAAAAAATGTATGCAAATATCCTAGCAACCATGACCACGCCCATAGCAACACTCAAATGGTGTATTTCACTAAGATAATAACAGGGATTTGTAGACAAGTGAACCAACATTCAAAAAGTGTATGCAAACATGCCTAGCAACAAGACCACGCCCATGGCAACAGCCAAATGATCACAGATATTGCAAAGATAACAACAGGGATTAATAGACAATTAAATAAACATTCAAGAAATGTATGTAAATGTGCATAGCAACAAGACCACACCCATACCAACAGCTAAATGGTCACATATATTGTAAAAATAACAACAGGGATTAATAGACAAATGAGTAAACATTCAAAAAATGTATGTAAATGTGCCTAGCAACAAGACCATGCCCATAGCAACAGCCAAATGATCACATATATTGCAGATAACAGGGATTAATAGACAAATGAACAAACATTCAAAAAATGTATGCAAATATACCTAGCAACAAGACCACAGCCATAGCAACAGCCAAATGATCGTGCATATTGCAACGATAACAACAGGGTTGGATAGGCAACTGGATAATAATGCAGCAAATGAACACCTATACCTAGCATGGATCAGCATGTGGGTAAACATTATAAAAAAAACTGTACAGTTGTGCTACAACGCCATTGATGCTATTTTTGTAGATTGTTCTGACTCCTTGGACTTTTTCTCTTCAAGTTTTTAGCTCCGCTGTCAGGGTTGGGTTGATTCTTCATCGTCGTTCGTCCGTCCGTCAACTTTACTACTTTTATCTTCTCCAAAACTACTTGGTCATTTGACCAGAAATTTGTTGTATACGTGTCATTTGATGAGCAGATATAACTTTGTTCAAGACTAGTTGATTGGGTCATTTTTATGCAAATTAGTCTAAAAATAGAATTTTTGGTAAAAATGCTTCAAACATCTTCTCCAAAACTGCTGGGCCAATTGAGTTGAATAAAAAAAAAACAGTGGAGCTATTCTGACCGATAGGTCACTTGTTTCGAGATTAAATATCTTTTTTGGACTATGTCTTTTTTTCTCTGAAGCTTGTTCTTGGATTAAATGTTTAGGTGATATTAGCTTCTATGTCTGCAAGGCATGGAGTAGATTCTGGTTTGCTGTGTGCTAGAAATCCTCTACAACATTGTAGCATGTCAACATCATTTATATCATATATCATATACTAATAATTCATTGCATGTCTTTCCCACTAAGGAATCATGCTGCAATAATATAACAAAAATGTAATAATATGCACTCTCTAATTTTTATATAAGCTAAAGAAAAGAATGTAATTAAAAAGTGTAATAATTAACCAAATAACCCAGCATGCATTTTCTTACCCATCATGCATCATAATATGGTTGCATGCAACTTACAAACATTGTGGAATACAAATGAACAGAATTATACAGAGTAGCCAGCAGTATGGCCTGGATGTGTTTTTTCATTAGGGGTTTCCTAAACTCATTTTCAGGATTCTAGTCCTCAATATCATCTTCGTTTTCACATAATATTCATGTTTTCTTTGAAGTCACTGACTCTGCTAATATCAGAAATCCATACTTTAGACATTTTTACCTCCCGTAAGGGTATGGGAGGTATTAAAAGGGGGATGTCTGTCTGTGTGTCTGTCATATGTCCGTCTCTCTGTGTGTGTGTGTGTGTGTGTGTGTTTGTGTGACTGTCTGTCTGTCTGTGTCATAATTTTCTTTAAAATGGCTGGATCAATTACAATGAAATTTGATGCAAATAATGTTTTAGGTAATGGCTAGACCTAATTAGTTTTGAGCTTCATTACTAGATGATCAAACGTGTTGTGTGAATTGACCATTCACTACATGCTCTGAGGTGAACATCGTTTACAGGTACTGTTACATGTAAGACATCGTTCAAGAATAAACAAATCTCTTGGTGTATACCAAGTTCACAGTTCTCTTCAGCGATATAAAATTTGGATCAAACGCTTTTGCAACTGTGTCGCTGTCAAGTTGAAAATTAACACTGTCATTCATGTCATGGAACCTAGTTTGTGCACTGCAGTACTGTATTTATGATTGGATATCGATGTTTATGGAGAGTGCTGTTATTGGCGATATCCAATCACTTTTACGGAAGGTAGTTAGAAAAAATTTATTTGGTCCTCAATTCTCCTACATGGCGTCAGAAATCGGTTGATATCTTTGGTAGGCATGGTCCAATTGTAACAACGACATGATTTATTAGAAGTTTATTAAATTTGGGAACTAGGAAGGGACAGAAGGTAAAATTTTCGAAATGTTTGCTGAGTAATACGGCTGGTTGAAAGTACATGTTGGCATATGGTAATGTTCTGTTGCAAACCTTGTCTATATCTCGCGGTGAGTGGACTTGCGTGATCATAGAAACAAGTGTTATTTTACCCCTTTCATATACAAATTGGCTAAGCATGGCAATATTATCGATATTATCGACATTTTAATGTATTCTGATAGAAAACATTCTGATACGTATCTCGGGAAACAAGACTCAGATAACGGCTCTAACAGAGATTCGTTCAGAATTCGTTCTAGCTCAGAGCGCATATTTCTAAAGAGTGATGACCATAGAAAATCGAAAGCCCAGAAAGATAACATTAAACCACTGTACAGAGTATTGTTGCATATTGTAAATGTTTTCTTGCGATATTTTGGAAGTGTAAGCTGTGTATGTGTATACGGAGTGTGGAAGAATGCCAAGTGTACATGTACATGTAAACATTTGTATTTCTGTAATACTTGTAATGTGCATGCAAACTAGGAAAAGAGCATAATGGGCATAATTAATGATTGTATAAATAGGGCTACACATGCAATGAAATCATAGAATAAAATGAAGCTGATTACAGAGTTTGAATTAAGTTTGACGAATAAATGGTAAACTGGAACCAACTGCTGCACCAAATTCAATGAAACTTGCTACATCTATGGATCATACAAAGATATACGGGAGCATTTTCAGTTCATCTCTGGTTTGATATTTAACTTTTTGTTGGATATTTAAATTTTTGTTGGATATTTAAAGATATTTGTCAAAATTTACTAACAGTCTTATTGTACTTGACAGATTTTGCTGATAAAGTGAAAGACATGGTTTGTGTGTTTGTTCAAATTCACATTATTTGCTCCTCCTATCCATACTATGTTAGGTATCTTCAATTTCTCTCAAGTCTGTTGCATGGCCTGTTTTCTCTCATTCATGTTTTAATTTAACTAGATTTCCTTTTGTGTTTTTTTTTATTGATCTCGAATCTACAGGAGCTCAGGAGACCCCGTACTATGCTCAGTATACTAGACCTCGAATGATGATACACAATGTCATCATCAACAAATATTTTGATCTAGTTATTGCAGCAATTATTGGTTTAAACGTGATCAGTATGGCATTAGAATTCTACAGTATGCCTCTAGTAAGTCAAAGATTTATTGTATATTGTATAAATTGGGTTCTGAAATGTTTCTGAAAGTCACTGTTCAGACAGACACAATATTCCTGAAGATTCTGCATTTACATCAACATTGATGTTTGATTTGGTTTGGTTCAATTTGTACTCATTCTTTTAATTTGGAAACACTACAACCCAAATTGCAAAAATAATACAGCCGCCAGCATCAGACTGCACAAACAGAACCTGTTACAAGCAGGGAAAGTAAACAGTCAAATGAATTGGATTAATAACACTTGGCACAGCATGCAGGAACAGCAAAGACTTTATGGTTTGATAAGAACAGTTTTATGGCCTCGATGCATGTACGTGAATTGCCAGGGGAACTTCAAAAATGAACTGTTATGTAAAGAGGCCATACAACTGTTCTTATCAAATGATGGAATGTAATACTTGTCTCTCTATATTTCCAACATGATGTGCCAAGAGTTATTTAATCCAATTCATTTGTGGGCTGCTTTCCCTGTTTGTAACAGGTTCCGTTTGTCAGTGGTCTGATGTTGGCGGTTCTACATTGTAAGGTGGATAGGAAACAGGGAGTGTTTGTCTTATCCTGTATATAATTATTCCATGAAGGGGAACTTTTACTGGGGGCTTTGTGTGACTGTCCATCCGTGCATCCATGCATGTGTGTGTGGGTATGTCCTTGATATGTCATTTTTAGCACAACTGAACTGAGGTTCAGTAGTGCTATAGGGATCACCCGGCGTCTGTCTGTCTGTCTGTCTGTCTGTCTGTGTGTGTGTGTGTGTGTATGTGTGTGTAAACAACTTAAAGTCAAAAACTGCTGAACTGGTTGCCACGATATTTGGTGGGTCCATTACCTTGGGTGTCTAGTTGGGAAATTGTTCAAATCAAAATGATCGCATCATAGGTGTGTGATTTGGGTCAAAAAATGTGATTTTTGGTCAAAAAATGTGATTTTTGGTCAAAAAACTTAAACTCAGAAACTACTGGGCAGATTGGTGCAAAAGTTGGTGGGAACATTCTTAAGGGGGTGTAAAGTAAGATTTGTTCATGACGGGATGATTCCATCAGTGATATGCAAATTAGGGCTAAAAATGTGTCTCTTTGGTTAAAAAGCTATAATTCCAAAACCACTGAGCAGATTGGGCTGAAATTCAATGGAAATGCATTTAGGGATGTATGGACGAAGATATGTTACGCATACCATGATTCCATGAGTGATATGGAATTAAGGTGTAAAAATGTGAATTTTGGTCAAAAACTTATATCTCAAAAAGTACTAAGTGAATGAGTTTGAAACTTGGTGAGATGTTTCTAGAAGTGTTATTCTATATCATTGCTTTTCCTCAAAAATCTTCAACTCTGAAATTACCCAGTAGATTGAGCTTAACTTTGTTGAGAATATGTAGATTTGTCCTCATTAATAGCTGACACAGTGAGAACAGTACATTGTTAATTAACTATAATGTTTACTTTACTATTTCCTCTGGTGGTAAAGCCTGTAGCATGGCCAGTTTGGTTTATGATTATGTAATATGTTGTAAGACAGCTGTTTCATCACCTACCCATATAAACTGAATGTAGCTTGTGTTTAAAATATTACAATAAGACAACCAAGAAAGTTAAACATGTTACATTGGTATGACTTGGTTCCAAATTGATTTTAAAAAATAAAGAAGTACAAAACCTTGTAGACACATCCCTTTAAAGTTTGATTAGGATGTTGCTATACTTGTCTTGTACACTTCCAACATAGGATGGCTGGATTATGATGATGGAAATTAGGTATGAAAATTTTGTTTTGGTTACAACTTTAAATCTTCAAAAAATTATATATCTATCATTGCCCTGAACATGAAGTTGTGCGGCAACGCAATATTTGCGCTATTTTTCTGACATGCAATATCCAATTTCATTTAAACTTGACACAAATGTGACATATCATATGGGACATATGCACATCACTTTGTTTCATGATGTGTTGTAAATTTGACAGAATGTTGCCCATAATTGTGGTTAAAAGTCAATATTTACTGCATAACTCAAAACCTGTAATATATAAAGACTCCATTGGAGTGTCTAGCCCAATATTATCAGGTGCAAACTGTCTTGTAAGACATTACCCTATGACTTTGACCTTCATGGTCAGTTATCAATTCCAGCCATTTCTTACATAGCACAGACACTTTGTAGTATTTAGTTGTTGCCAATTTTGCTTAAGTCATGTTTACAGGTAATATAGTAGCAAAGAATATGTACAAGCTTTACTTTTGGTGGTCACATCACTTTTAGCACAACTGAACAGAGGTTCAGTAGTGCTATAGGGATCGCCTGGCGTGTGTCTGTCTGTCTGTCTGTCTGTCTGTCTGTGTGTGTGGATATGTGTGTGTAAACAACTTAAAGTCAAAAACTGCCAGACCGATTGCCATGATATTTGGTGGGTCCATTACCTTGGGTGTCTAGTTGGGAAATTGTTCAAATCAAAATGATCTTACCACCGGTTTGTGATTTGGGTAAAAAAATGTGATTTTTGGTCAAAAAACTCAAAAACTACTGGGCAGATTGGGCTGAAATTTGGGTGAAACATTCTTCAGGGTGTTTTTACAAAGAATTGTTCATGATATGAGGGTCCCCTCAGTGATATGCAAATTAGGGCTAAAAATGTGCCTTTTTGGTCAAAAATCTTTAATTCCAAAACCACTGGGCTAAAATTTAATGGGAATGCATATAGGGATGTATGGACGAAGAAATATTAAGCATACAATGATTCCATGAGTGATATGCAAATTAGGTGTAAAAATGTTCATTTTTGGTCAAAAACATATCTCAAAAAGTACTTGGTCAATGAGTCTGAAACTTGGTGAGATGTTTCTGAAAGTGTTACAGCCGTTCGCATAAATGCATTCAGGTTTTATGGTCAAACATGTTTGATAAAGGCCGTGTTTTAATCAAGTAACATCAACAACAAGTGAGATAAGTACCCTCTGTCCAATTAGTGTACCATCATGGGTGGGCACAGCCACAGAGATAAGTATATACTATAAAACAGTGAGCGCCAAATTCAAACCACTCATTGCTTCCCCCCCCCCCCCCATCATTTTCCACCAATGAATCCCTTAGCAACAAACAAATGGCAGTATATTTTGGTTAAATAACAACATCTTCTGGTAGGCAAGTGAGTAAACATTTTAAAAATGTATGCAAATATCCCTAGCAACCATGACCACGCCCATAGTAACAGCCAAACGGTCGTGTATTTCACAAAGATACAGGGATTAATAGACAATTGAATAACATTCAAAAATTGTATGTAAATTTGCCTAGCAACAAGACCACACCCATAGCAACAGCCAAATGATCACATATATTGTGAAGAGAACAATGGGGATTAATAGACAATTGAATAAACATTCAAAAATGTATGTAAATTTGCCTAGCAACATGACCACGCCCATAGCAACAACTAAATAATCATGTATACCGCAAAGATAACAAACAGGAATTGGTAGACAAATGAATTAACATTCAAAAAAATATGCAAATGTGCCTAGCACCAAGACCACGCCCATAGCAACAGCCAAATGGATTCAGCAAATGAACACCTATTGTTAGCATGGACTAGCGTATGAATAAACATTTTAAAAAACTGTAAAGTTGTGCTACAACGCCATTGGCAGTATTTTTTACCAATCGTTTGTCATGTTTGTTGTAACGCATCAATAAATTTGAGGTTGATATGGAGATTTGTATGTTGAGGCTACCAGAATGTAGGTTGCTAGTGGTGTTTGTGTGTCATGGTTACCAGAGTGAAGGTTGCTATGGTTATTTATAGGTTTAGGTTGCAGAGTGAAGGTTGCTATGCATGTTTATCAATTTGGGTTACCAGAGTGAAGGTTGCTATGCATGTTTATCAATTTGGGTTACCAGAGTGAAGGTTGCTATGCATGTTTATCAACTTGGGTTTATGGAAGTTGCTATGAATAGGGTTATGACAAATGTGTTGCCAATCTCTTTCAGGAACTGATATACATATTGAAACTTGTCAACTATGTATTTACTGCAGTATTTATCCTAGAAGCACTGTTAAAGCTTGTTGCCTTGGGTATTATGAGGTATTTTCGAGACAGGTAAGGCAGCAGTCCTTGGAGCATGTTGCAATGAATTCTGACCAGAATTAATACAGCACTATTAAACAATTTTCCAAGATTTTGAACAACCACAATCTTATTGAAATCATGAAATTTGAAATTAAATGATTGTGTATTACAATGAGTAAAATTATCATTATTATCAATTTTCCCTGTGAGTTATTGTATTCTTATAAACACTCAGTTAGTCGGTCAATGAGTCATTCACTCAGTGAATCAGTTGGTCAGTCAGTCAGTGAATCCAACCAGTCAGTCAGTATGTTAGCATGTCAGTCAGTCAGTCTTCCAACCAGTCAGTAAATAAGTTAGCCAGTCAGTCAGTAAGTCATTATGTTAAAACAGCCAGTCAGTCATCCAATCAACCAACCATTCACTAAGTTAGTCAGCAAGTCAGTTAGTAAGTTAGTCATCCAGTCAGTCAGTACGTTAGTCACCCAATCATGTGCAGTCACTCAGTTAGTTAGTTAGTCAGCCAATCAGTCAGTAAGTTAGTCAGCCAATCAGCCAGTCAGTCAGTACGTTAGTCTGCCAATCAGTCAGTCAATAAGTTAGTCAGCCAATCAGTCAGTCAGTCAGTCAGTCAGTCAGTAAGTTAGCCAACCAGTCAGTCAGTACGTTAGTCAGCCAATCATGTGCAGTCACTCAGTAAGTTAGTCAGCCAATCAGTCAGTAACTTAGTTAGTCAGCCAGTCACTCAGTAAGTTAGTCAGCCAATCAGTCAGTAAGTCAGTCGGCAAGTCAGTCATCCATCCATTCATCCAGTCAGTCAGTAAGTTAGTCAGCGAGTCAGTCATCCATCTGTCCATCCATCCATCCAGTCAGAAAGTTAGTCAGCCATTCAGTCAGTAAGTCAGTCGGCAAGTCAGTCATCCATCCATTCATCCAGTCAGTCAGTCAGTAAGTTAGTCAGCGAGTCAGTCATCCATCCGTCCATCCATCCATCCAGTCAGAAAGTTAGTCAGCCATTCAGTCAGTCAGTCAGTCATCCGTCCATCCATCCAGTCAGTAAGTTAGTCATCCATCCAGTCAGTAAGTTAGCCAACCAGTCAGTCAGTACGTTAGTCACCCAATCATGTGCAGTCACTCAGTTAGTTAGTTAGTCAGCCAATCAGTCAGTAAGTTAGTCAGCCAATCAGCCAGTCAGTCAGTACGTTAGTCTGCCAATCAGTCAGTCAATAAGTTAGTCAGCCAATCAGTCAGAAAGTTAGTGAGCCAGTCAGTCAGTAAGTTAGTCAGCCAGTCAGTAAGTTAGTCAGCCAATCATGTGCAGTTAGTCAGCCAATCAGTCAGTAAGTTAGTCAGCCAATCATGTGAGTAAGTTAGTCAGCCAATCAGTCAGTAGGTTAGTCAGCCAATCAGTCAGTCAGTCAGTCAGTAGGTTATTCAGCCAATCATGTGAGTAAGTTAGTCAGTAAGTTAGTCAGCCAATCAGTCAGTCAATCAGTAAGTTATTCAGCCAATCAGTCAGTAAGTAAGTTAGTCAGCCAATCAGTCAGTCAGTAAGTGAGTGAGTCAGCCAATCAGTCAGTAAGTTAGTCAGCCAATCAGTCAGTAAGTTAGTCGGCAAGTCAAACATCCATCCATCCAGGCAATCAGTCAGTAAGTAAGTTAGTCAGCGAGTCAGTCATCCATCCGTCCATCCATCCAGTCAGAAAGTTAGTCAGCCATTCAGTCAGTCAGTCAGTCAGTCAGTCATCCATCCATCCATCCATCCATCCATCCATCCAGTCAATAAGTTAGTTAGTCAGCCAATCAGTCAGTCAACCATCCATCCATCCATCCAGTCAGTTAGTTGGTCAGCCAATCAGTCGGTCATCCATCCATCTATCCTTCCATCCATCCATCCATCCATCTAGTCAATAAGTTATTTAGTCAGTCAATCAGTAATCAATCCATCCAACTATCCATCCAATCAGTTAGTGAGTGGGTGAGTGAGTTAGCCAGTCAGTCAGTCGGTAAGTTAGCAAACCAGTAAGTCATCCTCCATCCATCCACCCATCTATATGTACCCAACCATCCAATCACGAAGTTAGTGAGTGAGTGAGTGAGTGAGTGAGTGAGTGAGTGAGTGAGTCAGATAGTCAACAATTAATGAATCAATCATACTTTAACTATTTCAATTATGTATTTTGCTACTAGGTGGAATCAATTAGATATGCTGATTGTAGTGCTTTCAATAGTTGGTATAGTATTAGAACAAATGGAGGAGAATGTTATACCTATCAACCCCACCATCATCAGAGTAATGAGAGTACTAAGGATAGCAAGAGGTAAGTTCTATATTCATTTACAACATACCATCATGTGTACATGAGTGCTATATCCATGTACAACACACCATCATGTGTACATAATGAGTTCTATATTCATGTACAACACACCATCATGTGTACATAATGAGTTCTATATTCATGTACAACATACCATCATGTGTACATAAATGAGTTCCATATTCATGTACAACACACCATCATGTGTACATGAGTTCCATATTCATGTACAACATACCATCATGTGTACATAAATGAGTTCCATATTCATGTACAACACACCATCATGTGTACATAAATGAGTTCCATATTCATGTACAACACACCATCATGTGTACATGAGTTCCATATTCATGTACAACATACCATCATGTGTACATGAGTTCCATATTCATGTACAACATACCATCATGTGTACATAAATGAGTTCCATATTCATGTACAACATACCATCATGTGTACATAAATGAGTTCCATATTCATGTACAACATACCATCATGTGTACATAAATGAGTTCCATATTCATGTACAACATACCATCATGTGTACATAAATGAGTTCCATATTCATGTACAACATACCATCATGTGTACATGAGTGCTATATCCATGTACAACACACCATCATGTGTACATAATGAGTTCTATATTCATGTACAACACACCATCATGTGTACATAATGAGTTCTATATTCATGTACAACACACCATCATGTGTACATAATGAGTTCCATATTCATGTACAACATACCATCATGTGTACATAAATGAGTTCCATATTCATGTACAACACACCATCATGTGTACATAAATGAGTTCCATATTCATGTACAACACACCATCATGTGTACATGAGTTCCATATTCATGTACAACACACCATCATGTGTACATGAGTGCTATATTCATGTACAACATACCATCATGTGTACATGAGTTCCATATTCATGTACAACATACCATCATGTGTACATAATGAGTTCCATATTCATGTACAACACACCATCATGTGTACATAAATGAGTTCCATATTCATGTACAACATACCGTTATGTGTATTTAATGAGTTCTATATTCTTGTACAGCACACTGTCATGTGTACCTAATGAGTTCTATACTACACTACAGTTACCTGTAACAGGGGGACATGCAGTGATCATGTGATCCAAGAAGCAATAATAGGACTGTCAGTGAAAAGTACACCTCCATATCTATAGGGCTCTCGCCCAATCAGAAAACAAGAGTGGTGATAGGTGACGTATAAACACTGATATATTGTGGGTTCTACATTTATGTGCCACATACATGTAGATTATATCATGTGTACGTGCATGTGGTGATACATAACTGGATTCTATATTTATCAACAACATACCTTTATTCTGATGGGCTATATGTTGATGTGCCACACACACAAAAAACATCATTTGTACATAGTGTTACAAGATGGAACCCTATTTATGTGCAACATACATACAGTACATCAATACATGATGTCCAGATATCCATCTTTTGTACACATCAATACATGATGTCCAGATATCCATCATTTGTACACATCAATACATGATGTCCAGATATACATCATTTGTACACATCAATACATGATGCCCAGATATACATCATTTGTACACATCAATACATGATGTCCAGATATCCATCACTTGTACACATCGGTACATGCTGTCCAGATATCCATCATTTGTACACATTGGTACATGATGTCCAGATATCCATCATTTGTACACATCAATACATGATGCCCAGATATCCATCATTTGTACACATCGGTACATGATGTCCAGATATACATCATTTGTACACATCAATACATGATGTCCAGATATCCATCACTTGTACACATTGGTACATGATGTCCAGATATCCATCATTTGTACACATCAATACATGATGCCCAGATATCCATCATTTGTACACATGGGTACATGATGTTCAGATATCCATCATTTGTACACATCGGTACATGATGTCCAAATTCATCATTTGTACACATTGGTACATGATGTCCAGATATCCATCATTTGTACACATCGGTACATGCTGTCCAGATATCCATCATTTGTACACATGGGTACATGATGTTCAGATATCCATCATTTGTACACATCG